>NW_028219796.1:0-7708 GCF_045865225.1 Trachurus japonicus | reverse complement strand
AAAATGAAAAGTAATTTGTTTCACTGTTACATCAAACATGGATAACACTTTTATAATAAGTACACACTATTAAGCATTAAATCCTGAATTCATCATTTATAAACACATGAATACTCTTAGTATGTAGTTTATAAACACAGTTAAAAATGTTTACACATCATTGATAAGCACTAACTTTATTTATTAACTACATACTAATGAGTATTCATGTGTCATAAATGAATAACTCAGTATTTATTAATGCTTAACTAATTCTGAATAGTGTGTACTTATTATAAGGTGTTACCCAAACATGAACTACATACTTTTGCCTTGGCTTTTCCTCCTCCTCTTCAACGTCTTCCTCCTCCTCTTCCTGCTCATTTTCCTCATTTCCTTCCTGCTTATCGTTGAGATTCAAACCGAGTGAATCCTCTTCCTCCTGCAGCTGTTGCCTTAGCAACGCCACCATTTCCCGGTGCTTTTTGGATTTTTCATGGTTTTTCATACTGTAGAGAAGAAGGGAAGACAATGATAATGGATTAAGAACACAGATTTAACCGTGTGAATTGAATTAAAGGGCTTCGGAGATTTATGATGTTAACAGAATCATTCAAATAATTACTCAGAGTGTGAATACATTTGAGACTGTGAACATTTCGTCGCTGCATTTGGAGTCTTTAACCTTAAACCTCTGCACTGATTAAATGTAGCTAAAATGATTCAGAGCTTAGTGAGGTGAATTACAGTGTGTCGCCGTGTGGGTGGCTACTCACGCTTTATCAGATTTGAAGGATTTGTCACAAGCTGGACAGTACAGGTCATCGTAGTAGTCAATTGTCAGTTCATCTCCATCAGGCTGGTCTGCATCTGTGAATATATATTGGTACAGAGAAGGGAAAAGGCAGAAACATTACTTATCAATCTGTCAGAACGCTGAGCACTTCAACTTTATTCAGTTATGTCCCGCAGGGGGCAATTAGTTTTGCAGTAGACAAGAACATAAAAATGACACATACCCTGTAACAGACACATAGACTACAATAGCACAAACCGTAGTATCATGAACACAGGGATGGTAATCCGCCATGCACAACCACAAATCAACAACAGAGAGATGAATGACAGCAGTACAGCTCGCGGCTCTGCTCCGCCATTCTAAAAAATAGCTTGCACCAATAATTAAAGGTAACAAACCTACTCCTAAAACTGAAGGGATTATGGCAATGGGCCAGTTTTCCTCTACTGTATACTATCCTTTTAAGCTTTAGGTTCAGCATAACCCCTGGACACAGAAGTGAAGGCAAAGCTAAGCTCACATTTCTCCCTGTCTCACTAACCTCCTCCCTCTTCACTGTTCTTCTCCCGTGTGTCCATGTCCTGATCTTCTTCCTCACTCTCCGATGCATCTCCAAACTCTTCTCCGTACTGAGCTTCTATCTGCTGCAGCTCCTTCTCCAGTTCTGACATGGCCGCCCAGCTCTGCTCTTTGTATTCCTCTGCCAGTCTTGGAAGAACATACAACACAACATTATGACTTTCAAGAAGAGAGACACGCAAAGTAACGTCATATTTATCCGAGCATCTCCCCACTACTCACTTGGCCTGGTCGAGCTTCTGCTTCCGCCTCAGCTCCTCCACCTTCTTGATCTTCTCGGCGTTCTGCTCCTCCACCAGCTTCCTGTGAGCCTGCACGCGCCGGTCGCGCTTGCGGACAAAAGCCACTAGCTGTCGCACCAGCTCGTTGCGCTCCTTTCGAGCCTTGTCTCTGGTTTTCTTGTTCTCCTTCTCCATGGCCCTCTTTTCCCAGCGGTTGGAGGCCTGCCTCGTATCGTACTCCTCCTTCCAGGCAAAGTTTTTACGAGTGCAGAAGCTCTGCCAGTAGCCGTAAAACACATGCACCACCTGCGATATGGAAACAGAGGCTGTTTAAGTAGCTTGTAAAGATTCTTCTTTAATTGTACACTGTTTACATTTCAGTCTTGTTATTTGTTAAAAAACATCCTTATTCATTTATTCATGTGATGTATAAATTAATAAGCAGCTGTATAAACTAATCTTGTATCATCACATAGACAAACAACCCTGAGACGAGTGTCTTAAGTGTGCAGCCGGCTTACAGTATCATAGTCACTCTGAGAGTCTCCGAAGGGTGGAAACTCCTCCTCGTCTTCCTCATCCTCCACCCTGGCGTGCTCCATCTCTTCTTTAACAATGGACTCAAAGAGATTCCTGTAAACTGTGTAAAAGCCCTTTGGAGAAAGAGAGTGGATAAAAAGGAGATAATTAATTTCAATTTCAGTAACTTTGATATAAGTGTTGTTGTTGTTTTTTTTGACAGATTGACATTGTTCTGAAGAAGAAGACTGAGAACATCTTTAAGACCTGGTTGAAGGTTTTACTTTTGTTTGTACTGTTCACCATACTCCTCACACACAAGCACAAACACCAACCTTTTCATCATCTCCATAGCCAGAATAACAGGTGACTGTGAAGTACTGCAGCAGGTCAATGCTGTCATCTTCATAATCTCCACTCACTCCTCCTTTCAGCAGAGCATCCCTGTGATTGTCATACCTGACAAGACATACAGAGCCCACAATGACACAAAAACTGTGAGGATCTATTAGGTCATAAAGAGCTCTTCACTTGCTAAAATGTAGAGACTATTTTCACAATAGGAACACAGATATGTCTGTACACACCAAGCTCTCTCCTGTGGATCGCTCAAGACGTCATAAGCTGCCTGAATCAGCTTGAAGTGCTCGGCTGCCTCCTCGGCATTGTCCAAGTTTTTATCTGAAAATTAGAGAAGGAAATCATCACCAACAACTGTTGTTTGGTTGAATATTGAAAACAATAACATAGGGTGCTTAAGTTTCACATACATTGATCCAGCAAAGCCAAATAAGACTACTAGAGATACACAGTGTGGTCAATACAACGAAATTTGGTTTTGTTTGGCAACAATCCATAGCAACATATCTTTTTTTTTTTTTTTTTAAAGCAAAGTGCTTTAAAAAATTACCTTCTAATTAACAACATTTAAAACAGTCTGGATAAAAAATACATAGTCATTGTATTAAACAGATAAAAAGCATAGGTGCAAAGATCTGAATAAGAGTAGAGAGAAAATATTGTGAATATTGAACTGCTTGTTCCATTATTCATTAATGCATACGTTATTACACTGTTATTTCATCACCCATTTTCATTTCGATCTGCCAACTTAGTTTTTACCCACTTCACTTTTTGACAATATCACAAACACCCAATTAGATTGTAATTGTAAGTTAAAGTAGAAGGGGATTCAGGTTTTTCATTCAAGCACTCGTTTCTACCCCAACTTACCTGGATGCCATCTTAATGCTAGTTTGCGATAGGCTTTCTTCAAATCATCGTCTCCTGCGTCTCGTTTCACACCCAATATCTCGTAGTGACACTTCATGATTAGATAATTATAGACAGACGACTGACACTAATATAAATACTCAGAAAAATGTTGTCCCAACGGAAGCTAACTTTTAGCATTAAGCTAACTGCGGCATGCTAGCGACAGACCGGCAGCATCTTGACTTATCTCTAAAATAATGCAGATTTAACGGCTAATAACGACAACATCGTAACAATTAGGCCTTACATGTTTAAAACTGTGCCATGGCCTTTAACTTATACTGACAAAACAGCTCCTAATAAATAAATTACTTTAGGAAAGCTTGTTGAGGACGGTTGAGACCATGGACAGGAGAGTTCTGGTCAGTGCCGCTAAATCTCGCGAGAGTTTCTTCTTCTTTTGCGGGTTTGACACTAACCGCGTTTTGCTGCCCTCTACTGTTGTGAACAGCAAACTCAAAATGTTTAACTCGTGAAACTATACTGTATTAAAAACAACAACAACAAAAAAAAAACTCAATTCTGGTTGTGTTCATACACATTGACAGAGATTTATATACTTATAAACTCTACAACCTCACAATTAAACACTGGATCCTGTTGCACACACAAGCCCAAACAATAAGAATGTAAATTCATCTTTCACTGTTGTGATTGTAGTTGGATACAAACGGGTACAAACGTGCCACTAAAATATTGTTTTTTTTCCTATCCCACAGTGCTCTCTAGTGGTGACAGGGAGACTTACATTCATGGCTGTAATTCCCATTGAGTAGCCTACACTTTCAGACAGACACACACTTTTTGCTGCTTTAGAGACTAACTAAATAATCCACAAAGTTCTGATTGTTTAAACATTTCTGCCATACAACCAAATGATCAATTCATAGATTTCAATACCTAAGGTTGAGAGTCAAGTGTCACACAAGGTTTGACATGATTTTGTTTTTTCTTGTACTTTCATTAACAGTAATAAAAATACAACCAGATGGCTCTGAGACAGTGCTGTGTTGCAGTTAAAAAGATCAACCCGTAGCCCTCTGCAAGTCCTGACAGGACAGATGCCAATAGAGAGCAAGCACTTCATGACCAGCTACTGAGCTAATCTCTGGGGGAAGGAAACGCTCCAGATGGACTGCCAAAATATGTAGAGGATATAGAGATAAGTAATATTAAAATTAGCCAGTGAATTTAGACTGAAATCTGTTGAATACAGTATTTTCAACAAAATTAATTTTGATGACTCAAACTTAAACAGAGAAATGGGGAAACATCCAGTATATTTAACTTACTAACTCACTTAACCCCCCCCCCCATTTATATCAAACACAGCAATACATTATACAGTTACAATCAAAGTAAACGTAGAAATGAACTAGAGAAACCTGTAAACAATACAAAATCTAATATAGAAATAAATAGCTACACAAAATAAAAAATAAATAAAATAAAAAAAGATGAATAATTAAATGAAAAAGAATAAAGCAAAAAAAAAAAAAAAGATCAATAGATGCAAAGACATAAAACACTGATGGTAGTTTTACCAGATTTTTTGTTTTGTAGACAGGAGAGAATTGAAATACAGGCTTCTGTTGAAACTCTGACTCAAACACCAAGAAATTTGTTTTTGTTTTTTTTACTTGAAAATGTACATTTGAGTATGTGGGAAGCAACAGTAGTTAGAGCATGATTGAACCTATGGATTGAACCTGTCGTCCACACTCCGCACCAGCAGGTGGCGGTAATGCGCATATTACGTTGGTTGCAAAAAATAAAAATAAACGAAGACCCTGCAGGACCACCTCCGCGCCACAAGGGGCTCTTCACCCTCACGCCGACACACGTGTGTTGTTTGAGTTGGACTTGTAACTAGAGTGCCTAGAGAGAGAGAGTGGCGCCACCTCCGTTCACTGCAATGGTTCAGTTTTTTCACAGCAATGGCGGCGCATGGAGCCCCTCAAAAGTTCCCGGAAGTTAGCATAAGCTAACCGCCGCTCAATGTATTCCAATGGAGCAGCTGGTCGGAGCAGCACTTGTTCAAGGTAAAATGTTTAAAAAATGGCATTTTCATATCAGTAGTGCATCTGAATTAAATCGACATGAGTAATTAAGTATGTTGGCGGATTATCCCCGTCTAGATTTGAATATTTAGAGAATATTAACAGATAAAAGTTTAGGCTAGCACTCTGGCTAACGATAGCAACACATGCAACAGGCTGCTAAATGTAATTCTGTTCTCTAAATATAACTTAATCCAACGCTGTCAATTGTCAGACTAGTAGCGAGGTTAATGTATAGGGAGTGTGATTGCAGTTAAACATAAAATTAATATCATTGAGGCTGCGGAAAGATGGGTGAAGTTTATGATATGAGGACATTCTGGACTGCTGTCTCAAACATGGGAAAATGTTCTGATTTGCTAATTTATTTGTTAAACCACTGACTGATTAAAATACACATCTAGCCATGGCATGTTCTCAAGTAATCATACTAAACATTATATAAACTATTGGTCATATTATTTGATACACCTGTGCAACATCATGCAGTGCAGTATACCAGCTGTGCCATAAATTCTGCTTTCATAAATTTTATACATGTTCAGTTTTTGTTGACATCAGAAAAGTAGTGTTCATTGTACTTTATGTTATTTGTTGAGATCATTGTGTGTTGGACTGCATTATCTCAACAATTGTTGCTCATATTTTGCCTTCAAGTATTTTAATGGAGAGGAACACTATGAATGTAATGCACCCCAGCACAGCATCATCCACTATGACTCCCGTAAATAAACACTACAGCAACTAGTGACTAGTGATCACCTTTTTGACTATGTCAGCTATAACTAGAAATATATATTTTTATAAATGAAGAATGTATGGGCCAGAGCAATATATAGTTAATCAATAATCATTGATGCTGTACATCAGGAGTGATGATGACAAGGATGTAACATGTCTCTTATGTGTTAACTGTTTCACCAGATGTGGGACAACAGTCATGAAGAAGAAATGCCTGCCTGGTGTTGCTGGATGTGTCACCTATGTTTTATTCGACCCCAAAGGATTTCCACATGGCCTGCTTAGGGCTACCCATGTCGGTGGTGACATTTATTACATGTAGCCCAATGGATTCTGCCCTCTGTTGTCGTTGCTACTGTTTTAGGAGCTGTGATTCTGTGATTCTTCTTGCATTGTTTTTTCCTGTTCTGCTCTGTTAATTAAAAAAATATTAAACTTCCCAGTGGCGTGGTATTTGAAAGTGTGTGAAAGAGCAAATTGTTTGAATATGATTACCTCACATATTTTTTTGTTGTTGAAATCTAGGTGTTTAAATTGCTCCTTCTGACTTTAGCCAGCCATGCTTTTCTCCTGTCCCTGTGTTTGGGGAAGCCATACATGTGCAGGCCTTTCTCCAAGCGACTGGAGCATCCCCGTGCAGCACAGCATACCATGGTGAAGACTATATTCAAGGACAACACAGCGGAAAGGACGCAAACAGCTTGACATGCTGATCTGTTTGACTTCTGTAGATCTGTTTTTAAGGAATTTATTGTGATATTAAGTGCACTGGGCAAAACATGACTCTGTTTTATTATGCATCACTGAGTACAGTAAGTTTGGGATAAGTATACAGTTAACAAATAGTGATAAAATTCCATATGTTTGCAATGAATTAAAATTAAACTTTAATTTATTTGCCATGGATTTTCTATTAGAGTTATCATCATAATGCTGTTGTGTAGTCAATTGTCAAATCATAGTCACTTGTTACTCTGCCTCAACCAAGTCTGAAAGTAAAAAAAAAAGAGGAAATATTACAGTTTTATTGCTATCAACAACAGTAAGGGTTTAGTCAAGTTAACAGGGTTCAAAGCAACACAAGCATAGCCTAATAAGAAGAATAGTTAACAAATAGTGATAGAATTACGTGTATTTACAATGAATTCAAATCAAATTTTAGCATTTGCATGGATTTTCCTATTTGAACACATCATTATGCAGTTGTGAGTCCAGACATGTTGTGAGTGACCTGTCAGTTTGCCTCATTCAAGTCTGAAAGTTTGATAAAAACAGAGAAAATGCTACGATTTGTATTGCTGTTGATGACTGTACAGGTTTAGTAAACTTAACAGAGTTAAAAGTAATTAACACAAGCATATAAATACCGCAAAACAAAGCATTTATTGACCGTTATTTAGCAATTATCGGGGTTTTCCTATTGCTTTCAATTGCCCGCCAAGCACTTCCGGGAACTTTCTGAGGCTACATGGACCACGTGATCGGCCAGCATTTTGAACTTCCGTTGTCGCCACTCTCTCTCTCTAGGCACTCTA
>NW_028219795.1:0-17206 GCF_045865225.1 Trachurus japonicus | reverse complement strand
TGTAGAGGCTAAACCTAAAGCTTAAAGCCACTGAGGGCTGCTAGAACGGGTTAACTTAAGATTGACGCGCTTGCCGGCCACTGAAGTAGACAGACGACTTCCTGGTTGGGTACTTTGCAATGCTTCTTTATTTTTCTCACCATAACGATCATACGCAACATCCATTACCGGTGTGAACAAAAGTCCATCATGCACCATTTCCCAAGCTGACTCGCCTGCCGTAGCGTGGCGGAGCAGAGCGGTCGAAAACTGTTAGCTCTTCCGACTAGCAACACCTGAACCCGGAAACACTAGTTCCCACCTTTGTAACCCCTCTTCCTGGTGCACTGAGGACACCTACTGGCCCCTCACAGACACACCCCCAAACACAGAAATGGCTCATACATACCGGCCCCTATTGTAATGGCTAACAGACATACAATTCTTTCCAAATACACATTAATGAGCCATAAAAAATGAATACAATAAGCACAATTTACCCAATATAGTTTCATGTAACTCATTCAAGCCCATAGACCTATTACTCTTTAACCTCGTGCAGCAAACAAAGTTTTGTCACGGGACGCTCAATAACACTGGACTTTGTCTGCAGACGCACTGAGCGCACCAGTCCCCTCTTGTCACGAAAAGCCTCCAAGACCTTTCCTAGTGGCCATGAACCTCGTGGAGCTGTAGTATCCATTATGACCACAATATCCCCAGGCTTGAGATTCTTCTTTTCCTGGTTCCATTTTTGCCTCTCCTGCAACAAAGGTAAGTACTCCCGTACCCATCGTTTCCAGAAAAGGTCGGATATGTATTGAACCTGTCTCCATCTTCTTTTTACATAGAGATCATGTGGTTCAAACAGTCCAGGGGGTAAAGACGGTTTCCCTTTAAGGAGCAGAATATGATTGGGAGTGAGCGGCTCCAGATCGTTTGGATCGTCCGAGAGTTTGGTGATGGGCCGGTCGTTCAAAATGGCCTCGGCTTCGCACATTACAGTTTGAAGCCCATCGTCGTCCAATCTCTGCTGTTTAAGCACGGAACTCAAAATCCTCCTCACGATGCGGATAACCCGCTCCCAGACTCCACCATGATGTGAACCTGCTGGTACATTGAAACACCAATTAACTCCATCTTTCCGCAAAGCTCCTTGAATTTGCCCATGATTCAATGACGCCAGAGCCTCCCTTAACTCTCTCTCTGCTCCGATGAAGTTGGTCCCGTTGTCGGATCGGATGAGAGTGACTTGACCTCTCCTGCAGATGAAACGGCGAAGGGCATTAATACATGCATCTGTATCCAAAGAATTAGCCACTTCCAAGTGGACAGCTCTGCAGGCGAGACAGGTGAAAATCACACCATAACGTTTAGCTGTTCCTCTTCCTTTACTCACAACAATAGGTCCGAAATAGTCGACCCCGACATTGGTAAATGGTGGATGGTCCGGCAGAATCCTTTCCTTTGGCAAATCTGCCATCTTTTGCTCCATCGCTCTTCCATTGTACCTCCTGCAGAAACCACATTCCGTTATGACCTTTCTCACGGCTGCGTTGGCGCTTGTGACCCAATACTTTCTTCTCATTGTAGACAGCGTGTGATTACGGCCACTGTGACCAAGCTGCTTGTGAATGTACTTTATAATGAGAGTGGCAACCTGCTGATCCTTGGGGAGGATAAGTGGATGTTTTGTTTCCTCCGGCAAGGAGCCTCTCGTCAGCCGCCCTCCAACTCTCAAAACCCCCTTGTCCAGATATGGATCCAGCCTGTAGATAACACTCTGCCTGCTCACAGTAGCTCCACCAGATGACAGTGCAGCAATCTCCTCTGCAAATCCTTGTTGCTGGGAGTACTGGATGATAGCAAGCTCCGCCTCCCAGAGATCCTTTGCCGACAGAACTTGTCCTGCTGGTGACTGAGGTCTTGATTTGGTGGAATTGGAGGCGTCTGCCTGTCTCCTCCTGCTCTGCCTTTCCAAGAGAACGCCCTTCAGCTTAAGAAACCAGGCGACAGACACTTTCAGCTTCATCCAATCTGAAAAATATGCCATCAGCCGTCCAGTGGCCCCAGGCGAATCTTCCACATGGATGACATTCACCATGGCTTCCTTTTTTACCTCTATGTCATCCAGAGCTATCACAGTCTCTACAACACTTGCTGGCCACTCGTCCTCCGGTCTGCACAAGAAGCTTGGACCCTTCATCCAACTGTTGCTTTGTATGAACTCTCCAACTCTTGCCCCTCTGGATGCAACATCGGCGGGGTTTTCCTTAGTGCTTACATACCGCCACTGCGTAGCTTTAGTGGCTCCTCTGATAGCCGAAATCCTATTGGCCACAAACGTATGGAAGCGCTTGTCCTCATTTCTGATATATTTCAGCACCGAGGTGCTATCCGTCCAGAACGCTGACTCTTGAAGCTGGAGCTTTAACTCTGCTTTCAGCATGAGGTCAACACGAACCGCCAGAACTGCAGCAGTCAACTCCAGCCGAGGAATAGTGATGGTCTTTAAAGGTGTAACTCTCGCCTTTCCCAGTAGGAATGCAACATGGATGTCATTTCTGTTGTTCTGAATCCTGAGGTAAGTGACGGCTCCATACCCTGCTTCGCTGGCATCCGAAAAATGATGTAGCTGAGCATGCGTAGGATGTCCAAAGCCCTTAGGTTTAACACACCTCTCAACCTTAAACTCAGACAGCGCATCCAGGTCCTCCATCCATCTAGTCCACTGATGCAAAATGTCCTGGGGTATGGTCTCATCCCATCCAACTTTCCTCCTACAAAGCTCCTGCATCATGATTTTGGCGGGCAAAACAACTGGTGCAAGAAATCCGAGAGGATCGTACACCGAACTGGAGACAGATAACATTCCTCTTCTGGTGCAAGTCTTTTGCTGGATCTCCATCCTGAAGTTAAATGCATCTGTCTCAACACACCACTGCAGGCCGAGAGCTCTCTCCACTGGAAGTTTATCCCTATCCAGGTTAAGCTCACTCAGCTCTTTAGCTCTGTGTTCCTCTGGCAGAGTTTGCAGCATGGTGCGATTGTTGCCGATCCACTTGGTGAGTGTGAAACCTCCCCTTTGACAGAGCGACATCAGATCCTTGACCATGGTACTGGCTTCCTCTTCAGAGCCCATGCTCTTCAGACAATCGTCAACGTAAAAGTTTTCCTTGACTGTTTGAGCCACCGCAGCTGGAAAGTCGGACTGATTGTCCTCTGCTGTTTTTCTCAAAGCGAAGCTGGCACAGCTTGGAGAGGACACCGCGCCGAACAGATGAACAGTCATCCGAAACTCGGCCACCTGCTTGGTTAAATCTCCGTTTGGCCACCACAAGAAACGCAAAAAATCTCTGTCCTCCTCCACGACCTTGACCTGGTGGAACATTGATTGTATGTCGCCCATAATTGCCACTGGTTCCTGTCTGAACCTTATGAGGACTCCAAGCAATGTACTTGTAAGATTTGGGCCTTGCAAGAGCTGCTTATTCAGTGATGTTCCCTTGAATGCCGCACCACAGTCGAAAACCACCCGCAGAGCCTTCTTCCTTGGATGATATACGCCGTGGTGGGGGAGATACCAAATCTTGCCACTGGCCCTTTCAAGCTGCTGTGCAGGTACTTGTTCTGCATAACCTTTGCTGATCATCCCATCCAGGTAGGTTTTATACTCCTCATAAAACTCCTCATTCTTAAGGAACTTCCTCTTCAGACTCAGCAACCTTTGTTTCACCACAGAGAAGTTGTTGGGCAGAGACACGACGTCCTTCTTAAAGGGCAGCCTTAAGCTGTAGTGACCTTTGTTGAGCGATGCAGAATTTTCCGCCATCTCCATGAACTTAACGTCCTCTCTTGAGAGTCCCTTCTCCTCTGTGGCTCTCTCGTTAAAGTCATGGTTGTACTGCTCACTCAACATTTGTTCCAACCGGCTCACCGAAATCCTGTTGACGCTTACTGAAGGGTGCTTGACTTCCAAGCTGCTGCCGTTTCCATGCACAGGACCATTAATGACCCAACCCAGCGCTGTTCTTATAGCGTATGGGCCTTCCCCTTGGCTATTTACGACCTCCCAGGGCTCCAACATCCTGGGAGCGTTGCTACCAATCAACAAATCGACGTTAGCCATTAAACTGGGGATTTTTACCTCTGACAGGTATGGCCATTTTGCCAGATCCTCTTCCTTCACAATGTTGTCCAGACTTACAGGCATCTTCTTCTGAGTCAGGACTTCAGGCAGTTTATAGAAAAGGTTGTTTTCCAAGCCAGATACCTCCAGGCTAGACAGTGAATAAGCTGGGACGACCCTTTCCTGTCCCATGGTTTGAAGGAGAAAACTGGTTCGTCGACCAGCAATGTTGAGTCTTTGCATGAGGTGCTCCGAACAAAAGGTGGCTGTGCTGCCAGGATCCAAAAAAGCGTATGTGCTGATTACACGATCACCTTTGACAGACTTAACTTGGACTGGAAGGATGGAAAGAAAACAGCGATCGTCTCCGGCCCCTGTATGTCCACATGTTTGATGAGATGCTGATGTCACAGGCTCCTTGAACCTTGAATTCGCTCTGTCTTTGTCCCTTTTGTCAACATGGAGCACACTGGGATGATTCTGGCCACAAACCCTGCAGACCAAACGTTTGTCGCACTGTCGGCTCAAGTGCCCAGCACATAAACAGCCGAAACAAAGCCCCTGTTCCTTTAGGAAGCTTATTCTATCTCTGTGCTTCTTTCTTGTAAACTGTTGACATTTTTCCAATAAATGATTTCCAGAACAAAACACACAGGTTGACTTCATTAAAGAGCCATGTGATGATGTACCTCCCTTTAAATCCTTGGAGCTCTCAGCTGATTGCACAGGTACAATTGTGGTGGCAAAACTATTTCCTCTGATTTTGTTTAGTGGTTGCGATTTCATCCTGCTGATGGCTTTGATGCTAGATGATCCAGATGCCACATCACGAATGTCGCCGAAAAGAGGGTCAGATATGATTTTAACCTGTTTTTCAATAAATGCAACCAGGTCTTTAAAAATTGCTCTTTGTCCAGAATTTTCCAATATGTCATGTGCGACGATCCTCCACCGCTCCCTCAGTTTGTATGGCAATTTAGACATGACAGCTCTCATGTTAGTTGGAATATCCAATTCTCGAACGTACTTTAGCTTCTCCATGACGTTACAACATGACCGCAGGAACAGAGAATAGTTTTGCAGTGTATTTACATCCTCTGCCTTTACTGTAGGCCAGGCCAAGACCTTTTCAATGTATGCGGTGGCGATCTTAAACTCATTACCGAAGTGTTGTTGAAGTAACAGTTTTGCCTGAGAATAACCATACTCTGGAGCCATATGCTGGCAACTTCGAACCAGTTCCCGTGGCTGTCCTCTTGTAAATTGTTCGAGGTAATACAGACAATCACCTCTGCTGACCTTCTGCTCCACACCTTGCTCGAATGCTCTCTGGAAGGAAATGAACGTAAGAGGGTCTCCGTCAAATACGGGAATGTCTCTTGCTGGCAATAGCATTAAACGTTGCTGGTATACGAGGGCTGATGTTATTTCGTTCTGCTTTTCCATTATAGCACAAATGCTTCCAAATTGTCTTTCTTCCAGTGGCTGAGCGTTCAACAGTGTGTGTCCCAAAGGCTGTGTAGATGCATTTAATGGAGTTGTGGAATAAACATCTTGCACGTTTGGATCCATCCACCCACTGGTGCATTGCTGGCTAGCCTCCCTTGCTAGCATAGCGGCTGGTGCTGGGTTGAATGTTGGCAATGACCAATCCTGTGACAGCTGTTTATTCTGATTTACAGGTCTGTATGCCTTGGCCATTGGGTTGAGCTTGGTAAGTGTCGTTTTGGTTTTCTTGTCCAGGTAGGAATTCATTGCATTTGTTGATGACTTAGAAACACTTTGGATGTCAGAGGCCTGCAAGACTGCTAGCTTAGCAGTGGATGCGGCTAGCTTGGTTTCCAACTCGAGCTGTTCCTTTTTCCTTTTGAGCTGTTGTTCTTGTTCCTCCAGAGCATGCATTTTCTGTAATGCTGCAGCTTGAGCGAGCAACGCAGCTCTTTCGGCCTCTGCTTTAACTCTTGTTGAAGAGGCGGTGCTTGACCTTCCACTCCTTGAGCTTTTTCTGCTTGAGTGTTTGCTTGCCACATTTGAAATACTGTCCTCTGGGTTCACATCATCTTTGTCATCATCATTGTAAACCTTTAATGTATGAGCAGCACCTGGTAATGTTTGCTCAACACCTGATAACCATTTGTTCACATTAGAAATAAATTCATCATTGCATATCATTTTTGCTTTGAACCATATGTCATGTTTTTCTTTTTCATCCTCTGGTAAAATACCCATCAAAGAACCATGAATACCCTTGGCTTCATCACACAAATCAACAAGATCATGAAGAACATATTGTACCTTTAATTTATCCGTGTTTTGCATGAGCATTTGCATATCTTCTCTTAATTTACCCGCTTTGTTTAGTTTAGCTTTCCGAGCTTTTTGCAACCTTTCAAGCTTTTCGGCAAAAGCCTTTGCAGTTAATGTTACAACACGTTTTTCTTTGTCTTTTAGCACACCAACGCCATCACTGTTAATGTTTATTTCAGCTGGATGCATGATGGCCTCAATGGGCTCTTCCGATGTTTGATCCATGATGCTTTCCCCAAGAAACAAAGTTTTTAAGTTCGAGTTAATTACCCTCCCTCTTTGACCACCAATGCATTGGATTTACGCCCCTGGGATATAGTAAACAGCTGTGCGCAAAAACATAAATGGCCATTCATAAATTTGTAGCGCTACTACTCACGGTGGGCGCCATGGTGATCCCGTTGTGGTTGTGCTGCGCTGCCGGCGTATGGAGCTCTCGGCTCCCGGTGTCCTCGGTGTAGCTGCTCCAACGGCGACAGGTGCTGGATGCTAACAGCGTTAGCATGCGACGGCGTCCTCCGGCCGGTCCCCGGTGTCCTCGCGCTGGCTTGGCGTGGCTCCAAACAAAGCAGATGCTGTGGCTAACAGCGTTAGCATGCGACGGCGACCTCTGGTCGGTCCCCGGTGTCCTCGCCTTGGCGTGGCTCCAAACGAAGCGAGTGCTGGGTGCTAACAGCGTTAGCGGATGTCGACTTCATGCCTGTCATGCCCTCTCGCCGCTTCGGATGACAACAGGTAGGCTCACGTAGGTGCAATGTTCGGTAATTAGATGCTTGTGGCTTCTCTTTCCAGGGCGATGAAGCACGATCATTAGCAAGTTTTCGACTTAAATGTAGAGGCTAAACCTAAAGCTTAAAGCCACTGAGGGCTGCTAGAACGGGTTAACTTAAGATTGACGCGCTTGCCGGCCACTGAAGTAGACAGACGACTTCCTGGTTGGGTACTTTGCAATGCTTCTTTATTTTTCTCACCATAACGATCATACGCAACATCCATTACCGGTGTGAACAAAAGTCCATCATGCACCATTTCCCAAGCTGACTCGCCTGCCGTAGCGTGGCGGAGCAGAGCGGTCGAAAACTGTTAGCTCTTCCGACTAGCAACACCTGAACCCGGAAACACTAGTTCCCACCTTTGTAACCCCTCTTCCTGGTGCACTGAGGACACCTACTGGCCCCTCACAGACACACCCCCAAACACAGAAATGGCTCATACAAACCCAAACATCACACGCTGTTATTAACACGTTATTCAAGCTACTGGCAGAGTTTTATATGAGTTACATATAAACTGCCAATGCAGGCATCTAACATAGCAAAGTTGCTGACAATGGGCAGTTATATTTTCTACGACAGAGAAAGAAGAAACTTCTAATCAAGTCATGGGTGATTTCATTTGATTTAATTTAATAATTTTACACCACATGGAACAACTAATTTGTGTAGTTAGGGTTATCACTCCATCTGTTGTGTTATCTTGTCTTGTGAGTTTTCTAACAAGAAGTTGCATGCAAAAGAGAGAAGAACAGCAAGAATGAGTGAGTGTTAATGAGGAATGTATCTGTAAAAGTAAAAAAAAAAAAAAAAAAGTTTTCTAGCAGCAGCCTCTGCTGCTTCCAAATGTAGAAAATGCCCAGAGATAAACTATCACACCACTGTGCCACTGTGCTTTTACTCTTTGGCTTTGTGCACAGCCTTGATTGTCTGTAAAGGGGAAACCTGCCAATTGGACTCAGTTCTTCTGTCTATTCATGCAATACTTAACATGCTCGGCTGCCATACTGTGTGCATTATGATACTGGCATACAGAACAGGGCATAGAAACTCTGTGTCCGAAATGATACACCATCCCCCTTTACTGAGCTGCAACTACTGGAACCTCTATGACTTTTAATGATATATTTGACCTTGAAATCCAGGCACCGAGACGATCTTTTTGAAATGTTTATGTATTGCATATGGACAGTCGGGTATTCACTGGCTCAGACTGAAACACCAGCTGGACTTCTCTGTGAGGGGGCAGCCCGACTGACAGTTTGATGGGCTGCATGATTGGCAGACAGGTAGAGAATGTTCCATACTGTTTGTCTGTTGATCAGATGTATAGTGCGTCAATATTTTTACATTTTTATAAACATCAGCTGTCTTCATATTAATCATGTGAGAAAGATCACAGTCTGCGGGTAAAAGGTTGTCGAGTTATATAAATCCTATGGAGCAAAAAGCTTACACACGTTTATAATTAGTCTCCTCGCAGGATCTGTGCAGCTCTGTTTATAGCTTGTTGCTTGGCATTTGTCTGCCACCAGTTGACTTCATGAAATTTTCTCTGCATAACCAAAATAAGTACTTAAGTCATGTAAATGGATTATTGCTTCGGGTTGTCAGTTTATGTAGTTCTGAACTCACTATTTGCAATAGTGACACTGTGATGTGTATTTGTATAGCTAGAGAAGTAAAAATACAGATAAGCCATTTTACCTTGCCAGATCAAAACTATGCATTTCAAGATGTTGCATTAAAACAGGGATGTCAGACATACAGCCTGAGGGCCAAAACCAGCACAACCAGCGGGATGAATTTGGCAAGAGTGAAAATTACATATGCCAGAAGAGGCATAATATTGTTGAAATTGCAAGTATTTTTCTCAAGAAATTTCAGGTTGTTCGTAATAATAATAAAAATAACATATTAAAGCAGAAGTAAGTGGTCCGGTCGTTTTCGCTAATGCTGCGTTCCAGGCAGGCTTTTGAAATCGTAAATTACAGCTTCAAGTCACAACTTACGACTTTGTAGCGTTCCAGGCAACCCACTCGTGTTTCTCCGACCTGTTTTACCTGTGAAAGTCACTATAACGGCCACTCGTAACTTCCGACCCGTGAACTCGTACCAGATCGAACTGGTACGACTTCACGGTTGGAAAAATACGAGTTTCCTTGAACGCACCATAACAGTCCTCGTCCCTACGTCGCCACATTCACAGCGTCCCTTGGCTGCACACACAGCCCTGCATGCCGTTCTCTCTCCTCATTGGATAAAAACTATAGGATACGATAAATGTTTTCTCCTGGGCTCAGAGCAGAGCAGAGTGACTGAGAGACCCGTGTTTCGGTCCAAACACTCTATGTAAGTGATTGCTGTCGGAAGATATAACTATTTAAGACTTATATTAACACAAATATATCACTTACTTCTGCTTTAATTGTAAAAGGAGGGTTTATTTGCACTAAAACAAAGGAAATATTAAGAGTTCTCATTATATACTGTATAGGTTATAATTATTTCAATGGTCCCGGCGGCCCACTTGAGATCAAATTGCGCTGAATGTGGCCCCTGAAATAAAATGAGTTTGACACCCCTGCATTAGAACATGCATGAAGTATTCTCAAGAACTTGCGTTAACTGTCATCCATCCATCCATCCCCCCATCCCCCCATCTATCCCTCCATCCAGCCGTCCAGACTGCATCCTGAAGTTTTGCTTGCTACACCCTGACATCCCTCCTATTCTCCACATTATTTTCACTGTATACTAAATCTGTGTGAATTGGCTTCCCGTGTGTAGAAAAGTGAAGAATAGATTTTGGAACACTGAGGCCTGTGAACAAAACACTGCTTGTGCCCTTCAGCTTTTGGCAAAAGAAGGGCTGCATTTCTCAGCTGCTATAGGGATGAGCCTTTGGAACAGACCTCTTGACTTGCTATGACATAGTCAGTCTTGAAATGTGGCCTTCGAGATAGGTAGTACCTGAATTGAGACATACGGTCCTCTTGTGAGATATTGCTCGGCCTGTCTTGATAAGTTAGTTCTGGTTTTGGGCAAACAATACTTTTTTCTCCACGTCCACCTCAGTTAACTGCACCATGTCATTGATTTAGCACTTTCTGTAGGTGACATCTGGTGTTCAGTGTGGTCCAAGGCATGCTGGCAAACTTAATAGCTTAACATTCTTAGCATATTGGCTCTTGAATGCTGTCACTGGCTGGGAAAGTGGATGGTGAGACTGAATGTGTAACACTGTCTCAGCCTTGCTGGAGCGCTGTCTTCATGTGCTACCTTTTATGAAACATGATGATAATAATAATGATAAATGTCTTACAAGTTTGCATTAGTTTGCTCAGATCCTATATCTTTGTGCAGGTATATTTTGCTCACGAAAAATAATACAGTGTAAAGGCTATACTTAACGAGTGTATTTTAAGCCTCATTAGCAAAGTAAATTTGTGTATGGCTCATTAATTTACAGAGTTAAAATTACAGCTCAGACAATAACTCACATATTGACTCCAGACATATAGTGGCAAACATTCACCCAGCAAGCGTTGCAGTTGTGCCTAAAAAGATGCATTTCCTGTGGATCCTGACGTCACAGAAGGACTTCCACAGAAAATTAGCAATTCAAACAACCATGTCAAAAACTGCCACTCTTTCAAGGAAAAGCCAGATGGTGAATATCCGAGCTGATGGCCGGGGAGTGTTTTCGTCTGCGCCAAAAACAAGGACACAGTGTGAACAGCAAGAAACAAAATAAAACCAAGTGTTGTTTCAATTGGAATAACATAGATTTCGCCCTCTTAAAATAAACGAGAGAACAGTGATGCTGTGAAAGCACTTGAATTACATAATTAGAATGACAACAGCATGGGACAGTATGGAGAGGGCCATGGCTTTGACCACTGTGGTTCACCACTAATAGAGGTTTGCAATCACAAAAAGGTCATTCCATTGTGTCCTGGCAAGGCAGGGGCTCTTTGAAGGGAGCAATTACAGCATTCACTGCTGCCAGGGCCCTGACTTATTTCTCTTCAGAGAGTGCGGCGTACACATAGTCCATTTTGCTTTTGTCCTATTTACCATCATTCTGTCTTCACATGCTGTTCTGAGCTCTTGTTACGACTGCTGTGACTTCCAGTACAAAGACCTAATTACAGTAATGGCAAGGGATAAACAGATAAACAAGCAAGCAGATGAAATGCAGGCCACGGAGGCAGTTTGATAATATGTAAACCTCCCACGCTGCTTGCATAAAATCCATCCCAACCAGCCGGTTAGCTAGTCAGGAAGATAAGCTACACCAAAGCAGATTGCAAATAAGTATTAATATGCAGCTCTGTGTAATTATTCAGGAGATGTCCAGTAGTCTCATAAAAAATGCCATTAAAATCAAATCAAATATAATTCAAATGTATTTCTGAATTAGAATTTGAACATGTTTGAGCATCTGCATGGGTGTGTATGTGAGGTGTGAATATATTCGAAGCATGTGCAGTGAGAGTAGCTCCAGGCAAGATAGGGAATAGCGAATGGGTGACTAATGAGAACTTGTTTTACCACTGTTGCCTCCACTCTCTGGGTGTAGTGCTTAATCGTGACTCTGCATTGGGTCTGTTGTTTAACCACGGGACCCTGTCTTCACAATGAAAGGCTTCTTGCGGGTCTCGGAGAAGGATGGCTGAGATCTAGGAATCTGTTGTTGTCCTTGATACTGCATAGTCCACGATTATTGATCCGAGGAAAACTACTCAATCATGACTGTGCCTTCTGCAGAGCCAGCAAAAAACAAAAAAGAAAAACATTCCACACCTGATAATGCAGAGCCCCCAGGAGTAACCCCCTTCAGGATTTCAAACAAACAGCCACAGAAATCACACACAAAGAGACAAATATGTGCATGTGTGCATCGCATACATTTATACTGATAAAAAATTCTCACCCACAGCTCTATTCAAGCCTCCAGTACTGCATTCTTTATGTGAGCTGGACCACTGTGAGCAACAAAGACACACAGGATATAAAACAGTGTGAATGCTTTCGTCAGTCTATATGCATTTGGCCTGTTTTAGACTGGTGACTTGTTGAGGACTGTCCAATACATAGAAGAATGAGCTCAGACCCTCCCTCAATACTCCATCTGGTCCTGGCGATGAATGTTTGGATGGTGTAAGGAGACATTTATCTTTTGACTGCATAGTTAAGAAAACGAGATTAAGTAGTACTACAATGGTGTAAAAGAAAATGTGAAAAGATGTTAATTATTAATGTTAATTAAGGTTTTAATTAAGGTTTTTGGCCTGAGTTGCAAATCACATAGAAGGAAATACACAGTTTGCTTCAATTACTTTTACTGATGAGTAATTTTGCGTGTGCAACCAAGTTAGAAATAACTAAGTCAAAGTTCCCAGTCTTATAGCAGTGAAAGAAAGAGACTGAAGCGAAAGGACAAGACAGGCAATGAAGTGAAACACAGAACTGCACAAAAGTACAAAGAAGAATTCTGATTGCCGATGTGTAGAACTTAAATAATCAATTCCAAGTTGACGTGGGAGGAAAAAGCGTGGACGTTACAGACTTAGCGGCCGAGCCTGAAGGTCTGCACCGAGTACGACCTAATGGAGAGTCTGAGATGAGGTAGAGGAGAGGGCCTGACCTCTTCAGGTTGATGGGTGACATCAGCAAAGAATGGGCTAGTACACTATATGCCCCACCATATACAATGATGAATGATCTTATCAGCACACATTCTCTGTTTCAATACGTTTCTGGGAAGAAATCACATTTATTTACAGGCTATGTTGTATGACTGGAAGGACATTTCACAGGCAGGTACAGTACTTTAAAGTTTGTTATAAGCTAAAACGAGTGCAAGAGGCAGTTCTGATAAATATGACTCTGTGCCTGATGTCACATTTTGATTTGTTCGATCAACAGCAGGAGTGCAATCTGAACCATATTTGGTTACATTTGCCTCTACAAGTGAACATATGGAGAAAGCCCTTTCATCACCCCTGAATTAATTCACCTGATGGACTGACACGAGCAGAATATCGATAAAACAAGTAACAAAAACCCATTCTGTGTCCTTTACAGACGCATAGCAAAAGTGGATAAGACATATAATGGCAGAAATATGCATGAGTTTTGTATTTTAATCAACACAGCCACGAGTGTAGCTATAGCTGAGCAGTTGTTTGCTGACTGTGAGACAAAAATAAGGTGTTACTATTGATCAGTCTCACTGGTGGGCAGTGTTGGGCATGTTACTTTTAAAAAGTAATTAGTTATAGTTACTGGTTACTTTCCCCAAAAAGTTAGTAATGGAGTTACTGCATGATACAAGTAATTAATTACCAGGAAAAGTAACTATTGAGTATACTTTTTGTCAAATGATTTAGACTTCTCTCCCTAACCCCAGCTTGAGATACTTAAATTCCTCATGTGGGGTGACAACTCGCTCCCAAGGCAGTGAGTTGGGGGGAAGCCACCTTTTTTTTTTTGGCTGAGAACAGTGGCCTCAGACTTGACACCAATGAGCACAAGCCACCCGAAGAGGGATGTGAGAGGACATTCGACTTAGTGCCAAGAATGTGCACATGACTTAACAGGACAGAATAATAAACACAATAGATCACTCCTCTTTTCTCAAAACAACAGACCAAGACAGAAAAAGGGATGAAACAGAAAAAGCAGATTCTCACACCTGAGGATGCCAAAAACCTGAGGACCTGTTTGGCATTTTTGCTTGAACAAATGAATTAAATGATTAATTAATACATCTCATTTTTTCCCCCCATTTATTTTCTGTCTACTGGCTATCTGATTAATTGACTAATCCCTTAGAACGCTAACTGAATTCAATGACTGCTAATCGTTTCAGCATTAGTTGAATCCGTCTTTCCATGCTCTTCCTTTCCTCACTTTAGTTCCTTTCATTCTGTTTGCAAAACCAAACTCTATAGGACACAATCAGGGACAACTGCCATTGTCACTCTCATCACTAGCACGTAAGCCCTTGTCCGACCCCAAGGACGAGTGCACTCAATAACTGTCCCTGTCCAGACGCGGTAAGCCTGTGCCACAATCCCTTAAAACCCTGAACTCTGACATGCTTCAATGAGGTACATGAAGCCTCCTCCCTTGGGAGATTAAATTGAAACTCTTTCCCACTAAACTCCTGATTAATTGGAATTTTTTTTTCCAACTCTGCTAATCTGCGCTGTTGTGTATTGTCCTCAAGCAGTGGTAAGCGATAACATCAGGGTACACTGGTGAGACGTGACGATGCAGATCAGGATTCTACGCAGAGTGATGATATGATGACAAAGGCCTTGCGCGTTTCTCAAGAAACCTCTCTCACTTCATTTCTCACATTTAAAGACTAATCAGAGAACTGGAAATGTAATTTTTGTCGCTGTTGTGCAGAGAGGTCTACACCCTTGCTCCGTATTTCTTTTCAGCCACTACTTGTGTTTATTTATGAACTCAAGATAAATGTGTCTGCTCAGTCTCTTCTGCTAGGCGATTATCTGTTATTTCTCCCTATCTGCCGCCTGTGTCCCACATACAGTCCTGTATTTACCCTTCAACATTTCTTTACTTTGTGTTGAGTTTCAGATACAAAATTGTAAGCATGACAGTTCCAGACAGTCGTTTTCACATAGATTTATATAAGACCTTTATCATTTGTTTTACGTGCTTACTTTGTCACACACAAACACCGGCATTAATCAATGTTATGACAGCAAATATCTACTGGGTTACTCATATATAGTATCTATCTATCTTTCTGTCAGTCTGTCTCTCCGCCTACCTACCGTCCTTCCTTCCTTCCTGTCTGCAATGTCTGTCTGTCTGGGATCTAAGATGCTACAGTGCACTTGTTTACTTTGACTGCATACTACTGTAATCCCTGAGGTGAGCCGAGATGCTAGACACAAAATTCTCTCTGAAGTGGGAACTGGGAGGAAAAACTGAGGGTTTTTTCTTTCTTTTTGCTTAAATTTGGAGCTCTTGCTCCACTCAAGTCAGATCATGCTGTGAACTACAGTGAGCAGTGCAGTCACATACTGTACATTGGTTCCACCTTATAGGTTTTCCTGCAGAGTAATTGAATCTCTGCCACAGCTGACCTTTACCATCACTCCTTACTACAGTACATACATTGCATTCAGAAAGCCTTCAGGTCCTTTCCATTTTTTCACATTTTGCTGTCTTATGCAAAACAACTACAACAACAAGAAAAAAAGTATATTTTTCTTTATCAGTCTGTACTTTGTAACTTATAAGGACAAAGTGAAGATACAACTTTTGCAAATTTCTTTTCCCAAGAGCACAGTGACCTCCACAAGTCTTGAAGAAGTCTGACTCTTCCTAGAGCTGGGCACCCCGCCAAACTAAACAGTCGGTCCGTGGAGGGAGGCCTTGGTAAGAGATGTGACCAAGAACCTGATGGTCATTCTGGCCAAGCTACAGAGATCACGTGTAACGATAGGAAAACTTCCACAGGGACAGCAAGTTCTAACCATCATATCTGGTTTCCTGCAGACATGATGCTTACAATTCAGGCCAAACAGTTCAATCTTGACTTCACCAGACTGGTGTATCTTGTTTCTTACAGTGTGAGAGTCCTTCAGGTGCTATTTTCTCTGAGGGAGAAACTTCCATCTGGCCACTCTACCAGAGAGCCCAGATCGGTCAAGGGTTGCAGTGTTGGTGGTCCTTCTGGAAGTTTCTCCCATCTCCACACAGGATCTCTGGAGATCAGCCAGACTTTTGGGTTCTTTGCTTCCTCCTTACCAAGGCCACTCTCCTGTGAATACTCAGTTTGGTCAAAATATCCAATATCCAGTCAATTGAATTTACCACAGTCGGGGTCCAATCAAGGTACAGAAACAACGCAAAGATGATCTATTAAGTATCACACAGCAAATGGCCTGAATACTTATATAGATAGCATACATATTTTGATTAAATTTGCAAATGTTTCTACAGTTTTATTAAAATTTTTATTACCATGGGGTGTTCAGTGTACGTTAATGAGATTTTGAACTGCTATATTACAAAATATGACAAAATTCAAATGTTTGTTTTTTATCCTAAATTGACCCTCAAATGTTTATTTTCATGGCTGACTCACGGTCTGTATAACTGTTTGAGAGAATCAAATACCCCCGCAACAAGGCTTGGACTTTTCATGACAACTGTTACATAGGGCACCTTTTGTCACAGTTCACTACCCCAGTATTGGTTCTCAAGTGTCATTTAGCATCAACTGGGACTAGAGCTCAGATCACAGACTCACTCCCTATAGAGAGCTTTGCTGGGTATGATATTTGGCTTCAGTATCTGACCTCTTATCATTTAATACCCTTTGTGTATGTCTCTGAAAAGATATCTTTCATCGCCCCTTTGCATAAAACTTCCATTAATTTCTCTTGCCTGTTATCACTGCATGCGTTTGAGAAGCATGTGAGCCCAGGAGGGTTCATCATATGATAGCCTACATATTTCACATTATGTGCCTTTTCTTTTCTTTTTTTTTTTTTTACAGGTGAAATTGTAAAGTGCGGTGTATGATAAATCTGACAGATGAAATAAATACAAAGATAGTCGGTTTACAGTTACATACAAACAGTAGCCTACATACTGTAGATATATCTACAACTATGACAACACTTATTGTGATTTAACTAGGCCTACCGTATGATATTTCATACAGTCATTTGGTAGACCTACATTTTTGGTACTACTGAATAGTCACCTTTCCTGTGTTAACTATAACAAACAGTAAAATGACAGAGCCGAGCAGGCTATAATAATTATTCCAGATGGTGGAAAAGTGTGCCAACTGTGTGCAAGTGATGAAAGTCACTTCTCTAAAAAGCTTTTTTTTTTTCTTTAGTCTTTTGCTTGGCACATTCAGTAATGTGTCAAGCTTATTCCCTGTGGTGACCCCAGCTGTCTTAACATTAGACTAACTAAAATTACTTGGTATGTCTTGAAAAGGTTAATAGAT
>NW_028219794.1:0-22959 GCF_045865225.1 Trachurus japonicus | reverse complement strand
TCACATAGCAACTAGTGTTGTTTTTGGCGGCCTGTTTTAATTTTAGTTTTAAACTAATTAAATTTTAGTGTCAAACTGTCATTTTAGTTTTTATTAACCCAAGACTATTTTTGTCTAGTTTTAGTTGGCGAAAACTGATGACATTATAGTCTAGTTTTAGTCAATGATTTTAATCTCTTTCTAGTAATGTAATTCTATCTAACCCAGTCAATATAGTATAATTACCTAGTATAGTGGACAAAACCACATTTTTCTTTTAGTCAAACCCATTTCACAATTAAAACATGGTTACCTTATTATTGTTATATTATTGTTACATTGTTACTCAAGATAACATCCATTCCAGACATGGAAGATGCTCTGCTCAACATATTTATTTTCAGTTCCCACACACTATATTTGGCAGATATTTTGGAGAAACCCACTCTCTCTCTCAAACAAATACACATACACGCTAGTCTCTCTCTCTCTCACATACACACACACACACACACACGTCACACACGTTTGTCTCATTCGTTTGACGATCCCTGGCTGCCCGGCCATCGCCTCCCGTTCTTTGTGTCAGACTTATCTTTGTTTCTTTAAATGTCGTTAGCGCTAACCCACCGAAGTCTCTCGTCTTTTTTTTTTTTCATAATCCTCCTCATCAGATGAGTCAGAACTTTCAGCCTCTGAAGCACCATCATCCTCATCACTGCTTCTCTCTCTCCTAACGATTCTGCTGTTTTAAAGCACATTGTTGTTGATTGATAGGTTCGGTCTCCTCTTCCGTCTCTCGCCATGCCAGCCGCTACAGGTAAACCATGGAGCTAAAACTGTGCTCTGTTATTGTCCCTCTAACTCTGGCTATGAATCACGTAGTTCGTCACGGGCGGGTGTATTTGAAAGAGGGGAGTCTCCCGGTCAGTCAGAGTAGTTGAACTGCTTTTCTAAAATGGCTGAAATATAAACAAAAAACACCTATATCGCCTATGCCAAGAGCCGGCCCTGGGCCTTGATACTTGATGGTGAAATATTCTATGGGTATTGGTTTCGAGGGGTCATGCTGCTTTTTTAGTGTGAAAACGTTGAACAATTAGGTGATCATCTGTACATCAGCCTTAAACCTTTTCAATCTGTTGTGCCAACTTGCAATTTACAACACAACAAATACAATGCCATCCATGATAAAGCTATGGTTCAGTTCTCCTGGCTTTGAGAAATATGATCTTTGTCTGTGGTCTTTGTCGCAACCCAAATGTTCAGCAAATGTGTACATTACATTGTGTGGCAATAGTTTATTGTTATTATTACATTTTTTTTTTAATTATTAATAGAAGCCACACTTTTGTCGCTGCCGGTTTGTGTGACTTAGTTGCTTTTTGCTTTTGCTTTTCCTGTTTCATTACGAAGAGGAGAGCCAATCTGAAAATGCATCCGAGAGAGATTCTTCTAAAATGACAGCCATCTTCCTGCGTTCATTATTTTGAGTGTACACAGAACGCACACATATTTTCCATTTGAGAATACTTACAAAGCTTTCTTGCTTACTCACTTAGGAAATAAATTCCATTTATGTCCTCCATAAAACCATGACATTCAGCACAGTAAATATATTTGGCAAAACATTAAAGGCAGCCGGAGAACAAAGAAAAATGAAAGATGGACATGTCTGGCCACATAGTTTCTTGACCTTGTATAAATTACAACTGAATACAGGATAGTGTGGGTTTTTTCTTCTAAATAATAGTGATGAGTGCAATTACTCCCAATGGCTAGGTGGTGTGAATGTTAGCATGGAGCAGGAACTGTTGATGATAGAGCATGTTCACGTTTGATGACTGAGTTTTTGGCCCGATGTGACACTGGGAGATTGACCTACCATCCACATTTGATGCTACAGCCCAACAGAAGACATTGCAATTATTTGGCCCAGATAAAGCAATTTGTTTAAGTCTTAGATAATTAAAGTGTTTTATCTTTCTGACATTTATAATGGCCATCTCCTTCTCAGTAAAGGGCAGGAGGACTGAGTTCCCATTAAATTTATAGCTTGTAATGCTTTTGAATTCCTCAAAGATAGATTAGTTAGGAGAGACTGAAGACTAAAATGTACGGAGCCCCCAAAGGGACATGGAAGGAAATTTTTTTATTGCCAGATCTCGCAATACTTTTGCGAGATCTCGCAATACTTTTTGCGAGATCTCGCAATACTTTTTGCGAGATCTCGCAAAAGTATTGCGAGATCTCGCAAAAAAAGTGCCCTGTCCGCTGTCTCAGTGCTGAAATATGAATGAATGACAGCGTGTCACTGCCCGTGAGAGAGAGAGTGTGTAGAGAGTTTTGCCACCAGCTTTCTTGTGTCATTTTGTGGAGCAGTAAGGCTATATCTCTGCTGCTCTATAAAACCCTGCGCACGCACACTTGCAAGCAAACTTCTCTTCATAAATCACAGAGTTCCTACAAGTGTGCGCAGCTGAATCAGCTTCACGTTCCGCCCTGTACACGCCCTGTTTTAACCGCAGATGGTCAATGCAAACCACCACATGAATGCGGTCTGCATGTAAATGAACCTGACGTGCTCTTGTTCTGTTGTTCTGTCTGTGCTGTGAATTAGCTGCAGGTGTTAAAGTGACAACGTGACATGTTGCTGCAGCTGTTAACGGCGTCAGCGGCACGGAGCGCACGCTGTGTTGTTTTGGTGCACTGCCCTCTCAAATGCTGGACCTGGTTCGGCACATAGTTACAACAATGACAACAGTTCTAGTGAGTCTGTATATGAACCAGTCACCATCATGGGCCAGGCAGTTGTCGGTCCCTGAAGACCCTCTCCCTCCTTATTCTCCTCCAGCGGTGCCGCGGTGCAGCATTACGCACGGGGCTCACCGCTGTATATAGGCCTATTTACAGTAATTAGACTGATCGATAAAACTTGTTGAGTCAGTTAGTGATCCTGGTCCTCCATCCTGAAATATATTCTTCAGAATTAACATGACGCTTTTATTTATGCCGATTTTCTCTCGGTTTTTGTGATGAACAGCATTAAGTAGGACTGATAACAAGAAAACAGAGTGTAACGATTGTGATAGTGGCTTTTTCCCAGTCTTTGATATTTAATTGACTCTCGATATGACCGGATGCTTTATCCCATGCAGCCGTGCCGTCCTCTCCTCCTCCTGCGCTCTGGGAGTGGACAATATGACGGAGAGATGGTGGTGACATCAGTCCGATGCAAAATAACGCTGTTGAATTAAATCACCGTGGGCGATCAGCATGGAGAGAGCTCCCCAAACAACCCAGACCCTATGATACGCTGTCCGTTAACTACATCCTACTAGAAAAACTGACAAGTCAAGCTGTAGTTTGTGTTAGAGGACTAATTCATCTGACATAACCTGACCATCTCTCTCTCTCTCTCACGGGCAGTGACACGCTGTCATTCATTCATATTTCAGCACTGAGACAGCGGACAGGGCACTTTTTTTGCGAGATCTCGCAAAAGTATTGCGAGATCTCGCAATAAAAAAAATTCCTTCCATGTCCCTTTGGGGGCTCCGTAAAAATGAAATTTTATATCATCAGGAAAAAGAGCAATGTTGTCCCTGGATTTCCAGAATAGATGTTGATTTGGTAAAATATTTGCACAATTGACTCCACTAAGGTGGATAATGCGAGTGAATCAGTTGGCAAGGCTGACAACATCCTTAGGCTTGTGGAGATTAATAGAAGCAGTGCCAGTCAGTTTAAGGGCAGAGGTTATTGGTATAACAATCTAATTAATGTCAAAAAGAACGTAGTGAATGCCATTTCCTCTGTTATTGTGGAAATACCTGATACCCATTGAGCTGTGGTGCATCCACATTCTGGTTTCCAATCAAAGCAACCCCTTTTTTAAAACAAAAATGTTTTACAGGTGTGCAAACACTGATTGTACGTGGTGTTGGACACTTGGTAAGAGATCGACTGCAGTCATAACACAAAGCAAAGCTTAGACCCTCAGTCGATGTGAGGGCCTAAGGGCAGAGGATGTTGTTATGATGCCATGTAAAGCCCTTTGAGACAACTGTTTGTAAAAACGGGCTATACAAATTACCTTGCCTTGCCTTGCCAAAGTCTTCCAGGTTGGGGGAATGGAATACCCATCAACAGTACAATATCAGCTGACCACTGATGTTCATCACTATAAAAAGCAGTGTTACACCGCCAACACGCCCATTTCCACTCACCCATTCTATAATAATGGTCAAGTGATTTTTTTTCCAGTGACCACTTTTTGGAAGAAAGCTCACATTTTCACATCATTTCACAATTTCCTGTCATAGATATTTCTTTGGAATCTGTATGCTACCCAGGTCTCTGCCAGGATTTCTTCAGGGTGCTCTGATTTCCTCCCACACTTATGAGACATGCATGTGAGATGATATGGAAATTCCAAATCGCACACCAGAGTCAAGTGCTGTGTGTGTGATTTGTGTGTTAGTCCTGTAATGGAACGGCAACATTTCCAGAATGTGCCTTTCTGCTTAGCACACGCTGGGTTATGAACAGTCCTCTCACAATGCTGAGTAGGATGAGCAGTTTACAGAATAGGAGCAGCAGCAGACCACAAATGAAGCAGTATAGAAAATGTATGAATGCAAATGTGATAACCAAACACAGCAGACTTTGTAGAGTGTAGATGAGCAGCATTTTGTTTTTAATATCTCACACACATTTTATTTGTATAGCCCATTTTTACAAACAGTTTGTCTCAAAGGGCTGATGAAGGCAGCTTCTGATGGGAGGGAAGGCATAAGAAGACAGAAGTTTCACTCTTGCTCAGTGGAATCTTCTATAGTTTGGTCCAATATACGTGCCACGATGAAAGCACAAATATCCCCCATCCTGCTCTGTGGTCACATCCACAGCTGAACAGTCATTGGCCTTGATGGACGAAACTACACATTTGTCAAATACCAGCTTGTGTACATGATTGCTTCCTCTGTTGCCCAGCAACTGACCTTGTCTCATTGTGTATGCCTCTCCACACGTGGTGGTTTGAGAGGAACGAGCACTTCCCACAGTGACCGCCAATGGAGAGTGTTTGCTTTGACTTTCCGTGTCTTTCCGCTGGAAGAGAGCTGATTAAAGTTTGCCAAATTAAAAAAAAGTTAGTGTATTCTATCCATTTTTCTTTTCCAAAATTCCAATTCATGTGGTTTCATTGTCCCCAAACTCATCTCAAAATCCCAAAAGCTCTCCCTTCTTGCAATTAATGTTCATCATCACAATGGCTGGTGACTTCAAAATGGCCAACTCATTCCATTATTTTATTTTAAACTAGTCGATTATTCTTTCTCATGTCTAATTGCTTCACACTTGTATAAATAAAGAATAATTGCTTAAAAAATGCAATGCAAATATACAGGAAAGCCAGAAATGAGAATCCTATGGTGGCCTTGAGAGCTCAGTGGACTTAAGCTTAAGGGAAAAAAGAATGCAAATACACAAACGTGCTGTGAATTCAGAAAACATCTTCATCCATTTGACAACACGTGGCAGTGGATGCACATATAATAAGATTACACAGTTCATACAAGAGATTGCTTTTATGGTTTGATGCCACTGTCTATAGATCCAGGATGGACGTTAGAGCTGTGTAGTAGAGATGCAATTTTGAGAGAGTTATATTGAGGAGACTGACCAGTAATAAAATTTGATGTACCTCTTATCATTAGTGCAAAGATATCGCAGATATCACAAGTGGCATGTGTACAGTATATTGTTTTATTACTTTCTAATGGGTTTTTATATTTTGTTTTCTGTGATCGGTATTGCCCAGAAAGCACACAAGCCCCATTTATTTATTTATTTATTTATTTGGTTCATTTCGGGCATGTCAATTAGTCATCATCATCACACATCATCTCAATCCAATTAATACAATACACATGACCGAAAGGGAAAGCGGGAGAAGCAAAAGCTTATCTAGTCCCGCCCCCAATACTCACATATTCATTTTTTCTGCATGTTACATTTTTGACATAACATTCTTCCAGTATTTTCATCACTCTGAGTACGCCATGTACACTTTGACAAGGCCTCGCTATTGGAACTGCCCTCTATAAAGGCAACCTCAGACTCTCCACAGTGATTTAAAATATCCAACCTTCACTCAATACATTCACAATTTTTCACATTTTGTGTGTATGTAGATATACACAAGTTCCCATTCACATTTAGTCACAAAGTTGGAACTAGGAGAACGGTAATTTATCTGTCATCCACATGAACATAAAAATCAAAAATGTAAAAGCAACATATCAGTTTTAATGAAATGGAAACGATTTAGAATTAACAAATGCAGGATGCAGCACACAGACCACTGAACATTGCTGTTCTTTAGCAAACAAGAACACTTTGCAGAAAAACAAAACAAAAAACATGTACTGGTATAAAGCCAAATTTGTCACAAATAAACCTGTCTAATGACCGGCTGGAAAGAAAAACAGATGTAGGCTAACTGAATATTGACCCATCTCATGGTGTAGTAAAACAGCTGAAGCACAGCTGGAGTGTGAAATATGGACTGAGAAGATTCACATGTAATGACCACAGTAGCCATAGCAACCATTATACCTCATGTCAATATTTCACCACCTGTCAAACCAACTGTGCATGGTCACTATAAATGCTTTTTTTTTTTTTTTTGTCAACCTTAAATAATGCAGATTATGAGGATTGCCTGCTGTCCTATGACTTTATGCAAATTTATTTTGTGCATCTAACACAGTAGGAGCCATTCAAACCTTCCCCTAAAATACTATTATTTACAAATAAAAATTAATAAAAAGAGATGTAAAATGTTAAAACAAGAGGTGTATGCAGCCAGTGTAGTAACACAAATCTGTCTTTGAAATTATTATGTAAATAGGCAATTAGCATTTTAGCTCAATAGCTTCCAGGTCATGTGATCAATCAGTCTCAATAGTCCGCACTTTGGTCAGACTAGTGCGGACTAGTGAGAACGATGCATATGAACTGATGAAGCCCCTTGGATAAGAGGCGAAACGTCTTCCTAGACAAGTACACCTACGATTCAATGTGAGAGAGAGAGAGAACAATGACCTGGATGAATGAGAATATTCATTGACTCTAAGTAAGACATATCCTCAAGATTTTTTGCAGCTCTGTTAGGTCATGGATACCTGTATATGCTGACAAAGTTAGACATACCAGACATCACAAGTCCGGCAGATATTCATGACTGTCTGACCGCGGTTGAACTACTTCAGCGTGACATCATAGCGCGATCCCGTCCCAAGATAGCGTCGCTTTTGACGTATACGCTGAGAGGCAGAAGGCGGCATCTAGTCATGATATATCTATGACTAGCATTGGCCACAGCTTATGAAAAAACAACAAGTTTACTGGGTCACAAGAACGTTAATCTTGCGATAAATAAATTGACACCATTAAAATTGATTTGCGTTAACGCATTAATAACGCAATATTTTTGACAGCACTAATTATTACAAAAATGTATTTCCAGATAAAACAGTGGCCAGCGCATCTCCAGTAGCTAGGCCTGTTATACTTTCACTTCTCAAATCAAATGATGGTTATGTTTGTAAGTGGAAGTGGAAATTAATATAACATCAGAATGACTTTGGGCGATGTGTATTCTGTGAGAGAAGGACCATCTCCTGGTCATACTCTAAACATGCCCAGTAGGAGGAGGTCACTCCAGCCGTTGGGACTTGGTTGGGAGTTGACTGGGAGTCAGATGGCTGCCAGCTAGAATTGGAAGGTTTGAAAGGCTCCCACTGTACAGTCTGGTCTGTGTCACCTTCTCCATTTCATCAGAATACATTACTGTGGGCACAGACAGAGTTTACTTTTGGAGGAAGAGCAAAAACACGAACGGAGGGAGATGCAAAAAAAAGGTAAAAAGTCTGTAGACCAAAATTTCCATGGTTGATACTGAAATCACTCTGAAAACATGTTTGGTCCACTTTTGCCAGGATTAAGGTCTGAATTAAACATACAGGCATTCCAGCTGAGAAAAGCACCGGGTAAGCTTCGAGGAAAACATCTCATAAGCCTGCGTGCTGCTGGGATAAACAGGTACAAGCCATTCAGAGACACGCTCCAAACACAGCATCAGAGGCACATCAGAAATAGACCAGTCCAGCTGAACAGGAGAGGATTCTGCCACCAAGCCAAGTACTCTGTGGAGGATAGGAGGGGGTTGGGGGGTATGAATAGCTTGGAAACTTCCCTAATCTCCCCGTCACAATTCCAAACCAAGCTTGTGAGGAGGAAGCATAGTGCTCATTCCTAGTATGCCGGATGTGCACTATGAATCCCCCGGCCATTGTCTGGTAGACACGAGCACCTCTCTGGATAAAAAGTTGGTAAAGTAAAAGGATCATATTGGAATTTTCAAGTTCATTTCGGTATTATGACTTCATATACTGTCATATTATAGTATATTTTAGGTCACCTCTATGTAGGGGTATGAAACCAAGGCATATCCAACTATCCAACCTTTGCTGATCTGTAATCTAATTGTGGCACCTGGATATAATTCTGCTTGATTTTTGAACTGTGCCGGTATCTGATGGGCATCTCAAAGGAAACAAGACACACTGATTGTCTGAATCACAAATGAAAATCCAACCCCGAGCATGAAATGTTCTCCCCTCTGATTCAAGGTTCACTGGGTTAAGTCAGTGCTATTGTTATTATGAGTGCTGACATTCAATGCTTGGCTTCACTGATAGTGTACCGTTTTCTTTTTTTTGACAAAGGTTGCTTCTATATATAACGGTGTGAATGAAAGACACAAAATCGTGTTCCCTGGAGGATTTTTTCACAGAGTCCTCTCTGTTACTCATGTGTCCTAGGGAGCATTTGCAAATTCCATTTTTGCAAAAGGATAACCAAGTCTCTATATTCAGACTTGCTCTTTTTATATTGTTAATATTTCAAGTTTCTCACCTAAAACGTAGTTTAGTCCAAATGCAAGTTTTGGCCACTACTATTTTTAAATGTTGTAATGTGAAACAGAGGGCTGGATGTCACAAATTGACTCCACTCCTTTCACCATACAGCACCTCTTTATCATGTTGTAAACTTATTGTGTTTTGATTAATTTCAAATTGCTTGCCTTGCTTCAGTAGAGTGTGAAATGCACTTTCCCTTTTGTAGTTTTTCAATTTCTATCATTGTGAGCAGGGGGAAAGAGTACGGGGTGGGCAAAGAGACTGAACACATGGGTGTCTGGTGTAATTAAGAAACTGAAGTATTAGAACAGGCAGTGCCTTCACCAACCATAATTCATCAAACATGGTCTTAATTAAATTGTTTACACAGATGTCTGCAAGCTGGTTCGCGCAACAGTCATTCCATTATATACAATATTATTACTGGACTCGTAAGAAAAAGTTTTGTGTGGCTGTTCACGACACCATAAAATAGAGAAATTAATTCTTCTTTGAGATTAGCTAATTCCAACAAGTGCGGTATCTACTTGGAAGTTGCTATGAAAAAAAGAGTTCCTGTCGTTTGGAGTGGCAGCTGTAGAGAGGGAAAGCACTACTGTTTACGCATCGAATATCTCACTGTCAACACATAATTGAATCTTGTTCAGCAAATGCTAGGTGTTTATAGTCCCTTTCTACAGGCCCTTTTCAACAGTTCTCTCTAATAATTCAATGTATTTTTAGCAAGACTTTCATGTTGAAATGCAGTAGGCTCCTTATATAGAGCTGGAGATTTGTTTGACTTGACTTGGGGATATTTCAAGGACAGATGAAAATGACAGCGTTTTATTTTTTATGTTTTTATTTATGTATTTAGTCTCGAAAGAAAATCCATAATTTTAGTATTCTATTCTGTATGTGGTGTGAGCTAAATAATTCCACATACAACACAGTCAATGGGGCTCCAGAGGAAAGAAAGGGCTTAGGGTTGCTTCCCTTTTTAGCCAGTTAACAAAACACTGAATCTTTAAAGTCTGAGTCACAACCAGTCAAGGCCGTAGGAGGAATGTAACCGCTGTCTCAATCACTCTCTTTTATTAGCCCTGACCAGACCACTGGTCTGCCTGCCCTCATTCCCAGTGTTATCTCAGGGATTAAGGGCTTGCTGTCTTTGACCACCCTCTCTACGCCTGGTCACACAGATATAAACAAACACTCTGAAGACCTCCACAAAACAGAAGCACGCAAGCACACACTCGCCCACAACCGCCCACACATGTGTTGAGAGGGAAGGAGTTACCCAGTGGACTTAGGAGGGAATGACTGATTTTAGATAGGGATTTGGAGGATATAGTTCTTTTTTTTATCCTCTGCTCTAAAATCTCAGAGCAGCTATTGTGAGCTAAAGTACAGACAATGCTGTTCTTTAAGAGCAAAGAAGTCAAAAAATTAAGGTATACTGTCACATATTAACAGGCATTTCTTTTTGATATGTACCATTGATCTGCTCACAAGTTTTCACTGTGGGCTGTGAGTTTAGCCAGTGTTTCTTGAACATACATTTGTTTATATTTTGGACAGCCAAATGGACCCAATGAGTTATAAATGGCTCCACTGAATTATTTTGGTACCTTAATGATCAACAACATCAACGATAATCTACATTATTTTAAGACCTGATCCCTGGTCCCAGGAATTACATTTTATTTTGTCTTATAATTATGTGATCATAAATTATTATGAAATTAAGTCGCCAAAATGATGAATGCACAAATTCCTGTAACAGAACAACCTGACTACACAGCGACAAAGCCCTCACATTATCACCTTTCTATTTTAGTTCAATTTCCAGCTGTAAACTGGGTTTAATTTATGAGCCATAAAACCAAAACAATAGCTCAAAGAGGGTCAAACGGGCCATGAGTTCATCACTTTGAGTACTCCCAAGATAATTAATCCAAGGTTCATTAGCACTTGTTTAACTAATGATTGAGTTATGAGTGATTTATATTGTTATATAGAAAATAGAGAAGGGTGCAGCTTTTAAAAATAGACAACCCATTCTAACTCATAGAATCAGTAATACTTTTAACTTCAGTGTTTTACAATAATAATAACCCATACTGGGTATGATTGTAACACCACAAATTCGTATAGATTACCATTGGGCTCACCTTGAACCTAAATCTAACATGTCAATATCCAGTAAGAAATGCAAAACTCGACATGGCATTGAATATGTCTTTGTGCACCCGTTGCATAAAGTCATATCCTGCTTTAAACTTATCCCTCTATGAATGATTGTAATGCCATGCAGGATTCTTATCGCTGTCTTCTTTCTTTGCAATTGTGTTGTCAACTCCTTGACATACTCATGAGTCTCTGTTATATCTGTGCTGACAGCATCATCAATATGAATTGAAAGAACACAGTTTGGTTTATGCCTGGTTGGACACTTGCATTTTAATACTCTCGTACCGTTATGCACTGTCACTCCTGGATTTAACTTCTTCATCTTATTGTGCCAGTTAGACAACACATGAGCAAGCAATACCTAACATCCTCTTCGGCCTTGACTGATAGACTATCAGACTTTTACTTTTACCATGTACTGGATTATTTCATACTTGCTTACCAACGAAAACAGCATGGCTGGTATTGTTGGCACCTTGTGAGTCTATGTGTGTGTAATTGTTGCGTTGTGTAGACACATACTCTACTGGGAATTACCACATAGTTATAGTCACAATTGTGCAACATCCAGTCATGGAATTTTACAGGTGTGTAGTTAAAAATGCAACCCAAGTTCCAAGATAGGTGTAGTCTTATCATACAGTAAGTACCAAGCACAAAATTCAGCCACTCTCCTTTTCCTCAGCTTCCACTCTGGTTCGGTTTGAGATTTCTTTCCTTATCCCTTTTTGTTTCCTTTCCCAGTCATGTGCAGATACAAATGAAAAACTTGGGGATCGCACATGACACAGTATTGTAAACAAAATCACAAATAGCTGAACATAGTGACAGCTCAGCAGTTTTTAAAATGACAAAGTTTAGGTATAGACTTTGAAATTGGAAAAGTGTTTTTTTTTTAAGATCATGGGGGACCAAAGAAATTACCACTTGCTTTACTTCACATGCTGAAGAAAGGTTAATCATTGCAACAGCAGCACTGACTAAAGATTTGTTAGAGGTCATTTTAATTTAAAAAACAAAACAAAACAAAAAAACAGGAACAAGTCTCCTCTCCATAACCCATCAAGCCAGTGCATCTGTGCACAGCAAGTTACAGCTTGACAAAGTTTATGCTCCAGAGTTTTGGGCAGAGGTTTGAGCCATGAAACTGACTTTGCAATGGTTTATTTCTTAAGGTCTGAGCTCAAGTTACTCATATTGCTCCATCCAACATGGGGTTTAAATTGGCTGAACTTTAAACATGTGAACCAGCAGCAGCCATAACCTTGAGATTACCATGATTGTGAAAGGATTATATTACTTTTAACACGAAGCAGCATTAGGAAAGTGGACATGATTGATATATTAACTAATTTGAACCTTTTGGTGAACAAAATGACAGCAATTATTACTAGTAAGTAACTCATCCAAGAGGAGAGGATAGTGAATGAGCATGGATCTGTGTCTTTTTTTCTTTCTTTTTTTTAAATGGCCACCAGGGAACTTCCTGGAATCTTCCATAGGCCGCTGTGGTGTTTCAGTGATATATTCAATTTGCAAGTCCCCTTCATTTCTGTCGGGCGTAAATGTGCACATAGCCACATGCACATACACACCCAAAGACGACAAATTAGCTGTCAGTTTTACTAGCCATGTGACCTCAAAAGCAAAGGGAAGGGAGATAATGATCTTAGGCTAAGGACAATTGTACAGACACAAACATACACACATCTGCACTACACTGTCCAAGGACTTCAAGCTTTAGACTGACGGATCAAAGGAGACTGACAGAGGGGGAGAAGGGTAAATGTGATTATCACATGACAAGCTTTAGCTGTCTTGAGCTGAATTGATAAACTGTGATGCGTGCATAAAATTAAAGTCGCCAAGAAATGCACATCTTATACATATAGAGTGTGAGTGTGTGTGTGTGTATATATAGTATATATAAACCCACTCTCCAATAAATGAAATGGCTGTTTTTGTAGGTTAATTTGTCATTCACTGAAGGGAATTACAGCACAGTCATCTACATAAAGCCAAGTGACATATTGCATATTTATGAAGTTGACACATAATGGAATTGCCTTGCTTGCTTTCACCTTGTAACCCTGAATAATATACTCTACATGGAGCTGGGCAGAGGAAAACAAAGACAATAGACGCAGTTGAACCACACAATATGGTGTCTGTCAACTGGAATAACTGGTTGGACAATCTAATCCTGAATTTGGTGTAAAGATAGTTATGCAAGTGAATTTACCTGAATTAAGTTTTATTTCATTATACAAAAATATCGATTTACAACTGATAGCTGCAATTTTAACGTTTATGGACTTTGCTGATTGACTATTCCAGAGCATCAGCCTTTGATAAAGCTTTAATTAAAAGTCTCTTTAAAATCTACGAGAGCTTGCCAGGTTCCTAGATATGGTGGGATAATATAAGCTCCTCAGTGACAAGAAGGAAAAGGCAAGCTATCTTTGTATCTGGGAAATGAGAAATTACCCAAATCCCTAAATGAATCATTGAGTGCTGCTGATATTGTCCAAACAAATGTATCACTAGAAGAAAAGAAGGTTTGGCAGACTCTGTGTCTCTTAAAGACTATAAAGTGATAGCATGAATTCTAGTGCAGATTTAATGCATTTCCCCTAAGTCCTATCATCTTACTGTCTCAAACGAAAATGTCCCTCTCTTATTATAAAATAACTTATAATAACAAGTCCCAAAGTGTTCTCATCCCTCCTGAGACCTCTGACATAAAGAGTTAACCATTTGTGTGTTAGGTACAACAGGGGATGGGGGGTGGGTGGGGGGTGGGGGGGGGGGGGTAGCATTGTTCCAGAAACCAGTGATTCCCAGACTTGCAGCGGTTAGTGAGCAAAGCTATTTTGGGCCCTCTCCCTCATGAGCTGATACACTGGCTGTGCTCTGATCCCTTTGTCCATCAGAGAGACAGAACATTTTCAGCCTAATGCAACTGGACCCTCGCTAATGACAGCAAATAACCCTGTCGGCTAGATGACAGCAGCTGAGAACAATACTTAATGTTGACATCACTTGCTATGGGGATCTATTTCCGTTTTCTTCCTTTTATAGTGTGCTGTTGGAAATTGCCATCTAGTTCCCTTGACAAAGCACATATAAAAGCTTTGGGAGAAGAGGCAGCCCTGTGTGCTTGGGAATCCCTTCCGATCCCCTCTGACTTTTGCTTGTTTCTCAGCGAGTACTAGCTCACCTCTGAATCCTTTAACAACATGGCACCAAAGAAGGTTGAACCAAAGAAACCTGAGCCCAAAAAGCCAGAACCTAAGAAAGATGCGGCCCCAGCTGCTAAGCCAGCGCCACCTCCAGAGCCACTGCCTCAGGCTCCTAAGGAGCCAGACTTTGACCCCAAGAGTATCACTCTTGAGTTCTCCGCTGACCAGATCGAGGAGTTCAAGGAGGCGTTTACCCTGTTTGACCGTACGCCCACTGGAGAAATGAAGATCACCTATGCCCAGTGCGGGGATGTGATGCGAGCTCTGGGCCAGAACCCCACTAATGCAGATGTGCTGAAAGTGCTTGGGAAACCACGGCCGGAGGACATGAGCAGTAAAATGGTTGACTTTGAGACCTTCTTGCCAATGCTCCAACATATCTCCCGTGCAAAAGATCAGGGCAATTTTGAGGATTTCGTGGAGGGGCTCCGGGTTTTTGACAAGGAAGGCAATGGCACCATCATGGGAGCTGAGCTGCGCCATGTGCTGGCGACACTGGGGGAGAGGATGACGGAAGACGAGGTAGACAGGCTGATGGCGGGACAGGAGGATGCCAATGGCTGCATCAACTATGCCTCCTTTGTAAAGCACATCCTCTCCGGGTGAACAGGACATTCAGCCATAAAGACTTCATTTTACCTCTGTTTACTCTGGACCTTTGTTAAACATTTGCCCATTTAAAGGTGAGCATGTCACTCAGTCAGTGACATTCAGCATAAGTTAATGTTCTGTGAAGAAATGTTGACCACAAGATTTGTAGTTCTCAATGAAATATAATGAAATGCCCGTGAGATAATATGGACATCCATAAGGAGAAATCCATTAATAAAGGATATATGATTACAAATTGCCTCACAGATGTCATTTCAAAATACTGTACATTTAAATTTGAAGAGAAAGTGATGACTCTTGTGGGATTGCTGATAAAAGTGCTCATTTTAAATCTATTAACTTTTCACATCAACTGTTAATGTGATTAGGGCAAAGTACTGTATTGTTGGGAAAAAGGAAAAAAAAACACACACACACACACAAATAGGATTTGGTTCCATCTGAAAATAGAACAGATTTGATTCTATTCTACTTTACACAAAGAGTGTTTGAATGAGCGTGCTTGTCATTGTGCTTGAGGGCCAGCTGCTGTGGATCAAGATATACTCCCACATTCTGGACACAGACACATACACAGGCGCATACAGTTCACTTTGACGACAGGTGCTCCAAGGACAGTCCTCTTCATCTCTATTGGAACCAACATTTTCTACCAGAATTGTCATATTCAGGGAAGTGTATAAGTTAAAGTTTAAGTCTTCAAATTTGAATTATTTATTTAGCGAATAAAAGTATGCTCATCTTGATATTAAATGTTTATCACTTCAGCTTATTAGTACATTCACGTCTCATCTCTCTTTCTCTCTCTAACAACATTGGGTAGTAGTATTCTAAAGGGAAAAAGTCCCAGATCAGATTGCAACATCTTCAGCCTCTTTCAAAAGGCAACTGTAAGCTTTAACTCACCATAATTTTTTCACCGAGTAGGCAGCATGCATTCTGCTTGTGTGAGTTCATGTAATGGAAACGGCAGGCCATGATTTATATAAGGATTTTGTGAGAGCTGTTGGAACTCCACCACATGGACTGGTGAACTGAAAGCAGTGAAAGCTGAAAAAAAAAGCAAAAGATCTACAGAGTGGGGTTTTCATTCACAGTGGAGCTGGCAGCATTGGGAACCTGCTCACATCATGAAGAATCATTCATGTCAATACAGGGGTTTAAAAGCAGCTGGGATACAGCAACTTGAGATTCACAAATCAAAATAGAAGACACAGCATAGCTTACGTATAATATATAACATTGATTTTGATTTTATTCGGACCTTCCTGATGCAACACTGTATCATTCAATACATCTGCAACAGCTCTATTTTATGTCTGCCATGAGGTGAATTTCAAGTTCAGGCTATAGTAGAGGTCCAACTTAGTAATTTGTAGTTGTAAAAATTCAGTTTCATAATGACTTAGTCTAAGACAAAATAAATTACTGGAGAGAACAACCCCCATTCAAGTTTCACAATAGAGATAAAACTGTTTAATCTTTAATAACTTTATGTAGGTCAATATAAACCTATAAACCTATAGGCGAACATGCGGCAGAGTAGAACTGACCGGATTGGAGAAGTCCTAGTTATGATGGCAGTTTTAGACATGAGCAGGTAGATCCCGCATTAAAGAAACCTCTGCCAGTGCTCTTTTAAGTTTCTTTAGCGTTTCAGAAGTCTGTCCCTCAAGGGAGGATAAGATATCTGCTTTAATTTTTAATTGGGTAAACTAGCTTGTAGTCCTTATTATGTAAGTCATCATAAATAATCAATAAATCAGTATGATGTCTTTTAGTTATGTTCATAATTTCACTACATAAAACTGCAAACTGCAGCTGGAAATAAAAAGTATATACAAAATAATTAACTAATTTTGAACTCCACAGTGAAGCAAGGGCAGAAAGTACATTCAGTGCAGTCACTGATATTAGCTGAGCTTATGTTTGTTAACTTCAATCAATATATCCTGTTACCCTTATGTAAGCTATACACTACTCACAAAAAGTTAGGGATATTTGGTTTCGGGTGAAATTTATGGAAAATGTGAAAAGTTCACGCTACTACAGTGATATTATATCATGAAAGTAGAGCATTTCAGTAGAAGCATGCACTGGTTATTTCCTCATCTCAAACATTTTGTTGAAACAAAAGCCAACATCAGTGGTGGGTATATACCACAACAAAAAATGTCTCAATAACTTGTCATGTGCCCTTGAGCTTCAATTACAGCTTGACAACGACGTCTCATGCTGTTCACAGGTGGACTTCTTGTCTGCTGAGACATCCCACTCTTCTTTTTTTTTTTTAACTTTTTTTTTTTTATTGATTTTTTCCAACGAAAAGGAAAAACAGAACAAACATATAAATATACACACAAAACAGGTACATTAGACAGGGTCATCCATAGCAAAACACAATGACAGGTTATTGTTCTAAACAACGGGCTAACAGAAATCAGGCTGATGAATCATGTCTAGGGGCTAAGGCACCCACAGTTCTCCAGTCTCTCTGGGTCCACAATGGCTCATGACCCAGGGGAAAAATACAATAATAATTAAAAAAAAAAAAACACACAGATTGTCCCACACAGAATATGCGATTACCTCTCATCTATGTAGTCCCTCCATTTCTTCCAGTATTGGTCACCTTTTTCAGTATTGTATCTCAGGGAAAATGTTAACCTTTCCATGTTATAGATTTCTTCAACTATTCCTGTCCACTCTGAAATTGTTGGACACTCCTTGTTCAGCCATTTCCTGGTTATTGCCTTTTTACTACTAGCCAATAGTATTTGTAATAGGTATCTGTCTTGCTTATTTATCTCAGTTGGTATGTTTCCTAAATATATAACATTGAAACTGAGATCAGGTTGCAAATTGATTATTGAATTGATTGCTGCTATAATGTCTTCCCAATAAGATGAAATTGTGGGACATTCCCAGAATATATGAAAATGGCCAGCTGACACATTACCACACCCTCTCCAACACCGTCCTTGAGCTGGGTTATTAGTCTGTAAACTTTTGATTCTGGGAGTTATAAAGAATCTTAGGGTGTTTTTCCAAGTGAATTCCCTCCACAGATCTGAGCTAGAAGTAGTGGACATTGTCTTACAAATATTTAGCCAATCATCTTCAGATATCTGTACGTTAGCTTCTTTTTCCCACCTTGATTTGATATACATTGTGGAGAAACCCCTGTCCTTCTGTAAAGCCGAATAAATCGTGGAGATCAGTTTTCTGCTCAAGTTTCCTTTATAGGCTTTAACAAATATCTCTATCAGGTTCATTCCTTCTTCTCCAGTTGTTTTGATGTTTTTATTAAAATAATTTCTCAATTGAAAATATCTGAAGAGATCCTGTTTCTCTAAATTGTGTTTTCTCCTGAGATAGTCAAAAGAAACCAAGACAGTATTAGTGGAAACTGTACAGTAAGAGGTAATACCTAGGTTTGTCCAATATGTAAACCTGCTGTCCAGTTTGGCTGGCGTGAATTCCGTATCGAATGCTACCCAACGTAATAGTCGTGCATTTCTTTCAATTTTAGGGTCTTTGAGAATTTTGTACCATATGTTTAAAGGGTTTATGATCAAATTAGTTAGTTTATCTGTCAATAAGTACTTTTTCAAGAGAGTTTTGTCTCCCAACACAGATGGGAGAGGTTCACATATAAAGTTTTGTTCTAACTCTTTCCATTTTGCATCACATTCCGGATCACACCAACCAACCAGGAAGCGCAACTGTGCCGCTCTGTAATAATCCTCCAAACAGGGTAGAGCCCTACCGCCTTTATCCTTTGGCAACTGTAGTGTCTGAAATCTAATCCGCGGTCTTTGTTTTGCCCAAATAAAAGTAGATATCATCCTATTCCATTCATTAAATTGCTTTGGTGGTATCTCAATTGGCAACGACTGGAAGAGATACAGGAGGCGGGGCAGCACGTTCATCTTAACAATTTCTATCCGGTTGTACATATTTGTCGGTAATAAGGACCAGCGACTTAAGTCTGTCTTGATGTCAGCTGTTATAGAGGTATAGTTGTGGTCATAAATAGTAGTTAAGTCCTTTGGTATTTGTACTCCAAGGTATTTCATAATACTATTTGTCAGTTTAAATTTACATGTTGTATAAATGTTTTCGTGTGGGCTCAGGTTATAAGTTAGAGTTTGGGTTTTTTGTAAATTTAATTTATAGCCAGAGTATGAGCCAAATTCTTCAAGTAGATGTAACAGTTTGGGGAGACTTACTTTTGGGTTGCTAAGGGTCATAAGAATATCATCCGCATATAAACAAATTCTATATTGTGTGTTTCCAATCAGTATACCAGTTATGTCCTTATCCTCTCTTATCGCCTGAGCCAGTGGCTCAATAAAAAGAGCAAAAAGTGTAGGGCTAAGGGGGCACCCCTGACGACAACCCCTCTCAAGAAGTATTGTATTAGACAAAGACCCGTTAATTTTTATTCTGGCTGTGGGGGAGCAGTATAAGGAATTCAAACATCCAATTACCTGATCATTGAAACCGAAACGTTTAAGAACCAAATACAAATATTTCCAACGAACAGAATCAAAAGCCTTTTCAGCATCGAGGCTAATGGCTATAGATTCCCTATCGCTACTTCTCATCCGATTAATGAGGTGGAGAGCTCGTCGCACGTTGTCTTGGGTTTGCCTGTGCTTCACAAAGCCAGTCTGATCTGGGTCTATCAGATCTGGGACAATGTCCTCCATCCTTTTTGCTAGTATTGATGCATATAATCTGTAATCCATGTTTAGCACTGATATGGGTCTGTACGAGCTACATTGTGTCTTGTCTTTACCTGGTTTGGGGATCACTGAAATTATAGCTTGTCTCCAGGAAAGCGGTGTCTCCCCGCCCCTAAGGACATAATTAAAGCATTTTTTGAGTACCGGTACAAGGATTTTTCGAAAGGTTTTATACCATGCAGCTGGATAGCCATCAGCTCCTGGCTTTTTACCTGTTTTCAATCTCGATATGGCTTTATTAATCTCTTCATCCGTAATATCTTGGGTCATTATTTTATTCTGCTCCGTTCCCACCGATGGTAAATCTAAAGATGATAAAAAATCTGATACAACTACCGATTCAGCTGCCTGGGGTTGTGAGTATAAGTTCTTATAATAAGTTTCAAATGTGTATTGAATATCCTCCAGTTCGTGACACATTCTATCAGTCTCTGGGTCTTTAATTTTGTGAATAAAATCTCTCTGCCAATTGTTTGCGTATCCTCCACGCGAGCAGTTTTTTAGATTTAGGGCCATTTTCATAGAATGTTTGTTTAATAAATTTTAGTCTTTTTTCCATTTGATTTTCGTATATGTTATTCAGGGTTTGTTTTGTGTCTCTGATTTGATTTAGGACATCATTATCGTTATACTTCATATGTCTGATTTCCAGGATTTTAATTTTGCAGTCAGATCATTAATTTGTTTCTCTTTTTCTTTCTTCTTACGTGCTGACCACATTATTAGTTTACCTCTGACAACAGACTTAGCCGCATCCCATAGTGTACTGGGAGACACCATCTCATTATCATTAAACAACATATACTCTTCAAATTCTTTCTCTATATATTTTTGGCACTGGGAGTCATTTAAGAGGCTGGTGTTTAGTCTCCACAGGGTCTCTTTAGGTCTGTTATCTAAATGCAGTGTCAAATATACCCCCGCATGGTCGGAAATATCTCTTACCCCTATGTCACACTTTATAATCCTATGCCTGTCAGTTTTAAACATAAAAAAATAATCAATTCTTGAATACATACAATGCGAATGGGAGAAGAAAGTAAAACATTTATCAGTCGGATGTAATTCACGCCATACATCCAACATGCTTATTTCTTTAAGCATTTTTTTGGTGTATAATGCTTCAGGTTTAATATTTTTTGTTCTACTTGTGGAGTCTAGGGTGGGATGTAAATTAATATTCCAGTCGCCGGCGCATATCAGCACACCTGATGCTTCTGTAGTTATCATGTTAAACACCTTTTTAATTAGTCCTTTATTAGTTCCTGGTGGTCTATAAAAGTTAAATAATGTTACTTCTTTATTATCAATAAAACCTTTAACCAATAAGTAACACCCTTCTTTATCTGTAATTTGTGAAGAAAACTGGAAATTTACTCTGTTTGAAATTAATACTGCTACACCCCTTGCATTTCCTTTCTCAAATGAGGAGTAGAATGAATTCCTAAACCCCATTTTACACAGTTTCCCATGTTCAATATTTGTAAGGTGAGTCTCTTGCCAGAAGATTATATCTTGCTTCTCCCTTTTCATTTTAGCAATGGCCTTACTCCTCTTGATGGGATTATTTAGCCCATTAACATTAAGAGTGATCACTCTGTACTCTTGATGATGCATTGTTGGAAAAAAAAAAAGTTTATCTTAATAGTCAAACATTCATAGATGACCAGAACAGCAAAACATCTGCCTGTGTACCCAAGTAGAACGCAACATGTGAACCTAACAGACATAATGAACATTCGTAACTTCCATCCAAGAAGTGTAGTTTCAACTTCTAATTTGGGAGGGGAATCCCTTAACCTAGAAGGTGCCCCTCCCCGTGTCACCCATTCTCTCTGACAGGAAAACATCAGAGCAGTGCACGTAGAAAAGTTAACATTGGCTCCCAGACAAGCAGTCAGTCTACCTGGAAAAGGTTTATAGTAGAAAAATAAACCTGATCATGCTATACAGTCTGGTGTGGTATTGGCTGTAATAGTCTTACCAGTCTCTCTGTAGATTGCTCAGTTATTCACAATACCAAAACCTCTCATTAAGCCTCCTCATTGCGACGAAACCCCTTCAGTTTGTCCTGAATATTTTTGAGGCGGACCTCCTGCTGCCGACGTGGTTTTGGGCCAGCTGTTTCCCACGGAGTTTGTTTTGATCTCGTCGAGGGTGCGCTCTGCGCGGGGGCGTCTGCTCCGTGTCCGTCCGGGATAAGTCCCCTCTTCCTCAGGTCATCAGTCGTCTCCTCCACGCTGTTATAGATAACTGGCCCCGCGTCGAAAAACACTCTGAATTTCGCTGGGTAAAGCATCTGGAAACGAACGCCCTTCTCCTTGAGAGCTTTTCTGATGAAGGTGTATGCCTTTCTTTTCAGGTGTATTTCTGTGGGGTAGTCTTGCTCAAAAAACACTCGTTTTCCGTTGTGGTGGATCTCCTTCTTTCTCCAAGCGGAGCGGAGCACCTGCTCTTTAGTTGTATACTCCAGGAAATAAACAAGCACGGACCTGGGGTTGGCATCTTGCGGCGGTCTGGGTCCCAGTGATCGGTGGCAGCGCTGAATACCGAGGGGGGTCTCGGTGAGAGACAGTTCACGTTTGAAAAACTGCTCCAGAAAGGTTTTCATGTTATCCCCCTCGGCCCCCTCTGCAATACCGTGGATACGGATGTTATTCCTCCGGGAACGCGCCTCTAGGTCCGTTAACTGGGCTTGAATGGATTTTTGGAGTTCAAGTGTGTACGTTAACATCTCCGCGTGCTCGGCGTGACTTTCCTCCACGTCGGCCACTCTCTGCTCCGTCGCCTCAACTCTATCCGTTATTTCTTTTAACTCAGATGAAATGCCATTTAGCTTCGTACACATTTCTCCTCGGAAGTCCACCAGCTCGCTCTTGAGTGTCCCTATTGCCTCGTTCAGGTCGTCTTTCACATCCACAAGAACCGCCTGTATCTCGGCAATTATCTTTGTTTGAATAGCCTCCATATTAGCCTCTTGCTCAGCTAGTATGCTAACGTTAGCTGTATCCTCACTTTCCGTCGGCGAGTTTTCGTCTTTTCCTGGGTTTAGTTGTGAGTTCTGTCTGGTGTGTCTTTTCTTTCCCCCTGTCATGCTACATTGATGTCTTTTCTGCGTGATTATCTAGTGTTTTTTTGGGGGGAAATAAGGCCGTCTGGGAGCCGCTGTTTTTGCTGCCGTTTGCTCCTACGCCATACCGGAAGTCGACATCC
>NW_028219793.1:0-7434 GCF_045865225.1 Trachurus japonicus | reverse complement strand
GGTAACACTTTATAATGAGTACACACTATTAAGCATTAGTTAAGCATTAATAAATATTGAATTCATCATTTATAACACATGAATACTCATTAGTATGTAGTTAGTAAACATAGTTATAAATGTTTTACTCATCATTGATAAGCACAGTAGTTATGGATTAGTAAACACTGAATTCATCATTTATAAAGCATGTTTCTGACGTAAATACTCATTAGTAAGTGGTTTACAATCACAGTTGTAAATGTTTTACTCTTCATTAATAAGCTCATCTATATAAATGATGGATTCAGCATTCCCAAGCGCTCTTACGCGTTCAGTATGAATGGTTAGTGAGTGTTAGTAAATGTTTTATAAAAACTCACAAATTTCATTTCCAATGGATGACTTATAAACAGTTATTAATGCAGGAATTCATGAATTCAGGCAGTTACAAAGCACTTACTACTCGTTAATTAAGTATTTTGTGTGAGCTCATCTAAAGTGGGCACTATCTATGCCTTATAGAGCATTTACAAATGAGATATTAAGATTCACAAGGAGAGACACAACACGATATGGTTCATATTGCATTGTATTTATTGCAACTTGGGAATATTATAAGAGTCTGGTAAAAATAAAACTGATCAACCAGCGCATCCAGCGTTTACCATTTGTATTTATAAACGAGTCTGTGGCTGGCCGCGACTCTCTCCCTGCTCTCTCCCTCTCGCGCACACACGGGCAGATGGACAGGTCGTGTTGTGACGGTAACATGCTAATGCTAGCTATAGTGTTCTGCTATCCGCCCCCCATGGGGGGGGTTCCCAGTAGTGAAATGGCACCCGGGTACCGCCCAAGCCGAGCGAGTACTCGGATATTGGCTTCAGCCCTACAAACAATACGGCATCTACACTGATATCAGTTCACTCCGAACCATAGACTGTATAAAGTTCCGAACATACATCCATGACCCCGAAGCAGTCTTTTGCCCCCTGTTTTTGGTTGCACGCGCACCGGCGGCCGCTGGACGTGTACGTCGACGAGCCTTACACGTCATCAACGTCACAACGCCTGGACGACGCTGGGAGGCGGCAACACTGCAGCCGGTGCAGCCTGGTGCAGCAGCTAAGATGAATGGAGAGTTGGAGACGGAGAACTCTGCCCAGAATCGACGAGTCCGGCGGACGCGGGCCCAGAAGAAAGCCGGTGTGGAGATGGATATCGAAGTCGGCGGTCGTCAGCGGCCGTCAGCGGCACTAGTGGTGAGTATGTGTTCGTTTTGTTTGCTGCCACACATGGTCCATGGATGATAGCTAACGTTAGCTTGTCTGCAGCTGAAGGCTTTAGCTCTCGCTCCCTGACGTACTACCGCGACATGTAAACACACATTTCAGGACTGCTGACTTGTATCATCAGAGCAGCCTCCTTTCATATTTAATAGAGGGGGGACAATAACTGACTCTCATCTGTCAGAATGTGCCTGCTGTAAAGGATAATCATAGCTGAAAATCACAGGTTATTATGTCTGTTCTGATTTTACAAGCCAATGTGTGACTGTGTGTGTGTGTGTGTGTGTGTGTGTGTGTGTGTGTGTGTGTGTGTGTGTGTGACTTAAGTTAAATATCCTTTTTTTCCCCCCTCTTTTCTTTATTTTTAAACTGTTGCTAATTTTCCTTTTTTGTTCTCTAAATTGCAGTCCAAAATCTGGATCAGGCCGTTTCCCGGTACAAGAAAATTCTCTGGCCGTTTGGTCTGCTGCTTTCAAGCGTGTTGGGATGGACCGGAACACTGCTCCAACCGCAGAGAGCTGCCCCCAGCAAATATAAGGAACTGACTTAATTTTTTGATACAGAAAAAAACAAATTAAATAGGCTACAGAAGGATTTTTTTCAAAGAATTATTTGCTGAACTTAAACTTCTGTGATCCACTGTTGGCGTTTTTTATTCTGCCATGCTTACCCTTGTTTTACATCAACAGAACAGTTACAATATGTTGGGAAGTTGCAATAAATACAATGCAATATGAACTATCCCTTTGTGTTGTGTCTCTCCTTGGTCTGTTAAGATAACCAAGACTTTTATGAGTCTTGAGGCATTGCAGCCTTAATATCTCATTTGTAAATGCTCTATAAGGCATAGATAGTGCCCACTTTAGATGAGCTCACACAAAATACTTAATTAACAAGTAGTAAGTGCTTTGTAACTGCCTGAATTCATGAATTCCTGCATTAATAACTGTTTATAAGTCATCCATTGGAAATGAAATTTGTGAGTTTTTATAAATCATTTACTAACACTCACTAACCATTCATACTGAACGCGTAAGAGCGCTTGGAAATGCTGAATCCATCATTTATATAGATGAGCTTATTAATGAAGAGTAAAACATTTACAACTGTGATTGTAAACCACTTACTAATGAGTATTTACGTCAGAAACATGCTTTATAAATGATGAATTCAGTGTTTACTAATCCATAACTACTGTGCTTATCAATGATGAGTAAAACATTTATAACTATGTTTACTAACTACATACTAATGAGTATTCATGTGTTATAAATGATGAATTCAATATTTATTAATGCTTAACTAATGCTTAATAGTGTGTACTCATTATAAAGTGTTACCGAAAAATGTGGGCACCATGTGTTAAAAGGATTACATCTCCCACACAGTTCTCCCTATATTGATGTAAAGCCACTCAAATGAAAGATTAAAGACTCTGCACTTACAGTTTGGACTGTAAGCATTTGCTGATCGACCATATTGGCAGAGAAACTTCATTTGTCAGCACCTGCTGACACTGTATCAGAGGATAAAAATAAAACAGATATCTGATCAGCTGTTGCTTCATTTTAGATTTAAGCACAAAAAATGACAGCTTTGTGAATGTAAGACAAACTTCTTTCTATTAAACTAATCCTATTTCATTGAATTTAGGATATAATGATGGTTGTAATTAAATTCAAGTGGCCGAACATTTGTCAAACATACTATGTTTTGCTGACCTAACTAACTGTCTCCAAATCAATCTAATCAAATCACAAATGGTGGAAAACAATGCAAAACGTCACAGACATATAAGATTAAACAGTTCTTCAAAAATGCACATTTCACAATACAACATCACGCTGTTTCCTCCTTTCTGAAAATACTGTTGTGTTTGTTGAGAGTACGGCCTTGTTTAACAACAGCATATGGTGAATTTTATATTCACATCAGTCACACGGGGAGGACAAATTGTAAGTCAGACATCAGACTTGATTGGGAATAACATTATCATGGGCCAAAAGAGCAAACAGTGGTGTAAGCACACAACAGAATTTGCATTTTGATCAGGAGATTTCAGTGTATTCTAGGATACCCATCTATGACCTATTGAAAGTGACTCGAGGATCATTAATCAAACTCGGCATCAGCCCACAAGTTTCCCATGGAGTCCTCCATGAATGCTTTTTTTTGTCTGAGTTTATCAGAAGGCTTTGTTTTAAGCTGTGATAATAACTCCCACCACGGGGCCCAGTCGGTCGTATGAAAATGCTGAAACACACTTGTTAGTTGCATCATGCCTCCAAGTTTTATCTGAACCCATTTTATTCTGGAGCTGATCTATTCTCTCTATCCTCTCCCTGTGTCATTGAGGAAAACAATTACTTTGCTGTGCTGTTGCTTTTGCTTTTGCAGCCGTTCTTACTCACTAAAAGTAGCGCTGGTTCCATGATGCCGTGGCAACATTCATGAAAACATGTTCTGCATCATTAATTATCTACCTTTTAGACCCACCATGGATTGATTTGACTACAACACAATTGGATTGTGCTGCACAAGCTGTTCAAAGTAATTTTCTAGTAATTTGGGGCCTGTGTATGGTCTACAGCTGCTTTACTTATACGACCTTATTGCCTTTATATTGTGTGGTCAAACTTCACCATTGTTTTCTTTTCCAATACATAAAGTTACATAGCTTAACCCTCCTGTTGTCCTTCTAGGTCAAATTGACCCAATCTGTTACCTTCCTCCATCCTTCCTTCTTTCCTTCCTTTCTCCCTTCCTTCTTTCCACAATCCTTTTCCCCTTCCTTCCTTCGTCCATCCTTCTGCTTCCTTCCTTGACCTAATCTGTTCCTTACCTCCATTTTTCTTTCCTTCCTTTTCCCCTTTCTTCTGTCCTTCTTTCCTTCCTTCCCTTTGTCCTGACTTCTTCTTCCTTCCTCTTTTGATCCAATTGACCCAATCTGTTCCCTCCCTCCATATTTCTTTCCTTCCTTTTTCCTTCCTTCTTTCCACAATCCTTTTCCCCTTCCTTCCTTCCTTCCTTCCTTCCCTTCGTCCTTACTTCTTCCTTCCTTTTTGACCCAATCTGTTCAACTATCTTACCTTCATTTTTCCCTTCCTTCTTTCCTCCCATCTCTCCCTTTGTCCTTCCTTCCTTCCTTCCTTCCTTCCTTCCTTGACCCAGGAGGACAACAGGAGGGCTAAATTATTTTAACTGTTAGTTAAGTTTGAAGAATTCATTGCAGTCAAGAATAGAAAGTCGAGCATTACAGGGCTTCAGAATTCAGACTTTAAAAAAGCAAACCTTAACAATACCCTTGCCTCTAATATCACTCTTTCCTCCTGATTATTCCCTGTCCTTTAACTCACCCTGTAGGAATATGTGTTTTGCATGTGAACCTCTGAACAGCGAGAAGGTGCTTGTAACTAAAAACATTTTCAATTTGAAAGACTTATGCATTTCACAGGAAAAGTTATGCACTGCAGCCCGCAAACAGAATGATTCATTCGGTTCACAAGGTTCATTGTGGAGTACTTGCAGATGGCCATAGAAAATAAATGAGATTTTCAAAGTGTGTGTAGGTGGAATATTTCTGTGTAGATGTGCTCTGCCATAAACACAATTATATGTCTAACCCCTGACAGCAGGTTGAGAGACAGAGAAAGCAATAGTGTTTGCATATATCACTTTCTACTCTGACATCTCATATGTGTGTGTGCATCCCTAAATATGTGAAAATGTGGCTACAGTGGGTAGAGCAAGTTTGAACTGTTAAACATTTTCATAAGCAGATCCAGAAAGGCAGTGAGGCAAAATACAAAGTTTGAGATGATTCAGTGATCTTCTCCAACAAACAGTTGCAGGAGCACGCGAGGAAAATACACACTGTTTGTGTTGGCATTGATTGTTCCCCATTAAGCCTGAGGATGCACCAGCTCTGTTGAGGAACTAATTACGGTGGATACCATCCAAGACGAGCGGGAAGTACATCTCTGGACTGAAACAGCAGTGTGTGTGCACTGATGTCCCTTGATAGGAAAAAATCCACAAAGAAAGAACAAATAGAAATAATAAATGACACATTTCATCTCTGTTAAATGTTTTTTTTGGTCTGCACTGATTGGAATCAAAAGTATGAAAATACACTATAGCATCCATATGCTGATTAATTAATATAAAGTGCAATAATTATTTCTTTCTCTTATGTGATTTTCAGACTGTTCTTGTCCCTGTTTTTAGCACTTCTCAAGAAACATGCAGAATATAACATTTGCCTCATTCAGTATTAGCTCCCACGGCTAATGGCTTTCATGCCTCACTGTCGGGAAAGCGGGGAAAATATATGACCATTACAGGTGACCGTCTGAGCTCCACAGGGATTAACCACCTGTGAGGGTGTGTGACTTAACAGAAAGAGGAAAACAGCCAGTCATGGACAGGTGGCTCTTGCTGTAGGCGGTTTTAGCAGTGCAGAAATAAGTGATTTTATCAGCTGGACTGTTGGAAGAGACTTCTTGTACCTTACACATTTGAACCTTTTTTTTTGTTCACAGATATGGCTCAATGCACAGCAACAACATATGTGAGCAATTTATCAGGGCCCTTGTTAATTATGATTGTGATAAGCAGTAGGGTTGCACATGATTAAAGCAGAAGTAAGCGGAATTTTTGTGTTAATATAAGTCTTAAATAGTTATATCTTCCGACAGCAATCACTTATATAGAGTGTTTGGTCTGAAACACGGGTCTGTCAGTCACTCTGCTCTTCTGTAAGCTGAGGAGAAAACCTTCCTTGTATCCTACAACCTTTATCCAATGAGGAGAGAGAACGGCATAAAGGGGCGCCTTCTCTGTGTGTGCAGCCAAGGGATGCGTGTGAATGTGGTGACGTAGGGACGAGGGCGGGGACCGCTAACTCCATCGGCTGACAAGAAGTTAGCCAAAACGACCGGATCGCTTACTTCTGCTTTAACCGTTAGCCGATGTTAGCAGTTGCAGCTAATGCCGGCTAACTTAATTAAAATCACTGCAACCCAAATGTAATTTTACTTTGAAATATGGCCTGATGTCCCTTTGGACGTTAACAACCAATGCTTTCCTTAAATTTGTATCAACCGGGAAGTGATGAAAGAAAGCAGTTTATCAGACTCCTGACATTTGTACGGCCTGCAGCCAGGGATGCAGCAGTTATACGGTTTGTTTACCCACCTTAAGTGATGGCATAAGGAAAGATGGCAACACTGTGAATATGGTCAATAGAGGAGCTGTCAGAGGAGCTCTGCTGTTACTGTGCGTTCACACCAAAAGCTTCCAAAGCGTCAAAAACGCTCAAGGGTGGGCTTCAGACAAGACAGCTCACAAAACGGCAAATATTTTCAGCCACTTTAGTCGCTCGTCACGTGACTGACATCAAAGTACGATCGCGCTGATCATTGAGGAGCCGAAATACAAAAACAAGAAAAAAAAAAGGCAGCCGAAGGACATCTCTATTCTGACAGGTTGCCACCGAACTGCGCCATAGCTAATTACCATATAAAGCTAAAGTTAACCAGGGCTCAACTTCTCGTCTGGTGACACTTTGGAAGCGCGGTGACGCCAGTTGACGCTCAGTGTCGCCGGGCTCTCATTGAAAATGAATTGACTTCCGGCGTTTTGAGGCTTTGGAAGCTTTTGGTGTGAATGCACAGTTACTCTCTCATCGGCCTGGTGTTTGGGCTGCACTTTGTATAAAATTTGTATTGGAAGATCTATCGTCCATCTGAGACAGAGCACAGTGGATTTGGCGCTGATCAGCTGTTGCAGCGCATGTGTGTGTATTTTATAACGAAAAAAAGAAAACCATCGGCAATCACCCCGGCCAGCGTTTTAATCTTATCGGTTAACAGTTCAGGTGGGCTTAGAATTGTGACGTAGGACCCCATACATTGCCCGTCACAACGAGCAATTTTCTGGCATATCAGAAATTTGTCGGGAAGTCAGCGACTCGTCTGTAGGACATCAGGACGTAGCGTAGAGCCTCACTAACTATGTGTCCCGATAAATGCTCACGACCTCGCAATCCCTCTACGATTATGCAAATTATGCTGCGACTCATCTGGGACGACAGAATCGTGGCAAAATCGCACAATGTAAGCCCGCCTTAAAGCAGAAGTAAGCGATCAATCCGGTCGTTTTGGCT
>NW_028219792.1:0-23003 GCF_045865225.1 Trachurus japonicus | reverse complement strand
TATTTGCTTGTATAATTAGTGTGAATGCTGGAAGCATTCACATCTATTTGTTATTCAAATCTTTATTCTTCTTTTATTTTTATTAGTGTGACTGCTTGAAGCAGTCACCACACTATTGTTCTTCTGATTGGGCCATTTTCTTCCGCCTTTTTTAACGGTCATTCTTCTAGTCCCTCTCATACTTTTGTGCTATTTTCTATCCAATTCATATATCAAAAACGTGCAGCTTTTTTTTAAAACTTTAATAATCGGCATTACTTTTCTCTTTTTAACTCCTTTTATACTTTTTAAAATATTTAACTTTTCTGACTGATTTTTTTACAGACTTTTTATAATGGGTGTGTATTGCGTCTAACGAGCAGACCTAGAGTGGTGTCAGAGTGGAGAGAGGCAAAAAAAACATTCTCGAGTTTTTCTGGCTAAACTGTCCAGCAATGGCCGAACAAATTTAAACTCTAGACAAATTATTTTCTCCAGTTTTGTAGCCACACTTGTCTTCTGGCTATAAAAAATTCTGGCCCAACAAATTGCAAAGAGACTTAGATAATAATTTAAAATATTTTTTAAATGCAGCCAAGGGAGCTCTCCTGCTCTCATACAGCTCAATGCATTTTTTTCCACAGCAGCAGGAGAAGGAGCTCAACTTTGTAACTTGCTGTTAAGTGCCTTTTTAAATCATTTTAATTCCACCAAAACATAGTCACAGGTCACAAAAAAGTCCTCTCCTTAGCTTGGTGTGGCTAATATATACTCATATTCTCCTTATTTTAAGCATCATTGAAAAAATCTCACATTCATGAAAGTCCTCAAACTCTCTTATTCAACAACTCTGTTTGTTAGTCCAGTTGGTAAGGTGTCCGCTTGCCAACCCCAAGGGTTCACTAGTTCGAAATCCAGGCTGAGCAATCTTGTTATGTTATGTTTGAATTCTGCTCCCCTCCATCACCCTCAATTGGTTACAGTGGTCGTTAAGAGACGCATTAATGGGCTAGTGCCACCATTTGCATGCACATCAATCAAATTACAAATGGCAACATGCTTTAAGTTCTGTGCTCTCTGTGGCGAAGTTGGGCAGAGTTAAGGTTTTCCCTTGATCATGAGGTCATGGGTTCGATTCCTGCCTCAATTCATGTTGTACTTTCTGCTAGGGGACTTCATTCAAATTCTGATTTGTAGAACAAACTTCTAATGGCTCTTTTATGATGCTTTTATAAAGACCCACTCCCGTGATAAATAATTCGTGTTTTTTTTTTGAGGCGGGGAGCTTTTCACATGTTCCTGTGGAGGGGCATTTTTCATTGTGTTCGAGCACATATCAGCAGAAAAGGAAAGTGCAAAATTGCATTTCTGAGGTTTTTCTGCCTTCAAACTGCTGTGAACCAATGGCAGACCTCAAACTGGCAGTTTTCAGGTAGACTGGAGCTGATGTGTCACAGCTCCAGGGGAGGGGCACTAGTGCTACAAGCCTGCCGCCCCGTTCTTCATCTGGCTCAGAGGTGAAAGGCCTTGGCAGCTCAGTGTAGCTGTCAAGGTATAATAGGTATAGCGTTGTTTTAGATCACCTGATAGAGCAGCTATCACAGTGAGCAAGGACAATGCTCTAGTCTAGTGATCGTCAATCCCAGTGTAGGAGTTTTACACTAAATGCGCTGAATCTGTAATTATACAATGTCCAGCTGATCAGCAAACCGGGGGGCAAAGTCAAAGTCCCTTCTGACCATGAGATTGTGAGGTTCAATTCCTACTCTTTGGTCAACCATTTGTATGGTCATCACTGCTTGCACCTATTTTTACAAAAGTTGTCCCTCTACTTACTTGTGGTTAATTTCTGCACTTTCCTTTACTTTTTTTTTTTTAAGCTAGAAGCCAGTGATCCTCTTATACAAAGGTTTTTCTTTTTCTTTGCCCCTCATATACTGTCCCTGTCTGTAGCCTAGTTGGTTAGCTTGCTGGTCTGAAAACCTGAGGGTTGCTGGTTCAAATCTTGCCTCAACAACAATTATAGTGAATTGTTTTCCCAGTCGTCCTCTGTTGACTTCTGATAACTTGCTTCATGTTGAAACTGCTGCTCTCAGCCTGAAATTCACAGAAATTTTCATTCTAAGTCATTCAAGCTTGACTCTCAAGCTTTCTTGATGTTGACAGTGCAGATCATTAACAGACAACAGTCTCTGCAACTGTGTGCAGTGTGGCCTAGAGGCAGAGTGGAAGTCTACTGACCATGAGATTGTGGGTTCAATTCCGACCTTGGTCAAACATTTGTATGGTGGTCACTGCTTGCACTATTTGCTAATTCTGCAACAGAAAACAAAAATCTCATATTCATCAAACCTCTACTTCACTATTAGTGTTGGAATAGCCCAGTGGATAAGGTTCTGCCATCTAACCACAAGGTCACTGGTTCAAATCCCACCTGAGCAGTCTTGTTAGTGTGTCAGCAACTTTGAACTTTAAAGACCCGCTCCCATGAAAATCATGTTTTTCGTGCTTTTCACAAGTTCCTGTGGCATTTTTCTTGTGTTAGAGCACATATCAGCAGAAAAGGAAGTGCAAAATTGCATTTCTGAGTTTTTCTGCCTTCAAATTGCTGTGAACCAATGGCAGACGCAACTGGCAGTTTCAGGGAGACTGGAGCTGACGTGTCACAGCTCCAGGGGAGGGCACTTATGCTACAAGCTCCTAGCCTCGTAAACCAGCCTCTCGCAGAAATGCATTTCATTTCATTTCATTTCATTTGGGGTGGGCGGCAGCAGGGCGGGAGTAGTAGCAAAGACGGTTTAATATCTTTGGTAGTAGCGTTGACAGACAACCCCATTCAGCCAATCAACAAGTTGGTGTAGCGACGGGGCTTTGCACCAGTCGGTCCCTGATTGGCCAACGTGCTGTGTCAATCACAGCGGCGACGCTGATTGGCTCGGCCTTCTGAGGGTTTCAGTCGAAACGCTTAGAATGGGGATGAGGCCAGACTCTCCCTCGGAATGAAATGAAATGCACTTCCGCGAGAGGCTGGTTTACGAGGCTAAAAAGCTCCCACCCCGTTCTTCATCTGGCTCAGAGGTGAAAGCCTTGGCAGCTCGGTGTAGCTGTCAAGGTATAACAGGTATAGCTCACCTGGCACCCTGATGGGGTACGAGGAGGTGGCTGGGCGGGTGCAAAACAGCGCAGTCTCCGCCCACCCCCCAGAGGTGAATTGCTAATGTGCATGGCTAATGAGCTGGTTTTAAAATGGCCGAAAAGGGTTGCGGTAAAGGTTTATTGATCATGAGGTCATGGGTTCGATTCCTTACTTTTTTTTTTAAGCAGAAGCCAGTGATCCTCTTATCAAAGGTTTTCTTTACCCCTCACATACTGTCTCTGTCTGTAGCCTAGTGGTTAGCTTGCTGGTCTGGAGACCTGAAGGTTGCTGGTTCAAATCTTGCCTCAACAACAATTATAGTGAATTATTTTCCCAGTTGTCCTCTGTTGACTTCTGATAACTTGCTTCATGTTGAAACTGCTGCTCTCAGCCTGAAAATTCACAGAAATTTTCATTCTAAGTCATTCAAGCTTGACTCTCAAGCTTTCTTGATGTTGACAGTGTGCAGATCATTAACAGACAACAGTCTCTGCAACTGTGTGTGAACTGTGGCCTAGAGGCAGAGTGGAAGTCTAATGACCATGAGGTTGTGGGTTCGATTCCGACCATGGTCAAACATTTGTATGGTGATCACTGCTTGCACTATTTGCTAATTCCTGCAACAGCGTTCAGTTGCTATCAGCAGTCACACCATTTCCATTCTTGGAAATGCTTTTTCTAGTTAGTGTGACTGCTGAAGCAGTCACACTATTGTTCTTCTGTTTGGCCATTTTCTTCCGCCTTTTTACGGTCTTCTTCTAGTCCTTCATACTTTGTGCTATTTCAACAATTCATATATCAAAACGTGCAGCTTCTTTTGAACTTTATCGGCATTACTTTTCTCTTTTTAACTATTTATACTTTTTCAAATATTTAACTTTTTCTGATTTTTTTCAGCTTTATAATGTGTGTGTATTGCGTCTAACGAGCAGAGCCAGAGTGGTGTCAGAGTGGAGAGAGGCAAAAAAACATTCTAGAGTTTTTCTGGCTAAACTGTCAGCACGGCCACAAATTAAACTCTAGACAAATTATTTTCTCCAGTTTTGTAGCCACACTTGTCTTCTGGCTAAAATTCTGGTCAAAAATGCAGAGAGACTTAGATAATAAATTTAAATATTTTTTAAATGCAGCCAGGGAGCTCTCTGCTCTCATTAAGCTCAATGCATTTTTTTCACATCAGCAGGAGAAGGAGCTCAACTTTGTAACTTGCTGTTAAGTGCTTTTTAGTTCGTTTTAATTCACCAAAAAATAGTCACAGGTCACAAAAAAGTCCTCTTCTTACTTGGTGTGGCTAATCTATATTAATTTATTTTTGTTTTAAGCATCATTGAAAAATCTCACATTCATCAAAGTCTCAACCTCTCTTTTTAACAACTCCTCTGTAGTGTAGGGGTTAGGGTAACTGCCTGCCAACCCTAAGGTCACTGGTTCGAATCCAAGGGAAGAATTCTTGTTATGTTATGTTGAATTCTGCTCTCCTCCCCCGCCTTCAATTGGTTACAGGTGTTTGTTATCTCCTTGATTACTCGTACCAGTTTGCAGCACATCATCACATTACAATTAATGACAACAGTCTTGAAAGCAGTGTGCTCTCTGTAGCTGAGTGGCAGAGTAAAAGTTTAGTGATCATATGGTCACGGGTTCGATTCCTGCCTCAGTCATTTCACATCATTGCTTGACTTTTGATTCCAATTATTCAGCTGTCATTGGACAGTCTTTGATTCCTCATAGTATAAAGCTCATTGTAACTCAGGTTCTCTGTGGCCATATGGTTAGTGTGTTAGGTGTTGTGCTATTTCAACAATTCATATATCAAAACGTGCAGCTTTTTTTGAACTTTATCGGCGTTACTTTTCTCTTTTTAACTATTTATACTTTTTCAAATATTTAACTTTTTCTGCAAATTAACTCTAGACAAGTTATTTTCTCCAGTTTTGTAGCCACACTTGTCTTCTGGCTAAAATTCTGGTCAAAAATGCAAAGAGACTTAGATAATAATTTTAAATATTTTTTAAATGCAGCCAGGGAGCTCTCTGCTCTCATTCAGCCCAATGCTGAGAATTCTCCACAACTCTGTCTGAAACATGCTTATGTCTGTGCTCTCTGTGGCGAAGTGGCAGAGTAAAGGTTTATTGATCATGAGGTCATGGGTTCGATTCCTTACTTTTTTTTTTAAGCAGAAGCCAGTGATCCTCTTATCAAAGGTTTTCTTTACCCCTCACATACTGTCTCTGTCTGTAGCCTAGTGGTTAGCTTGCTGGTCTGGAGACCTGAAGGTTGCTGGTTCAATTCTTGCCTCAACAACAATTATAGTGAATTATTTTCCCAGTTGTCCTCTGTTGACTTCTGATAACTTGCTTCATGTTGAAACTGCTGCTCTCAGCCTGAAATTCACAGAAATTTTCATTCTAAGTCATTCAAGCTTGACTCTCAAGCTTTCTTGATGTTGACAGTGTGCAGATCATTAACAGACAACAGTCTCTGCAACTGTGTGTTCACCGTGGCCTAGAGGCAGAGTGGAAGTCTAATGACCATGAGGTTGTGGGTTCAATTCCGACCTTGGTCAAACATTTGTATGGTGATCACTGCTTGCACTATTTGCTAATTCTGCAACAGCGTTCAGTTGCTATCAGCAGTCACACCATTTCCATTCTTGGAAATGCTTTTTCTAGTTAGTGTGACTGCTGAAGCAGTCACACTATTGTTCTTCTGTTTGGCCATTTTCTTCCGCCTTTTTACGGTCTTCTTCTAGTCCTTCATACTTTGTGCTATTTCAACAATTCATATATCCAAAACGTGCAGCTTTTTTTGAACTTTATCGGCATTACTTTTCTCTTTTTAACTATTTATACTTTTTCAAATATTTAACTTTTTCACAAAAAATCTCACATTCATCAAAGTCTCAACCTCTCTTCTTCACAACTACACTGTAGTGTAGGGGGTAGGGTGGCCGTTTGCCAACCCCAAGGTCACTGGTTCGAATTCAAGGGAAGAACTCTTGTTATGTTATGTTGAATTCTGCTCTCCTCCACCGCCTTCAATTGGTTACAGGTGTTTGTTATCTCCTTGATTACTCATACCAGTTGCAGCACATCATCACATTACAATGAATGACAACAGTTTTGAAAGCAGTGTGCTCTCTGTAGCCGAGTGGCAGAGTAAAGGTTTAGTGATCATATGGTCATGGGTTCGATTCCTGCCTCAGACTTTTCACTTCATTGCTTGACTTTTGATTCCAATTATTCAGCTGTCATTGGACAGTCTTTGATTCCTCATAGTATAAAGCTCATTGTAACTCAGGTTCTCTGTGGCCATATGGTTAGTGCTCAGCCTGAAATTCACAGACATTTTCATTCTAAGTCATTCAAGCTTGACTCTCAAGCTTTCTTGATGTTGACAGTGTGCAGATCATTAACAGACAACAGTCTCTGCAACTGTGTGTGCACTGTGGCCTAGAGGCAGAGTGGAAGTCTAATGACCATGAGGATGTGGGTTCGATTCTGACCTTGGTCAAACATTTGTATGGTGATCACAGCTTGCGCTATTTGCTAATTCTGCAACAGCGTTCAGTTGCTATCAGCAGTCACACCATTTCCATTCTTGGAAATGCTTTTTCTAGTTCTTACTACTTTCCGCCTTTCTACGGTTTTAAACTAGTCCTTCATACTTTGTGCGATTTCAACAATTCATATATCAAAACGTGCAGCTTTTTTTGAACTTTATCGGCATTACTTTTCTCTTTTTAACTATTTATACTTTTTAAAATATTTAACTTTTTCTGCAATTTTTTTCCCATAGGAATGCATTGAAAACATCTTCAAACATTTAAAATCTTCTTACTACTTTGAACCTCTAAAACTTCAGCATACTTTCTCCCACAGACTCCATTTCACTTTTAAACTGTAGACAAACTTTTAATCTATTCACATATTACTCAGCTTATTGATATCTTCAACAGTTTTTAGGTATTTGGCTGTTTTAGAATCATTAAAATTTTCGACAAAATCCAGCTTTATAATGGTTGTGTATTGCGCTTAACGAGCAGGGCTTAGAGTGAGTGACATCATCGTTAGAGTGAGAGGGATCGAAAAAACATTCAGGATTTTTTCTGGATAAATTGCCAGCACGGCCACAAATTAAACTCTAGACACATGATTTCCTCACCGGTTTGTAGCCACACTTGTCGTGTCTCATCTGATGTGCTCAAAACAGCAGACAGACTTACAGAATTGTCTCAGTGAGCCTAATTGTCCAGCTAGACCCGCTCCAGTGGCTCATCCACTTCAATATAAAAGTAGGAGCAGATTTTTTTAGAAAAACAGAAATGCCCCCCTTTTCTACCTTGCGACGGCAAGAAAAGTTTTTGCCCTACAAACATTTAATGCACATCAATGTGCTCAGGAAGGTCTCCTCTCCCAGTAGTCATGGCCACATTCTGATAAGAGGTACGGTTCTCTTTTACTGGGCTGTTTTGGGAAGCTGCACAGAGCTCAAATCTCTCTGCTCTGCTCTGCTCTGTGTGCAGTTGGTCCAGCTGTAGCGGCCAGCTCGTTATCAAAGTCTATAAACAGTGCAGCTGCAGCCTGGCCGCTCGTTAAGATGTTTTTAAACACAGCCCCACACACACACATGATAAACCAGACTGACAGAGGATGTCCACGCACAAACACAGGCATCACACTCACACAGACAGACACACACAGACGCTCACACACAGTCACACATGCACACATACACAAACAGACAAACACACAAACACAACACTGTTCCACACAGTAAAACGTAAGCATGGTAGTCGCCATGGTAACTTCTGAGGGCAGGCTGCCACACAGGTGTAATCAATCAGATCATTAGGGAGAGAGGAGTTCTGTGGCGCTTATCAACAGTTTTACTTTCTGAACATTTACACGCAGACAGAGAGACCGTCAGACTCACACACCCAGACACACACACACACACACACACAGGTTTTCAGCTCAAATTCATCAGGCTCTCAATTATTTTATACTTTTGATGTAAACATCTCCAACAATTAATTTTTTTCTCATGAATTTAAGTTCAGACGTTTAGTCTTTCCAACTCTATTAATAGTAGTACAATTACAGGTGGAGCCTGGGACATAGGATGCAGCTTTTAACATGTGTCCTATCTATCTATCTATCTATCTATCTATCTATCTATCTATCTATCTATCTATCTATCTATCTATCTATCTATCTATCTATCTATCTATCTATCTATCTATCTATCTATACCCCTCCCTATTTTTTAACCCCTCTGTCTCCTTTTTTTCTTTCTTTCTTTCTTTCTTTCTTTCTTCCTTTCTTTCTTTCTTTCTTTCTTCTACTCCTTCATTTGTATTTTACGTAACTTTTTCTATCCTTCCCTCTCTATCCATCCATCCATCCATCCATCCATCCATCTACCTCTTTCTATCTATCATCCCCCTCTCTCTTTTTCTTCTTTCTTTCTTTCTTTCACTCCATTTCTGTCTTTTTACTTCTTTGTTTGTTTGATTGTTTCTTTCTTTCTTTCTATTCATTTTCTCTTCCTTTGTTTTTACTCCATTTCTTTCTTTCTTTCTTTCTTTCTTTCACTCCATTTCTGTCTTTTTACCTCTTTGTTTGTTTGATTCTTTCTTTCTTTCTTTCTACTCCTTTTCTCTTCCTTTGTTTTTACTCCATTTCTTTCTTTCTTTCTTTTTTCTTTCTTTCTTTCACTCACTCCATTTCTGTCTTTTTACCTCTTTGTTTGTTTGATTGTTTCTTTCTTTCTTTCTACTCCTTTTCTCTTCCTTTGTTTTTACTCCATTTCTTTCTTTCTTTCTTTTTTCTTTATTTCTTTCTTTCTTTCTTTCTTTCACTCCATTTCTGTCTTTTTACTTCTTTGTTTGTTTGATTCTTTCTTTCTTTCTTTCTGTCCTTTTCTTTTTTCTCTCTTGTTTCAATCTTTCTTTCTTTCTTTCTTTCTTTCTTTCTTTCAACAATTTCTTCAGCTCATTCAGCATTGCTTCCAGCATTCACACCATTTCCATTCTTGGAAATGTTTTTTCTAGTTCATATTGATAATAGGGTTAAGGTTGCAATATAATTAGCTTTACATAATTTTAAGTTCATATACTTGTTAGATAATATGCAATAAAATATATGATCACAACGGTGGGCTAGTGTAAAACAAACAGACAGTCATAGTATAAAGGTTAATTTTAACAGCAGGTGGTCAGTCATTCTCTTACCACATGTCCCAGGGCCTTTAAGTTGTTTATGATATGATATGATTGCAGACGCCTCATCCAGCGATATCCTTGGGGTTGACAGGAGCCACGGGGTTCTAAACCGCCTCCAGCACCACTTCTCCTTGCCACACAAAGAAGAGTCTCCTTTGAACACAAACGTTGTGCAGCAACCACAGCAGTGGCAGCACCAACACAGACACAAACACGTTCAGGATGCATTCACATTTCACTGTGGAGGCAGCCAAACATAGTACTAAAAATAAGCTGGTCAGTAACATTTCATAGTATACCGGCCTCAGATTCATTCATTTCTAAATCCATTTTATTTGTATTGCTTCTTATCACGAGCATATCACACAGGGAATTATCAAATACATGAGAGCAAAAATAACATATCACGATATAACATTACATAAACAATATTTTACTTATTTGTTTTTCCCTCATGGTGTTCAAGCCCATGAGACAAGAACCTTGTTGTGAAATGCTTTTTGTTGTGGTTGTGCTCTTAGCCACTGCTTCACTTGGTATTCACATATGTCCAAGGAGAAGAAGCTTAGAGACCAACATGAGGGCCATTTGAGTGCTTAACTGTACTTTTTTGATTTAAAATAGAAGTCCTGCTTGGTCTTTGCTGCTGCTTCATTGGTGGGTGGATATGTTTGAGGCAGCGTTGGAAAAGCAAAGGCCATTCTTCTAACAGCCTGACATGCTGCTCTCTGATGCAGTGTATTGAGTTTATTTTTTGCTGTCTTGTTTTGTTTTTTTTGCAACCTTGTGCTAAAAAATATATAGGCTAATATTATTACACGGCTCTATTAAATGCTGTATTCTGGTCAATGACTGTATTCTAAGGTCTGTTTTTTCTGTATATCAGACCATTGCTATGTACAGTATAACAGACTTGTTAGGGACGCCGCTCTGATTGGCCCTGACCATTGTTATCTTTTCATTAGGCTACTGCTTCAGAAAAATAAAAAAGAGAGGAGAGATTGAAACCCTTTATTCATTGTGTATGTTTTGCACAGCACAAAGCGGCACACTATGCTTGTGCGTGCCACTCTTGCTTAACACAACACTCGGCACAACCAATAGGACATACTCCCTCAGTTTGCTGATAGAATCTACAACCAGCGGCCATCATGTAACCAGAGCTCTTGGAGGGGGGGAACCTCTCCCAATTCCTGTCTTGCCCTGAGGGTTTTTGTGAAGTCACTCCCTTCCCCCTTTGTGTTTGCTGCTACTCATCTCCTTCTGAGAAGAACTAATGACGGGATTTTCTTCTGCTTATTTGTCAGATATATAGGGCATCAATATCCACTACACAGGTACATAGTACATAGTATTATATGTTGCATTCACGTGGAATTAGGCAGTCGGCAAACAAACCGCATGTCATTTTAGTGGACGAGAGAATGACGGTAAAATGTGGGTGAGGTAAACAATACAACATCACCATAACAAACTGTCACGTGTGTATAGTTTTGCCTCGTGCAAACGGACCACTTGTTTATTCCGTTACTGTACGTGCAGCCGCTGTCATCCGTCTGCCATCTGCCCGATTCCACATGAATGCAGAGTTGGTTGCGATCATAGACTGAATTAACGCAAATTCAAACAATCCCCGTGTATTTTGTGCGATCTTTCAATTTTGTCCAATCACCGCAACTTTCCCACAAATTGGACCAATCATCGGTGCGTTGAGTGTGTGAGCTATCCTGGTTGAACACCCAAGCCTGTGTGTCCCCCGCAGGGAGAATCCAGTAGGCCACCGCAGGGCCGGAGCGGAGCAGCCGGCGGCACCAGGATCCCCTTACCCCATCCTGAAAGCCCTGGCCCTGGACTAGAATAGCCACTCTCCCTTTTTTATTAAAAAAGACTGGACTGTTTTATTGGATTTTGATCTATAAGAAGACAGGCAAGCGTCAAAAATGTTACAAACAGCAAGCTATAATAACATACAAGGTAGAGAAAGCTAGCAACTTTATGCTGTGCAATACATGTATTTCTATATTCATGTCTCAAACTTCAGTTTGTTAATGACACTATTGGCCCTGTAAGCCAAACTCCTGGCTTCACAAACCAATGGGTGACGTCACGGAGGGTTGCCACTTGGTTGTGACATACAATCTCACCGCTAGATGGGAGTAATTTCTACACACTGTCCCATTAAAGGATGCCTCTTATTTTGTGTGTCGATCTTCTCATTATGCTTGTTTTGCTAGTGTGGCAGGACAAAGGAGGGCCCATGCAGGGTTTAAAACCCAGTTTCCCAGGCAAGAGTCATGCGTGCTGACCATTAGACCAAAGGGATATCCCTGTGGCCAAGTAGCCAGGGCACATGATCAATTGGAGGCATAGTGACAGGACTGCCAACTGTCACACTAACATAGTAGGGTTATTTGGACTAGTGCATAACCTTAAAGGGATAGTTCACCCTAGAATGATATTTCGCTCATTATCTACTCACCCTCATGTTGACTAAGGGCTGGAAGAATTTTCAGAGTCCACCGTCCCTTCTCTGAGTTACAGGGGGTCTTGGCGTAGCAGTGCATTTAAATGCAACGGTTGCAAAGGGACACCAGAGCTCTTCGTAAAAAAACACACAAAAAAAAACATCCAAATACCTCCATGATGCTCGTATGTAATTTCCGTCTTGTGCTGAAGCCCCAAATTGCGTAATTGTCCCGAAAAAAATTAAATAAGTCCACATTCCAAGCATGTTTGTAGCATTAGCTCCCAGTGTCTGTTGTCCGGCTCTTCCGCTGCCAGCGCGCATGCGCAAGGTTCGCACTGAGACCGACTCGCTTCCTTGTTTACCCCGGCGAAGGACTAGAAGCAGTCCGTAATAGCCTGCCTTGCACCGGGACAACACTTTTTCGTGCAATTTTGGCCTCTTAAAACATATTCGCCGGCAGCAGGGGCTGGCTCAATTTGCCGGGGTAAACAAGGAAGCGAGTCTCAGTCGGTCTCAGTATCCGTGCGAACCTTGCGCATGCGCGCTAGCAGCGGAAGAGCCGGACAACAGACACTAGGAGCTAATGCTACAAACATGCTTGGAATGTGGACTTATTTAATTTTTTTCGGGACAATTACGCAATTTGGGGCTTCAGCACAAGACGGACATTACATACGAGCATCATGGAGGTATTTGGATGTTTTTTTGTGTGTGTTTTTTTACGAAGAGCTCTGGTGTCCCTTTGCAACCGTTGCATTGAAATGCACTGCTACGCCAAGACCCCCTGTAACTCAGAGAAGGGACGGTGGACTCTGAAAATTCTTCCAGCCCTTAGTCAAAATGAGGGTGAGTAGATAATGAGCGAAATATCATTCTAGGGTGAACTATCCCTTTAAGTACCATGCTAGCCAATGGTACCTTCTTTGTTGCTTTGCTACAATCTAAACTACCTGTTGCTATGTTTTAGCTGTTTTGGTTCCTCTCTTGGCAAAATCAAAGCAGAATATATCTCAGACTGTCTGTAGCAGAAATATGGCACAGTATTAGCTATTGAACAATTAGATCAATGGCAGATATAAAGCTATATCAATCATATCTACCAGGTATAGTACTGTAGGTGTAGAAATAACAACTACAGCTTGGCTGAGTTTAGTCGTACATTGCAACCACCATTGTTTTTTCCTAAATGAACCTAGTTTGCATTTTGATGGATCGGCTGATGTGCCATAGATAAAAGCTCATTTGTATACAACACACCCTATTACATGATGTCATCATTGCAGAAAACCCGTATTTTTTCTGTATTTTTCTCACGCCTCGCATTCATGTGAGATTTGACTTCTCTGTAGCCATTGGAAAGAGCCGTCACAAAAGTGCAGTCCTGTGCTGCTACTGCTCACCCCATCAGCATGGCTTCCATCAGATTATTACTTCACTGAGAACCAGTTGGTTTAGTTTAAATTTATTGCCACTTAGACAGTGAGCAGAGAAATTCTCCAACACGAGAGACGATATTTCTCACACACATTTTCTCAGTGGCTGCTCAAAGCATGGACACGACTTTGCCTATTCGATTTACTTTTTCTGTCATATTAGCAACATAAAATGACGAGCTACTATCCTCACTCTATTTAGTGTCATCAGTGAGGGTGTCACAGAGGAATTGGACTGGAATGCACTCTACCACTCATTTGTATTTAGTGGGCTTCATTTGCTGAGCACTCAGTCCAGCCATAGCAGGGCTTGCAGGGCTCTTAAAACAAAACAAACATCTCCCTCAGTATTCCTGAAACAGAAGTGAATATTCAGTGCATAATAATGATGTTTCTGAGGATGATTTTGAGGCTACACACACTGTAGAATATCTCCACCCTCCTGCAACACAAGACTGGACATTATACAACAAGTAGTTCAGACCAAGCATTTGATTGGTCAATTAGACATTTAGAACGTGCTCAAATCAGCATTACAGCACGGCTGACTCATCACTGAAAATATTACTTTGCCATGTCATGTTGTTTACACATCTCCATGGCAACATGGATTTTTCCCCTTTTATTTAAAAAAACGTCATTTATTACTCGTGAAATTAAATCACAAACTACATTGAACTCCTGTAGGTTGTTCCTGACAGCTGCCAAAGTCACATTTATAGAACAATGTTATTTTAACCGAGAGGATTGTCTCCCTCCCGTGTGTGTAACGTTACAAAGTCGGAGAGACACGAGTTGTGATCGCGGTGAATATGTTTTTTTAAAATATGGCCTGGAGCTGAATATTTCATTGGATAAAACGGAGGTCATTACCTGTATATTTCTCTCTCTCCCTCTCTCTTGCTTGCGCCTTTTGGGCTTTTAAATAATCTGGAGTAATCGTTTGGCTTTCTTTTTCTTTGTCGGCGACACAGCGCTATAACTTCATTTACATGCAGAGTTTGCGGTTGTAGAAGCTACATCTGTGAAAGGAAAAAAACGGCATCTTTGTTATAACTTGAGCGAGTTTGTGCAGTGTTGATTTAGTTCGGGAAAGTCCGAGACCACGTTAAAACATGAACGTCAGCTCAGAGTTCACTCATCTGGGACTAGAAAATCATTTCTGTTGCTAGGTCGTTACTAAGGTTCGGACTATTTGCTGTAGAGGTGAACTAGGTTCCATTACACATAGGAGCCTACTGACATGACTGAATGTGTTTCAGTTATTAGTCAGACCCCATTTATTTCCATGGAAACGGGAAGCACACTCGCAAAAAACTTTAAATTTTGAGAGCAAAACGTCCATCAACATGAATATTTATTTAATTATACGCTTTATTTTGTTGGTAATTGTTGTATAATCGCAATATACATCATAACCATATTGAGCAAGAATAAAATCACTGAGCACAGCCGCAACAACTGAATGGCTTATTATAGTCTCAGTATACAGTACTGTTATCACAACTTATTTGATTACATGAAAATTGTGATTTTACATTTAAGACAAGATGTTTCAACACAATTTTCTCAGGGTGAATGAATTTCTCAACCCAGTGTTACCAAACTTGAGCTGGCAGACCCTCGGACCGTAGTAGGTGGACCCCCTTGGAGATAGCTCTGTTTAGCTCGTTGAGGTAACATAAAAATGATCTGGAACACGTCGGAAGAACTGCATTTTTATTTCCAGCATTCTTCAATATAGGAAAACACAATACACTCGTAGCTGCCGAGTCAGTCACACATATGGCTGCCGAGTTGAACCCGGAAAAACAATACACACCTTCCCAGAATGCCCTGCTGACGTACGACATAAAACCCTAGCCCCTCCCACATAACAAAATCAAAGTAACAGGCTGATCCTGTACCACCAGCCTCAAGTTTTGATTTGAGGATTTATACTGGAAACTTCCTTTTGTCAGGCAACATGTTTCCCAAAATAGCTCTGCTGATCAAATTGATGAGTAGGCTATGTGAATTGACCTGGTTACCTTGGCAAACTTTGATTGATGATTTTGTGCTCAGCTTTGCATGTATCCTGCCATGGAGACTGACACAAAGCCAATCATCTGTATCATCAATATTGACAAGGGAGACTGACAGAAATGATCTCACCACAGACAATGGAAGAATCAGTCTCCTTCTTCCAGTTTGGGTCCAGGGGGCAGACACGATCTCCAAGTGTAGAGTAGCGTAGCTGGAAAACCTTTGATAAAGCTTATTGTTATTGTTGACATAAAGTTGCCTTACCCATGCTGTTATGGGCTTGGAATACCAAGGGACTAACCATGGTGCACCAAGCTCCTCTCCCTCTTTATCAGTATAAATTCATACCCCATTACTGCATGTAACTTGCTTGGCAGCTTCTCTGTCCTGTCGCTTTGTGTTTTCTCTCCTACTGTTTCTTTCTGCAGGTGTTTCTGCCACTGGAGCTGTAGAGTCTTGTTCTGTGATTGCAAAGCCACATACTGCCTCTATGATCCTGCTCAACATCTGCTGCTATCTATCAAGAAATCAATCAAACAATATTTGTATTGTACCTCATACAAACAACACGATACAAAGTGCTTTACAGAATAAAAATAATGAAAACAATACCCCACCCAACCTTTTCATGCACAGAGCAATAACTAAATATGTTATAAATAAAATAAAATGAAATAAAAACAATGCATAGAGAGACTGAGGATATGTTATGAATCTCATACATTTACAATGAGGAAACACAGAGGAAAACAAAGATAAAGATAGAATGATAATGATAAAATAATATAATACTGAAAAATAGGATATGGATTGGAGTGAGCAAAAACAGAAATAAAAAGTAGGTTATGTCAACAACAACAAAAAAAACAGTGTAAAACAGAGTACAGTAGACTAAAATGTATAAATTTATGGACAAATTAATGAAGAAAATTACTTTTTTTAAATGAATTAAATACCAGGATTAGAATAGTACATTGAGGGTTTACTTAATAATCAGGATTTTTGTTCTGACTTTGGGTTTAATACAGAGGCCACTAGCAGAAGACACAAGGCTTCTGGACAGTTCGTAGGATAAGGCAAATGGGATAAAGTGGGACTGAGACATTAAGAGTTTCATAAACCTACTGCAGTAGTTTCTCTATCGTCTCGAGACTATCTCTCCAATCCGTTACATATTACATGAGTACGGGATATGACCCCCGCTGCTTGTCAGGGTACGTGGATATTTCTTTAAGACACATTGGCTTGCCCGACCACGCCCCATTGCATAGCTATAAAGCACCTGCGCCGGTATGTCTCTGATTGTTTGATCTCCACTTGTGCATCAGGGTGCCTCATCATGGGGTCAAGGGGACCTCAGACTAGAGTTGGAAGCTTGGTCGACTGGGGACTCTGCCTTCGCCTCATGGAAGAGGGACCACCTGCACCATGGTGGCCCCTCTTGACCTCTTGCACATTGGGTTTGGGTTTTTGCCCTCAGAGGACCCCCAAGACCAAAGTGGTGGTCTCTCGGAGGCTTCACAGGGCCTTCCAGTGGAGTGCCCTGCAGTAATGCACGATTTGCAGTGATTACCGTTAGCACATGTGGTGGGTAAATTGTTGCACTCCTGAAACTCACCCTTAGGTAGGCTGTCTCCCTTTAGCTGGATTCTGTCCACTCCTTTTTGTTAATTTCGGAATAAGTGTTTCAAAAATAAATCATTTTCGTGTTTTTACAAAACAAGCCCTTGTTAATAAAATTGTTATATTTTCATAATTTGATTCACCTTTCTTGTGTTATTAATCCCCTTCTCCAGATATTTTCAGATATGAATTATTTAAATTGCAATTAATAAATTTGGTTTTACTTTAGAACCATGTCTCTGTCTTGTCTCAGAAAACGAACTTGTCTTGTCTGTCAAATAATTAAGGTCTTAGTCAGATTTTCATAAGATATTTCCTGGGGTGAAACTCCCCAGGTGGCGTCTGGTAGTCAGGTTCTAGTGGCCCCCCCTCTTTTTCTCCCTGAGGAATGACGATCCTCCCATGGGTTGGGATGCTCTGTCTCATCCGTGACCCCGGGTTCTGCTATACGCCTTCCCTCCCTTCACTCTTCTCCGAAGTTCTGGTGGACCATGCACGGCTCATATTGGGGGCTCCTCTGTACACTGGACACTATTCAGCAGGCGTATGTACTGTCGGGTGTGCCTGCTCCATCAGGGGTCCGGGCACACTCCACCTGGGTTGTGGCTTAAAGAAGTATCCACATACCCTGACAAGCAGCGGGGGTCATATCCCGTACATATGGAATATGTAACGGAGTGGAGAGATGTTCTCTTCACTCAGAGAACCACGTTACAATGTAACCATATAGTCTCTGTGCTGGCTTGAGATTTTTTGGCAGACAGTCTTCCTCAGATGATATTAGTTATGTTTTTGATGTGGGGCTCAAAGCTGATATCTGATTCAAAGATGACTCCTTGGTTTTCTCTTATTTACTGGAGTGTAGAGCCAGGGCTTGTATTTTTCACAAGATCTCTGATCTTTATAGCCAATGACTAAGACCTCAGGTTTGTCCTGATTAAGCTATAGGAAATATTATGCAATCATAACTTGATTTTTAAAATACAGTAAAAAAAAAAAAAAAAAAAAAGAAGAGCATTGACTGACCCGTGAGCATCAAGAGACATGATGATGTAAGGCTGTGTGTCATCGGCATAGCTATGGAGGTTGATGCTGTACCTCCTGACGGTACATCAAGAGTCAATATGCTAACTGGGCGTTCACACTAAAAGCGACCGGAGCGACCTCGGCGACTAGCTGCCATTCATTTTCAATGTACACTGGCGACGAGGAGCGACCGGCGGCGGGAGCGACGCGAGCGACGCGATGGGAGCTACGCGACGCGAGCGATGAAAGTTGGGAGAGATTGAACTTTATGCAAATGAGCAGCGACAGCCAATAGCGGACTGGGATTCTCACAGCCGGAGAAATTGAGAGAGCCTGAATGGACACATCTGCAGCACAGCTTGAAAGTCCCGCCCCTTTGGTCGCTTGGTGCAAGGGCCTGCTAGAGCTGGCAAGCGACGCGATAGGAGCGGCCAGGGCGACTACAGGCGATTTAATCGCTTTCGGTGTGAACGCACAGTAAGGTTGAAAAGTGCACGACCAAGGGGGCAGTTGTCGGTCTGAGAAGTGAAGCTCACTTCCGTGTTCAAAAAGCTGCAATCCCCTGGGCTGTCGCTGGGGGCTGGCTCCAGAAGGGAGCAACTCCAATTGAGCCCCATGTTAAAATAGCCGATTTTACAGCTTTAAAAAACATATTTACAGCCTGGTACATTTCATTTTTTTGGTCTCAACCGATAGTTTCTACCGCCGCACACACTCTGAGGGGGGTGAATTTTTTTTAAACTCTACCGTTTTACTGTTATTAGGTTTAAAGTTCTGGCCAATTAGGGCGCAGAACCGTTGAGTGACAGGTCCGGCGACCGCTGCTACGAGGCCAGTGGGCGGGCTCTCGGCCGGCCAACGGCCGCACCGCTCCAAATATGGCAAGTAGAATCCAACATGGCGCGGCTCAAACCCCCGTAGTAGCGGCACAAAACAGACTCCCCCAAACCAATGGGTGACGTCACGGACGCTACGTCCATTCTTTTTACAGTCTATGTGCACGACCTGAAATTGAACACCATGATAGATTTTATAGCTTTTAGATGAACATTCTCTATCAGGAAGATAATATTTAAACCAACTGAAAATTGTACAACTATGGATACAATGGAGTGCACTCCTGTACTGTATTAAGACTAGGGGCCTCATTTATCAACCGTGCGTAAAAGGTTGTAAATTATGGCATAGGAATGAAACTTACAATGTGTGTAAGTACAAAAAAATCCATAATTATCAAACATGCGGACACCGGTCGTATGCACACTAGTAAGTAATCAGTGATGATAAATCCCACCTGTTTTTTACTACTGTGCTCGTGCATGGTTAGGATCATTTGCATTCAGAAACGCCTCCAATTGACCATATATCGTGTCAACAATCCCTTTAAAAATGCGTGAATGGATTTTTTCCCCCTCAAAGAGAGCGAAGAAGAGAAATTTCACCGACGCTGAGATTGAGGTACTTGTGGGAGAGGTTGAATCAAACAAAAAAATATTGTTTGGAACACTGAATGCGGGTGTGACCAACAAAAGAAAAACTGCTACCTGGGAGAAGGTGACCGCTGTAAATGCTGTTGGGTCAGAGGAAAGATCACAATCTGAAATAAAAAAGAAATGGTTCGATATCAAAATCAGAGCCAAAGAACACGTCACAGCCCACAGACACGAAATATCTGTAACCGGAGGAGGACAAACTACAACTTTCACCAATGGACACCCGCATTGCCAGCAGCATTAAGTGGTATTATTCCTGATGGAGACACAGACACTCTCCCAACAGCTGTACCATCGACCAGTCACACTGCAGGTAAAATAAAAAGTTGGACTGAGGTGTTTCATAAACATTTATTTAGACAGTTTAATTTCTGAATTTGAATTGAAATAAACGTGACAATCATGTGATGTTTCTTCAATAACTCAGAAACTCAAGCCATCCCCGCCTGCCCTCAGGAGCTGGAGGCGGTGGAAGAGCTGGGGGAGTTGGAGGAAGATTAGCAGCCGGGACCATCCAAAACCCATTTGGTGCGTCCTGGGTGGGCGAGGGTTCTGACGGAGGCAGTGCTGCAAAATCAACAAGACACCACAAAATCCATAAATGAAATAAAAGGATCAGCTGACCAACATCGCAAATACATAACTGCAAATAAAGGAGTCACTGAAACAGGTGAGCTGCATGTGTGTCACAAATGTTAAATAAATAAACTTTAAAATGTTGAATGATGTTGAGATTTGTCCCACGTACGCTTTCGATCTGAAATTTCTCACTTTTCAAAGATCGGCTAACAGGCAGACTTACCTGAAGTCTCTGTATGATTCTCTCTCTTGTTTGAATGGCAGCGGCATTAGGGGGTGGAAAAGGCTCTGTGTTGGGCATGGGCTCATCTGGTCTTTATGCAGCACACAGCAAGCCAAGATGATGTGGCAGACGTTTTCAGGCTTATACTGAAGTGTCCCCCCCGCGCTGGACAGGCACAGCCTTCGGCCTTATAGCAGGCCTATTGCGCATTCAACTACCATTCTTGCGCGCGCATGGGCCCAGTTGTAGTGCTGCTCCTGCGGGGTCCTTGGATTGGCTATGGAGGTCATCAGCCACGGCTTTAGAGCAGGGCTGCCCCTGACCAAAATGGGGCCCTAAGCGAAAAAATTTCTTCTGGCCCTACTATAATCGATTATAATGCAAACTACAACCACTAATACTGGCAGTACTACTACTTCTATACTTATACTAATATTAATAAAAACTATTGCCAATTGCTATCTATTATTACTATTATTGTCGTTATTATTATTATTATTATTATTATTATTATATAGGCTACAACTACAATCCTAATAAAACTTAGTAATTCAGTACCAAACAGACTGATACTTCAAAAATGTAGCTACATTCAAATGTAGTTCCTTCTGTCAACTGAAGTATCAAACACACTCATTTCTATCAATATATTTATCTCCAATATCTCCTCCAAAGCTGCCTGTCATAGATTAAATTCACCAACAGATGGCAACATTTTACATCCATTAAAATAACATTAGCCAAATAAAATAGACTATAAACTTTAGCCGAAAATACGACCAACAACTGATAAATTTACCACTGCCTTTCAACAGAGGTGAATGCATATGCAGACAAAGGTGTTAACAAGACATTTAATAAATGGTAAGGGCCGCTGGAAAATGACTTTCATCTCCAGACCACAGTCCACATCTAGACTATAGATAAATGGACTGGAGGCTAGCATCTCTCCTCCTACTGTACCTCTTGAGTAGCAGCAGCAGCTGTGCTGAGCATGGAGGTTTAGTGCTTGCTTATGCCACAAAGTCTTACATTTTTACTAGTGCTGGCGTTAACACCATTAACAGCGCTAACGGACATTAACGGCGCTGTTATGACCCACCTTCGAGAGAAGCACGAGTTTCCTCTTGTTTTGTGATTGGTCAGATCGATTGGTGACGGCGCGTGCGGTGTCAGATTACAAAAAGAAAAAAGGTCTCTTCTCCCTCTTTTCCAGCCTCGCGCTGACAGCTGATCTAGTAGCGCGCCCCACGGCTGTGCATTATGCGCATCCTTTGTGCAAAACGGGGCCCTATTGCGGGGCCCTACGCACTGTGCGTGATCTTCGTGTAGGCAGGGGCGGCCCTGCTTTAGAGGATATCAACGATCATCTATAGAGATATTATAATAAACCATACGAAGCCCAGAAAATAATTTCAAAATGTTGTAACACTCACCAATAAGCCAGCCATCGTCAACAGCTCCCGCTTCGAGGTGCACACCCACAGAGCTGTTCTGCATAATGATTGAGTTGTGCGTTCCTCCATACATGTGCATCGCAGATTATTTGTGCACTGATTGAATGAAATCCTTTCCTGTTGACATAACTGAATTCATCGTGTGATGGTGCTTTTATTGTGATGTGGGTGCAGGGGACAGCCCTCCATTCCGACACCCCTCCACTTCGACACCCCGCTGTTCAGAAATAGCCCCACTTCGAAACACCGCTACTCCGACACCCCCTCCTCCCCCCCGCAGCTGTCCAAGGTGCTGAACCGCGTGACGTTGTTTACATTCTGCTTTGTGGCTTGTCTGTGAAACGTGCGCTGCTCAGGGACTGGGCAGATCTGTCCCACTTGCTTTCTCCCCGACTCCGTTGTTGGAGATCTCCCACACAGTAATAGAAATACACTTTTTTTCTTTTTCTCCCCCCCTCCTCCGCTCGAGCGCGGCTGAAGCCGGCTTGAGCTCACAGGGGCGCGAGGCTGCAGCAGCCGCCGCTCGTGCTGACAGCTGACTGAGGGAGATGCTTAGGTTGGGTTTAGGCAATGAAGAAAGGAGTTGGTTAAGTTTAGTAAAAAGACCAGGTAGAGGCTAGACAGGCTAGAAGCATAATGAACATTATGTCATTAAAGCTCCAGTTGGTAAGTTGACGAAAGTGAAAGTAAACTCCGCGACTTGGTCGGAAATTTCAAGACAATACTCCGTCAGGTCCCTTTATGAACCTCTGCCAAGCGCCCCACACACACACAGACACACACAAAGTAGCCATGAACGCACCCACAGAGAAAAAAAAAAAAAAAAAAAAAGATGTACCGTATCCATAGCACGACGTGTAGGAGCGGCGATTGGCTGCTCCTCCTGCTCCCTCTACCTGACTGGTGGAGAATCGTCGGGCGCGGTGGATTTTGGCAAATACGATTACAGGCTGTAGGTGGAGCCAGAGGAGTTGGATTTTGTCCTAAATTACTCATTTAATGTCTGACCATCAGAATATAGTGACAGTTCCAGCAAATATGACTGAATAATTGTTACCAACTGAAGCTTTAATATGAAGTATTTGCTTGTTTTGCAGTTAATTATGCACATGATCCGTTTGACCCCAAAAAGGAAAAAAGGATCACTGCGCACTGCGCACTGCACAGCCTCTGGTTCCTTTCTGATTAGGTCCGTCTGTCCGTTCGGAGTGGGGGGTTTCCCCCACTGGCCTTTTCGGAGTAGCGGGGTCTTTAGAAAAAATAGAAAACCCCGCTATTACGATGAATGGAAGTCTATTGTCGGAAAGGCGGGGCTTCGGAAAGGCGGGGTGTAACC
>NW_028219791.1:0-13834 GCF_045865225.1 Trachurus japonicus | reverse complement strand
GGAGAAGTTTCAGAGTCCTCCATGGCTTCTCTGAGTTACAGGGGGTCTCGGCGTAGCAGTGCATGTCCATATGACGGTTGCAAATCGATACTGTCTTCGTAACAAAGAGACACACCAAAAAACATCCAAATACCTCCATGCTGCTCGTATGTAATGTCCGTCTTGTATTGAAGCCCTACGGAAGCGCATTGCATTCACTTGATAAAATAAAATTTAGACACCTTATCTCGTAATTATGAGATCCTGAAGAAAAAGGAAATGTCTATAAATCTTGTTGTCTTAGTAGATGAATGCTACGGTGGTGCAGTGGTTAGAGCAGTTGCTACCCGTACAGGAGACCGAGGATCGAATCCTGGGTGGAGCACATCGTTCTTGTTTTGTATATTAGGCCACTGTAGCCTACATTATTAGACGGCGGGGGACACACCGGCCCACGTTAACCGATTGTGCTGTTCATACACACCAAAGACCCCGGTGCCTGGCCGCCGCCGCTGCTCTAGTGGCGGCCGGGCACCGGGGTCTGTGGAGCGGGTTCATGAAGCCTGGTTGTCCCGACATGACTCAACTCACAACACTGTAACGTTATGTTGTGTGTGTTGTAGCCGAAAAGTAGGCTACAACACACACAACACAACGTTACAGCCGCAGTGTTGTGAGTGAGTCATGTCGGGACAACCAGGCTTCATGAACCCGCTCCACAGACCCCGGTGCCCGCGGCCGCCGCCGCCGCTCCGGAGGGGAAGGCGAAGCTCACTGCCAGGATCCCCGCCGGAGCAGCGGCGGCAGCTCGCGGCTGCAGCTCAGTTCACTTCACACACGGAGAATGGAGTTTGTTTTCTTCCGGTAGACGTAAATACGTAACACATGTACCCCCTGTCCAATCAGAACGCTTCCCGACCCCCAGACGTTAAGCAGAATTAAATAAAGGCGATTTAATGTGTTTTCCATGTTAACCCCAATTCTGAATTATTATTTCTGTGTAAACTCGAAGGAGAATATTTTAATTCCAAACTATTTAATTCAGAATAATTAATTCCGAATTAAAAAACATCATGTAATCGATAAGCCCCACCACGGGATTCGATCCTCAGTCTCCCGTGTGAGGGGTAACTGCTCTATCCACTGTACTACCATGGACCATTGATTCTAATTGAGACAAGAGCGGACTTAAAGACATTCCTTTTAGTACAGCGGCTAAGCATGAAAATTGTGCACTTTTTGAAAGAAACATGAAACTTCTACCATAGTTAGTTTATGCCATGAGGTTTATTTTAAGATCGGGAGGGAAGTCGGATTTGACCTCTGAGGCCCGGGAGAGGTCAAATCCAAGATGGCCGCCAATAATATTCAAAAATGCCTATCGCTGGAACCAAACACAGTAGAAAAAACACTTAAGGTGTCATTTCCCACTAACTTTTGGGTGCCCATTCTGTTGGTGATACCTTTGAGACCAATAGAATTCAAGAAAATGCATTTAGATCAATGTGGAGGTCAAATTATGCAGACATAGGGAGGTGAACGGTGCAAAAAGGTAGTTTATTTCCAAAATAATAGCCTAACAGTGATGATGATGTTAATAATGATGATAATAGTGCCAATAATAATAATCATTATCATAATAAGTTCTTTTTTTTAACTGATTTATTATTAACTCATTGGCTGCCAGCCATTTTCAGAGCAGAGAGCTGCATACTGCCAGCCGTTTTAGAGCATTTTTTACAGATCTTTCAAGACCCACAGAATATTGTGTTCATGTAAACATGTAAACACCAAAACTACCAAGAGAAAGAGTAGACTCTCTTCTTTCATTAGGAAAAAAAAGTTTGTTTCTACCTTTTTCCATTCTTTAGTAAACGGCAGTAGAACATTGGCTGGTTTCGCCAAAAACACCTGTTTTTGACCAAAACACTGAGAAAACAAGCTTTTTGTGGAAAGAAACATGTCAAGCAGAACGGTGACTTTGACGTTAATATTTTTAGACCAATAGAATTCAAGAAAATGCATTTATGTAAAGGTGCAAATCTGCAATTTGATAATACTGTCGCCCTCCTCTTTCCGCGGAGAGAGGGGTGGTGTCCGACGCTGCGTGGAAGCATTGCGAAGGCCCATGGAGGGGAGTTGACACAATGTGCTTTTGCCCAGTAGCCTACTCTGAATTAGAGTTCTCAATTTCAACCCAAACCCGGGTAAGGCTGTTGGGTCGGTTTGGTTTGGCACGAGATGCTGTGTGTATCTCCAAAAAACCACAATGTTTTTGTGGCCGAAATTGAATCAGTTTCACCCGCTGATAAGGTGCTGCTGCGTCACCGGCACCATCTGCTCTCGCTGCAAAGAAAGCATGTCACTTTTTTAGTTTAGTTTTCTTTTTTTTTGTTGGGCTGGGCTGGGTTTGGCCAGACAACTAATGCTGGTGTATCGAGCTCTGTCGGGTCCGGGCTTAAAACCCACGGGCCGAGTCAGGTCGGGTTGTAATTTTCAGGCCCGTTGAGAACTCTACTTTGAATGTCAAAGTGAAGAAATTTAATGAAGTGCAGGTAAACGGCGGGAGTAACTATTGGCACTTTTCCACTACACAGTCACGGCACGGCTCAGTAAAGGTGCTTTTCCATTACAGCTGAGTTCTCTAGTTCCTCCTCAGCAGGGGTGGGGGATCGCAAGGCCACACTGTTTCTCTCTCTATTTTCGATCTTCTCGTCAGCTCCAAACTCACTTGTCTGTTCCTCGATTACGGACCACAGCGTGGTTTTCCACACAGCATCATTTAACTCGGGTGAAGGAATGACATCGCGCTCACGACTCTTCCAGTGACAACGCTCTGCCCGATCAGTGGAAGGCAGTCGGCTGACGTCACGTTTTAGGTATGGCCGTTCCAGGATTGAGGACTACGGCCCTCTCCGGGAGCCGAGCTGGTCCTCAAAGGGATGAGGGACAGCCGCAAGGGTGGCTGGTGCCCTGAGGGGACCTCTACACGACGCTGGCTGGCCCTCTATAACGGGAACCCCGCCTGGCTGCATCCCACCGGCTGGCGGTCAGCTGGGGGCAGTTTGGGCTCGTAATGATTATAGAAGGTGGCGGACCAGTATGGGCTGTATCATGTCGTAGTACTCACGATGGCGCCTGACGTGCAGGTAAACACGGAAAGCCGTATGACCCAGTAGCCAAATGCCTCGTCATCTAATTAGTGACACGCATGAATGGATGAACGAGATTCCCACTGTCCCTACCTACTATCTAGCGAAACCCCCTGACAACCGGGTTTTGATTACAGCGAGTAGAGCCGTTGGTGACAGGGTTGGCGCGTGGCCGGATGGTGGTCCGCCGGTCCTCTCCAATCTCGCACCGCATGTTTGTGGAGAACCTGGTGCTAAATCACTTGCAGACGACCTGATTCTGGGTCAGGGTTTCGTACGTAGCGGAGCAGCTCCCTCGCTGCGATCTCTTGAAAGTCAGCCCATGATCCAAGCTTTTGTCGGTCTGAGGGCGTGGGCCCCCAGTTGGCAGTCCCCCTCATCCCTCACCGGTGGACCAGGGGCACGGTGGCAGCCCTCAGTCAGGCAAGGATAGAGGAGGAGGAGCACCAAGTGGACCGGAGCCTGAGAGCCAGGGAGAGAGTAACAAGCGGCTGTGGTGTACTAGTGCCACGAACAGAGCCGAGAGACAGTGTCTCTTTAACTCATTGGCTGCCATTGATGTCTATAGACATGTTGTTTCTGTTGTATATTAACTTCAAAGTCACTGTTCTGCTTGACATGTTTCTTTCCACAAAAAGCTTGTTTTCTCAGTGTTCTGGTCAAAAACAGGTGTTTTGGTCAATAATAGGTGTTTTTGGCGAAACCAGCCAATGTTCTACTGCCGTTTACTAAAGAATGGAAAAAGGTCGAAACAAACTTTTTTTCCTAATGAAAGAATAGAGTCTACTCTTTCTCTTGGTAGTTTTGGTGTTTACATGTTTACATGAACACAATATTCTGTGGGTCTTGAAAGATCTGTAAAAAATGCTCTAAAACGGCTGGCAGTATGGGGCTCTCTGCTCTGAAAATGGCTGGCAGCCAATGAGTTAAAAAAAAGAACTTATTATGATAATGATTATTATTATTGGCACTATTATCATCATTATTAACATCATCATCACTGTTAGGCTATTATTTTGGAAATAAACTACCTTTTTGCACCGTTCGCCTCCCTATGTCTGCATAATTTGACCTCCACATTGATCTAAATGCATTTTCTTGAATTCTATTGGTCTCAAAGGTATCACCAACAGAATGGGCACCCAAAAGTTAGTGGGAAATGACACCTTAAGTGTTTTTCTACTGTGTTTGGTTCCAGCGATAGGCATTTTTGAATATTATTGGCGGCCATCTTGGATTTGACCTCTCCCGGGCCTCAGAGGTCAAATCCGACTTCCCTCCCGATCTTAAAATAAACCTCATGGCATAAACTAACTATGGTAGAAGTTTCATGTTTCTTTCAAAAAGTGCACAATTCCCCTTGATTTGAGGGCTTAACCGCTGTACTATTTTTCTCTATCTCATAATTACAAGATCAGGATCTCATAATTACGAGAAAAGATCTCGTAATTACGAGATCAGGATCTCGTAATTACGAGAAAAGATGTCGTAATTACGAGATAAGGTGTCTAAATTTTATTTTATCAAGTGAATGCAATGCGCTTCCGTAAAGCCCCGAAGAAAAAAAAATTAAATAAGTCTATTCTTCAAGCTTGTTTGTAGCGGAAGCTCCTCCTACAAACAAGCTTAAAATATAGACTTATTTAATTTTTTTCGGGACAATTTCGCATTTCGGGACTTCAATACAAGACGGACATTACATACGAGCAGCATGGAGGATTTTTGGTGTGTCTTTTTGTTACGAAGACAGTATCGATTTGCAACCGTCATATGGACATGCATGCTAGCCAACGTTAGCCAACTTACAATTCTATAACATTAGCCTTTTTGAATTTTGCAATTTAATATGCAGTAGTCTCCGGGTTTATTGTTCATCTGGCTGTAATGTGCCATTGGACATTTTATATCTTCATATTTGTGTAACAGTAGCTGGCAGCTAGCTGTCGTTAGCAGTAGCTAAGGCTAGCCACAGTTAACGAGCTGACGAGCTCCAGCAGAGCCGTTAAACCCAGGAGTAACGGTTAACTGAGGGTGATCAATCAAGGTAACGTTAACATTACTTTAAGAGGGAGGACACAACGTTTTAAACCGACTGTACTTTATCAACATTACTGTATTGTTATCATTATTATTTATGTTTTAATCAGTGTTTTTTCTTCTTTTTTTTTTTCTTTTTTTTTTACCAGAGAGACAAACAGGAGACTCGCAGCCCCTCCGTGAAGCCCAGCTGTCTGCCGAACGGCGTTGGAGAAACGGTGAGTTTTCACTTCAAACTGCGTTATTTCCCGTTTTATCGGGTGTTAATCACCGGGTCTGTGTGTTGTGGAGAAGAGGAGACCTCTGCGGATAATTTGGCTCACGTTAAAAACCCCTCGAGCGTGTGGCTCTGAGGCTATCAGAGAAACAAGCTGAGCAGTGGTTAGCAGCAGCTCGGCTCCAGCCCTGCAGACGGCCTGTCTGTGTCCGCCAAACAGCGTCAAGTAAACACTGGTTTTTAACACGAAACTGCTTTAGTCGTGCTTTTACTGCTTTTAAGCATCGGGTGTGGGAGAGGGGGATACGGCTACAGATAATTCGGCTCACGGAGTAAAACATCCTGAACGCCCTGATATCAAATTACGTTAGAGAAACAATCACTGAACTTTTTAGTCTTAACAATTTGACTCGGGAGCGACAATGCGTGCAGCGTAGCTGTGTTGCTGCACAAGCTGTGTAAAAAGCGAGTGGAGTGTGTATTTTCCTTTTACCAGGTATTCCAGTCAAACAACTACTGTTTGAGAAATATCAATTGTTATAGAAACTAGCCTATTTAATGTTAATTGAACTTGTGCATTTTCTTTTGTCTTTTGTTTAGTTGTTAAAGGTGAGAGGGTGCTGAAGGTCCTGCCAGCTCTGCTTCCTCCATCCATCTACAGGAGAGGAGGACAAGTCTTCAGACCCACTACTGCAAGATCTGTGTGTGTGAGAGAGAACCTGCAAACTGAGCATTGTTACCTATTTGTGTTCATTCAGCCTGTGCACCTGTGCTGGTGTAAAATTTGTTAAACTGCCAATAAATTTAAGTTAACAGTGGCCTATGTGTGTATGGTGTGTGTTTGTATGATTATGGGAAATTACAACAGCAACAATAATGATTATAATATATTTTGTATTCATATTAGATAGTCATATAATAGAATCTGATTATCAATTATTTATAATATTTATTATTAATATTATCAATTAAAAAAGTAAAAGTAGCAGGGCAATGGGGCAGGATATAACCCAGCACATGGGTCATTTTAACCCAGCAATAGAGTTAATTTAACTCACTAGTTGGGTCAAATGAACAACCCAACTTTCTGGGTTAAACGGGGGAACCCAGCACTTGGGTCGAAACAACCCAGCGCGTGTTCTGTCCCTATGTTGATCAGCAGTTGGGTTAAGGTTGGGTTATTTTTCAACCCAACAGTTTTTAGTGTGCACTGCTACGCCGAGACCCCCTGTAACTCAGAGAAGCCACGGAGGACTCTGAAACTTCTCCCAGCCCTTAGTCCACATGAGGGTGAGTAGATAATGAGTGAAATTTCAATTTTGGGTGAACTATCCCTTTAACAAATACCATACAACAGTATAACATAAATAGCCCAATAACCCGCAATCAGCTTCAACTGAAAGAAGGAGGCAGTTCGACATAAGACTCATCACTGTAACAGTCTTATGGCTTGGTGAGAGGTTGGTAAAGGAGTCGTGGCTGATTTCACTTTGTTCATAATTTATTTGGCAATCAATATTTGTTTGAATTCAGCTAAGGACATGAATGGCTATTAATCTCTCATGAAGCTAAAATCTAAATAAAATACGATCTAAATTCAATAGAGAATAAAATACATCTTATAAAACAGGAAGTGGCTCTTTAAGCTCTGGTCCCTGATTGTTCATAACTGAAACACATGGTGATGTCTCCTTGAGCTGTTTGCATATGCATAGTCTCAGTTTTATTCATCGTTTCCTTACTGCCGCCATCATCACAGGTAGCACTAAAACACTAAAACAGCACACTCTAATTCTAGGCCTCCTTTGTCTTCTCCACTTGCTATTTCCACAACTGACCTGGCTGCTGTGCTTCTGTGCCAAATGAAAAAAAAAAAAAAAAAAAAACTTTTCTAGGTTACTGGCACAAGGCTTTTTTCCCCATATACCCCATATACCCTGAACTGAGAAATGTATAGGCCCCAAACCAAAACAAGCTAGCAAACTGTTAGTTAATCAGACATGTAGACAGATTTTACACCATTTCATCCAACCCCTTTACATTAGCTTCTCTGGGCAGGACTGGACAAAGACAGGTCTTTTATAAATGGAATAAAAATAATCTATATGTGTCACAAGCTATCAATTTAATATCTATAATTTACTCTAAATGCCCCGTCAGTTTCAAAAGGACTGCAAAAAAAAATTCTTGGTGCTGGTCTTTATTCTGCCCTGATCTGACCAGCAGGGCCTGAGGAGAACTAAACCAGCGAGGAGGACAGAGAGCATGGCAGCAGCAGACATGGATGTACTGTAGCACTGCAGCTGTATCTGTCCCTGGAGAGCCAGATGTTTTTGGGCCCTCTTAGTTCTAAGTACCAGCCTAATTGAGAATTTGCAGAGACACAGTTGCTTCTTCAAACCCAAACATAATTGCATTTGTGTCTAATCCCTCATTAAAACGCAGAAAAAAACATTAGTTTGGATGTAACTAAACTATCTTATGAAATGCTTCTCCAAACACAAAAAAGCTATTGTTCAGTCTTATTAAATGTAGTGCCATGAATGCAAAATGCAGACGATTTATTTTGGCTTTCTTTAGCACTGTCCGCAAAAATATTATACTGTAAAAAAAACAAAACATAAAAAAACTGATTTTGCGTTACAGTATCTGAGTAGACAGATTAAAGTTGGTGCAACTTTAACCACTGATACATTCACTTTCATTACACTCAGGATAATCTGAGCGTGCACAAAAACCAGCAGCTAATGAGGTGATGAGGGACCAGCGGTACCTGCCCAGTAGGATCGCTTCACTTCAGAGCACAGAAGAAGAGTTTCAGTGGTCAGCGATGCGTGAGCGCTGTTCTGTGCTGCTCAGTGGTGAGAGCGACTCAGGCAGAAAGTATCGACTATGTCAATTCACAGAACTAATTATTACCTCATGAGTTATTAATACAGTAATTAAATCCATATCCTCTTTTTGAATATTAAAACTTTATACTCAAGTCAAGTTTGGGCGTTTTAAGGACCCCTCTTCTAGATGAGCTCAGCCATCTCCAGTGGTTTAAATAATGAAAAAATATATAAAATATAAAGAGGTGAGTTACTTTTTTACAGCACAGTTGTTGTGAAGGAGGAAATGAGCTATAGAGATGGAAACAGTTTTGCTGCGCCAGGCTGTAAACATGTTTATTTCTGCTGTAAAGTTTGACATTTTAACACAGGAGTGCATCATGGAGACTGACTAAGCTCAGAGTCATTCAAGGAACTGCAGCTTTTGGTTCTTTCCTTGTCAGGACTTCTTAGTCCAGTGGTTGTTGCTTGTTGGAACTGGTTGGTAACATGAAAACACCAACTAATTATTTTTAAGTATGCATCTTCTAAAAGTACATGGTTAGGGTAGGAAACAGCGAAAAGCAACAACTATTGACACTCACAATCGCACTCTGGAGTCATAAATACATGTGTCTGGACTGTGGGAGTCAGGATGGAGGAAATCTGTGCAGGCATGACATGCAAACTCCACACAGGAAGATCTCAGTCACTCACTTACAATAAACAAAGACAGACCAAACGCAAAATCAACGTGACAAACTATAGTCACAGACAACGGACAGACAAAGACAAGAAAAAAACAACAAAACAAAACAGCAACAACAAAAACAACAACAGCAAGTGCACCTAATACTTTGTATTACAGAATTGTTCAAGGGCAGGTGTAATCATTCAAGGTTCCAGCTCCAGACCAGGTCAATTGTTCACACAAGTTATTAGAGGGTCCCAGGTTTTGTGGAATCTGTTGATGGAACCGTTGAGGGTACACCTGAACTTTTCCAGCTTAAAGGGATAGTAGCATTTTTTTTAAAGTGGGGTTGTATGATCTACAAATAGCCCCTAAGTACTTTAATTGCAGTAGAAGACTCTCTGCACTCCTCCCGTTAGCAACGCCAGCCCATAATAGCCCTGTCCAGAGATTTACAACATACAGGGCCGGATTTACTAAAGGTTTGCGTGTATTAAAACGTGTGCAAACGTGATTGCACGCGCAAACACATGTGGAACCTGATCTACTAACCGGACGCACCGAGGATTGCGTCCCTCACATCCATTTAGCGTGTTTGCCTTGATGAATATGTAAATATGGGCGTTTCAGCCAGAACGTGCTAAATACTGGGAGGAGTAGATGCAAATCGATTTATTTAGCGTGTGCAATGTGATTTACCAAACCAGGAAGAGATTGCGGTGGCTGTTTTTGCGTCTTTATTCACCACGTCTGAAAACCATGTACTAACTGATGCAACTTTGCCAAAACGTATGCGTTTACTGATTTGATACCTGTCAGAGCCCCGTGATCTTACAGTGGGTACTAGTTTCATTTGGACGTTTCCCTCACGTAACGCGTGATTCACGCGTTGCGTGAAATTGTAGGTCACACTGTAGCCACTAGGTGGAAGCATCGTACTGAGATGCAGCTCAAAAGATTTTGGGATAATTCCACGTTTGACCACAACGTAGCTGCAATGGAGAGTGGCGCTGTTCATAGGCCATAGGTACTTCATTTGCAGCTGTGGTCGAGAGAGCTAGAGAGTGAGTGGAGAGAGGGACCGCTACGCCGGTCAATCAGATCAATGTTGTTTTATTGTATCACAGTGGTTACAGTAGCCTACGTTCAACAGGATCAGTGGTTCTCAGCCTTTTGGGGGTCCCCTGCATATCTCTCCTGTAGCCTGGCTGGGTGGCTCCATGTTTGAGTAGTTTGAGTTCTGCAAGTTCTGGTGAATGTAACAATCCACTCATAGCCCACGATCGCTTGTTAGTTTCTAAGCTGCTACGTCCGTGCCAGCAGCCTGGACCCGATGCTGCTGGACTCACGAGCGGAGCAATAATGCACATCTGTCAGCAGCTGCTCTTGAAGGGACAGATTAGATGCTGAATTTGTTAACAGTGACTTTGTTGCATCCAAACATTTAGCATATCTGTCGGGTGCTGTCTCTTATCCGGTACAAAGTGGGAGATGCAGAACTACTTTAATCGAGGGAAAGCTACATTGTTGCGAGTGACTCCGGCCGGCGTGTGCACATGCACTAAGCCTGTGAATATTCTCGTTTGTCCCGGACTCCCGGTCATAGTTATCTCAAGGAAATTTAAATCGAATGCAACTGGACTTGGTTATTTGTCTAGGAAGACGTTTCACCTCGATTACAAGAGGCTGAAGCCTCTTGGATTACAAGTTACAGTTGCATTCGATTTAAATTTCCTTGAGATAAGTGCACACTGTTTCTGCTGTCAATTCGGTCATAGTTCATTTGTAACGTGTTTTCTTCATTCTTCATTAGGCTAATACACTAGAACCACCCAGATGGTCTCACACAGACGTTTGTGTTTTTCTTACGTAAATGACTTTGTTTACATTAAAACTACAGGTCTCTCAGCCCGTGACTTTTCCATGTGTGATGGTTTCTGAAGCTTACAACTTACACAAATGAAACATTGACTTCTGGGCATTTATACCTCGGGTCGACAATAGCTTATTTTTTTCTTCAATTATTGTTTTCATCTACAGTTATATTTATCATAATATACCCAATTCGGGAGGGAGAGAGGGGGGAGAGAGTGCCGCGGTCACGTTACATAATGTAACAGTTTCCAGAAAAATACAAAACAGGATATTTATTCATGTTACCCTCTGTTTAGGTAGATAAAGGTCTCAGTCACATTTGAATAAAAATAATGCAATTAGGCTTAAGGCTTTTTAAAGATAGGCCTATTTTATGTTTAATTCCATAATTCAGAGATGATTTTCACTTAACGAAATGAAACGAAACAATGAAGCCTACAGTTTTGTCCTGCGGCTTATGAAAAGTGTGAGGAGAGGTAGGCTACTGTAAGAACCGGTTTTTCTAAGCTGACTGAACAGCTGTGTGAAGTTCTGTGGGGGGCAGGGCTGTAGCCTACTTGAGTGAAGTATCCACAAGCACACCTATTGATCAGAGATAAATGAAGGTGCTAATGTGTCGCTGATGTGTCTAAAGCTGGTCCTACAGACCACTGCATATAAACCCCACTGTAGCGATTTTCACCTAGCCTCGCTTTCAATAAAACACACACTAGCATTCTATAGCCTAATTGCAATCAGTGAAATATATGAAATCAATATAAAACACAATTTAAATATGAGAGTTGCTGTTGCTCTAGTTTAATAGCGCTGCAGCTGCATTTGCCGTGCGCCCCTGTCTGTATGTGAACCTGTGTCTGTCTATGTGCAGGCAAAGATCAGAGATGGTGTTTTAAATAACCATACTAGCGTTTCACCAGCTCTCATCTCTCAACCTGCCGCCTCTCTCACGTGCGGGCGCACCGCACAGCATGTAAACACACCTGAGACGTGGACACATTTATTTATTTATTCTGTGGGAAACACTGATCAAGCTGTGCGTACGCACAACTCTCCGCAATATTCCATTGATAAATCCCACCGGACCCAAGAATGGTACGGACATGAACACACCTCATACTCCACTCCCAGAATGCCTCAGCACAGCACAACCATATATGGTCAGCACGTGCATAATTAAGTAGCCATGTGCGCTGTGGAGCAGCAACATTAACAACAAAGACAACACCCGGAATGATGCTTCGGCGGACCTGCCCTCGCTTTTGAGGTCGGTTGTGAGAAAAATGCCTGCTGTCCAGACAACTGTGTTTTTTTTAAAGCACCCCTGCATTACACAAACACACACATACGGTAGCCTATATAGCCGCACATATAGACTATAGCCTATCAGTGATCATAATAATGACGATAAGAGAAAATGCATTGTTCACTAAAACTGCACGTTGGCATCCCAGACTGAAATAAAATCTTTGCTTATAGTGAGAGCTGCTCTATACCTTTCTTGCGTTACTAATGTTATTGTGTCTCGAGTGTTTCAGAGTCGGCCGGCTGTAAACCAGCTGACCCGACTGACTTTTTTTTTTGCGGTCCCATCAGCACGGCTGCATCTTCGGTCGCGGCTGCTGTGGCATTTGCCCATATTGCCCTATGGCCAGTCCGTCCCTGCCACTGGTTGTTTGTGTTGTCTGTCAAAACATGGATGAATGAAACCTATATCCACACATCTTGTAGCCTATTTCTATCGAGGGAAAGTTATTTCAGGATATCCTGTTTTATCGCCCAGCCCGAAAGTGACATAGGCTATTGCCCGTTCATTCATGAGAAATCATCCAGCTACACTCTCAGTCAAACAAGGTGGGGAATGAACACTAGTACTGTACAGTAGTTGGCTCATTTTAAAAACACACCGGCAGCATCGCCCACTGAGTTGCTGTGTGGAAAACCACGCTGTGGTCCATAATCGCGGTGCAGACGCTTGTGTTTGGAGCTGACAAGAGGATCGATAAAAGAGAGTGAGACATATAGCTCCCGTCGTTACATTTTTCTCATTGGAAAAACTATACTGTATTATTATTATATTGCATTCCTCATTCGTGTTCACTGCTCCGTGCTGCTGTCTTATAGAGGGGATCTGCTGCTCACAGATGCCACCTGGCGGTTGTTTGGGCACATTGCAGCTTCTGGTGAAAACACAATTACTCCTCCACAAAAAATCCGCGTGAGCCTCCCGTGACTCACGCGTGAAACCGTCCAAATGAAACTAGTACCCACTGTATATCTCTGCATTTCCTCACGTCTGGGTCATTCTCTATCAGTTTTTCAGCCGTGTTAAAAGTCTTTTACGCGCCGTTACGCACGGGGCACGTCTGTCCTGCAGTGCGCTCCTCTCCTCTCCTCTCCTCTCACCTGGCTGCTCAGCTCCGTCTCTTAGTCCCGGTCCTGGACTGAGACACGTCACCGCTGCCTTCACCCGTCTTTGATCCCTCTGGTCAGTGGTCAGAGCGTTTAGATCCGTGTATCCCACCTGAGCTCTCTATTAATCCGCGGTGCGTGATTGTCGCTGCAGCTGCTGCCTGTTCGTCACTATATGACGAGTTGGGCCCTGTAGCGATTTGTGTTTATTTATCTAAACAGAGCGAGAGAGAGATGAACACACATGCTGTCTTTGTCTGCATCGGATCAAATGTCCCTTCGTCCGTCCAGCTCTCTGTCCACTCTCTCCATGGCGGAAACGATTACCACCGCAAAACCCTCATTTACATATTGTGCTTTGCACGTGTTTTCATTTAGCGGGTTACTCTTAGTAGATCACCTGTTTTGCGTGCACTAACCAAACTCGCAATATTATAGCGGGCGCAAACAATATAGCGCTCGCTATCTGGGATTTTAGTAAATCCGGCCCACAGTGTTGTGAACAGACCCAAAGAAACAGCCTATTTTCACGGCCTAAAAGAGGTTTTACCTGAAAAAAAATACACAGTTCCATTGTTCACTATAATATAATTATAATATATATAATATACACAGTTTTTATTTGGACCTAACCAACTGCTGATCGGCGGGCGCTAACCCT
>NW_028219790.1:0-29448 GCF_045865225.1 Trachurus japonicus | reverse complement strand
ATCTCACATCAGGCTTCGCCCTCTACTGGACTCTATGGGTATATCTCTCCTCCAATCGCCTTACGCGCGATGGCCCACTGAAAATTTGCATGTACGTAGCCGGCCAGTATGGCGTGCCTACCTTCCCGCCCTTTAGCGGGCTATATAAGCAGATGCACCGCCAGCTGCCCTCATTCCTTTTTACTTCAGCGTCGGCGAGTGCCCACTGTCACACTAGCTCCTAGGATGGAGTCGCCGCTTCAGGAACAACGCCTCTGCCGGCATCATCGCCCCGGCAGACCTACATCTTCTTTGCTTCTAGCGTCTCGGGAGGAAGCACGCCACCGCCGGGCTGGAGCAGCGACGGCAGGAGGAGGACGCCGCTCCAGCGTACACCACCTCCACGCCGCCTAATGAAGCTTCGCCGCCCAGACCCGCCTCAGCCTCTGCTGCAGACTCGCCGCCGCTACGAGACGAGGAGGATGAACTCTCCCTCTCCGACGGCTCGACGGTGTTTGGCGCCGCTTCTATCAAGCTCAACTTCCCGTAAGTCATGACGACTGCAGCGGAGTGAGTCGGGCTTCCCCTGCCCCCCCCCCCCCACTGCCCCCGAAGCCGGTGAGCCGCCTCCGCGTGTGCAGGGCGAGACGGAGACTGTGTTCCCCGGTGTGCCCCCGCTCGAAGACGCTCTGGCTGTGCTCATTATCCCGCACTCAGCCGGCTGGTCAGGACACAGAAAGCCACTACCAGCGCTGCTGCAGGATAAGGACACGCTGGAATATTTTGACAAGATATTCCAGCTGGGCGTGCAACTAGCAGCAGCAGCAGCAAACAACCTCGGTGTGCTGGGCGTAGCAGCGGCGGCTTCACTCCCGCGCGACGCCCCCCTTCCCCTGACACTATGGAGTATCTCGGCCGGACCATCGGTCAGATGAACAAGACAGGGAGTTGCTACTGCTGCCGGACGAGTGATGTCACTGTCGGGCGTCGGCTCTCGCCACGTCTGGCTAGGTCTCACCGCCCTCCCCAGAAGGGACCGAGAGGATCTTCTGGCTGCACCGGTCTGGTCTCTTTGGCTCCTCACTACGGTGACGCAGCGGCTAAAGAGGCTGGAGGAGGAAAAGGCGCAGCTGAGCCATCATCTACCACTCGCTGTCGCCGCCAAGCAGAAGGGAGAGGTCAAGCTGCCCCGCCGCTACGCTACGGCGAGGCGGAGGGATCGCCGCCAGCGAAGAGGCTTCTCCGCGGCGGATCCCCCAGCTGACCCACAGCCGGCCCCAGCGGGCCCGCCGCAGCAACGCCCCGCACGGGACCCCAGCGCGTCCCGTCCCGCGGCGGCTCGCAGCACACCCAGGCCGAAGATGTCCTGGGGGGAGTCATGCCTATGTTCCCACAGCCCTATGTTCCCTCAGCCCTATGTTCCCTCATTTCTAACTTTTGTTGTCACTGAAAATTAGGCCCTATGTTCCCTCAGCCCTTTGGTCCCACCATTGGTTGGGTTGAGGCAATGAAGAAAGGAGTTGGTTAAGTTTAGTAAAAAGACCAGGTAGAGGCTAGACAGGCCAGATAGATAGAGTCCAGATAGGTAGAGAGAGTCCAGAGGGAACATAGGGCTGTGGGAACATAGGCACGCTCCCGTCCTGGGGCACACAGCGACCAGAGTGACAGTTAAAGGGAGGGACGGCACCGGCAGGCTGCCTCGCCGCCCTCCCTCATTGTTCATATGGTTCTGTATGTTCTGCTTGTGTTCACTGTTCTGTGGATGTGAAAAATGTTTTTATTAAAACATGTTACTCCACTAACAGAGCAAAAATTCCCCCTCCCACCTCCACCATGCTCCCCGCTTGCCGCGCAGCCCCGGCCGGCGTAGTCACCGCTACACCGTCGGTCAGGCTGCCGGTGGCTTGTGTTACACCGTCACATCCCCGAAGCGGGCCCGGCAAGCAAGGCCCCCCGGTCATGGTTTCACAAGCACACTCACACAACACACCCTCTACCGTCCCCGTTGTGGGAGACGCGGTAGAGCGGAGCACCGTTGTCAACCGGGTAAAAGCTACCGTTGTCCCTCTCTATGAGCGCTACAACCGGCGAGGCTGCACAAGAAAACATCGCTCCCCACTGGTTGTAGCGACCACACAGTTAGCCCCGCGCGCTGCTAGCCGACACCGTGTCACTTCCACGATGCGTCCGGCTCAGCGTGTTGACCGGCTGACGAACGATGCTTGTCACCGCCGAGGCTAATGGCTACAGCGGGTGACAAGCATCGTTCGCAGCAGCACGGCAGGGGCTGTGTTTTCCGGACCAATGAGACGGCTGCCTCACGCTCGTTTAACCCGCGCCGCTCCAGTGAAGCGGCCGGGCTAACACGAACTGTCTCCCCGGTAAACAGCAGTGGAGCGGCCAACGTGTCTGACCGCTCTGGTCCTGTGGCTGTTATTTCAACGGGCGGATCTAACAGCAGCAGGGACGTCATGACGGTGAGGTGCCGGGCGGCGGTGGTGCGTTCAGGTGACACCACGCCGGCTCGGACAACAGAGATGCGTTCACGGACGGCCCCGTGAGCTCGGACAACGGGCCTGGTGCGTTCAGGGACGACTCAGCCCTTTCACAGAGGGCCCCCCATGGGCCAAACTCCCGTTTATGGCGGGTTTGGCGGCGGAGAGGGCCAAAATTGTGTACCACAGCTTTCTAGAAGCTGCTCCACAGCTGTCTGCGCGTCCTCTCACGTGTTTTTACGAAGCATGGCAGAGCAGCTGCGTACTGACAGACTGGCTGGACAGGACCCTCAGACTAGGATACTCTCTCCAGTTCTGCGGGCTCCCCCCAGCGTTCAGGGGCATACAAGAGATGAATCTATCCTCTCAACAAGAGATAGAGTTCCTCGAGGGGGAAATTCAGGACCTGCTATCAAAACAGGCCATGTCAATTGTCCCTCTTCACGACAAGGAACGAGGTTTTTACTCCCCATACTTTTTGGTTCCCAAAAAGACAGGGGGCTACAGACCCATCCTGGACCTCCGTGCCCTGAACACACGTATCGGTCGCAAAACGTTCCGCATGCTAACCACAAGGAGGCTGCTGGAACTCGTCCAACCAGGCGATTGGTTCTCAACCATCGACTTGAAGGACGCTTATTTTCACGTCGAGGTGGCACCAAAACACAGGAAGTTCCTGCGTTTTGCATTCCAGGGAACAGCCTACGAAGACAACAGACTGCCATTTGGCTATTCCCTGGCCCCTCCTACGTTCAGCAAATGTGTGGACGCAGCGCTACAGCCGCTGCGCAGCCAGGGTATGAGGGTCTTCTTTTATCTGGACGACCTCATCGGGATGGCCAGGTCCAAACAATGGGCCATTTTTCACACAGTTCAGTTGATACTTCACCTGACCAAGTTGGGTTTTGCCATCAACTGGAAGAAGAGCAACCCCCAACCAAACCAGCGGGCCGAATACTTGGGGATTGTGCTCGACTCTGTCAGCCTGAGAGCCACTCTGTCGGAGTCCAGACGGACAGCCCTACAGCAGGAGGTTCTCAAGCTGCAACAGGGTCCACGTGTCACAGCCTTGACCGTCATGCAAGCACTGGGGCACATGGCAGCAGCTCAACCCGGTGGTTCCACTAGGACTGCTGCACATGCGTCGCCTGCAGAGATGGTTCGCCAGCCTACGCTTAGACCTCAAGAGGCAGAAGTTTCGGCTGCTGACGGTCCCCCCAACAGTGCGGGGCAACCTGCAGTACTGGGGGTCCCCACGACATTTGTTGACCGGGACACCACTAGGACGAGTGACCTCGTACACGTCGGTGTTCAACGGACGCCTCCCTGATGGGGTGGGGAGGCACCTGCCTGGGGAGGGCGATAGGTGGTGTGTGGCCTCCGGGGGAGGACCGCCACATCAACCTCCTCGAGTTACAGGCAGTGTTCCTGGTTCTCCAACACTTCAGTCACCTGTTAAGGGGGAGACACGTGTTGGTGAGGACCGACAATCGCACCACAGTCGCTTACATCAACAGACAGGGCGGTTGTACATTCCGCTGCCCTGTTAGCGATGGCGGAGAACCTGTGGTCATGGGCTTCAGAGCACCTACAATCTCTGAGAGCCCTCACGTTCCAGGAATCGAGAACAGGGGGGCCGACCTCATGTCAAGGGGCGGCCCCCTGGAAGACGAGTGGAGACTGCAACCAGAAGTGGTACAGCAGATCTGGACACGATTCGGGAGGGCAACGGTGGACCTGTTTGCCAACAGGTCGAACACCCACTGCCCCCATTGGTTCTCCCTGAGCCCGCAAGACCATCCACCCTTGGGGGTGGACGCATTTGCACACGCCTCCATGGCCAAGAGGGCTACTTTATGCCTTCCCCCCCCTCCGTCTCATCCCCAGCTACTGGAGAGAGTGAGAGTGGAGCGGTCTGAGGGTCATTCTGGTGGCTCCCGACCGGCGGTCGGCTCCGTGGTACGCAGAGCTGACCACAATGATGGCGGCCCCACCATGGCCCATTCCCCAAATCCGGGGGGCGCTGTCACAGGAGGCAGGCGCGATACAGGCGCTGCCAATCCTGGGCCAGTCGCTTCAAGCCTGGGCCCTGAAAGGGACAGGTTAATGCGGACTGGGCTGACTGCGCAGGTGGTGAAAACCATCCAAGCGGCTAGGGCTGGATCCACCATTGCCTGTTACAGGGCTAAGTGGTTAGGTTTCCAGCATTGGTGCGAAGAGAGGGAAGTGGACCCACTGACATGCTCAGTGGGAGACACTCTTTCCTTTCTACAGCTTTTGGTTGATAGAGGGCTGTCTCACGAGACTGTTAAGGTTTACGCTGCAGCCATCTCATCATGCCATGAAGGGTTGGGCGGAGGTCCAGTCTTCGCCCACCCTCCGGTAAAACGGTTCCTGCAGGGGGTCAGAAGGCTACGACCAGTGGCACGCACTTCTGTACCACAGTGGGAATTGCCACTGGTACTCGAGGCCCTCACAAGGGACCCCTATGAGCCTTTGGAACGCTCCTCCTTAAAGGTGTTGTCGTTCAAGACAGCGTTGCTTCTTGCTCTGACGTCAGCCAAGAGAGTGAGCGAATTGTGTGCCCTGTCAGTCCACCCGAGTTGTTTACTCCTTCGCGGGGACCGCAGTGGTGCCATCCTTAAACCGAACCCCTCCTTTCTTCCTAAGAACATAAGGAGCTCATTTCGGTCCAGAATCATCCAGTTGGAGGCTTTTCACCCTCCCCCTCATGAGGATCCGAGGGAGGCGAAACTGCATCTCCTATGCCCTGTGCGTGCGTTGACATACTATGTCGACCGAACAGCCACTGTCACGAACACCGACCAGTTGGTTGTGTGTTATGGTGATGGGACGGCTGGCAGAGCCCTGTCCAAGAAACGCTTGGCGAGGTGGATGTGTAAATGCATCCTCTCAGCCTACAGTCAAGCGGGTCGAGAACCGCCCACTGTGGTCCGGGCGCACTCCACAAGAAGTGTGGCGACGTCTACGGCCCTGTTCAGTGGTGCGAGTGTTGAGGACATATGTACGGCGGCATCGTGGTCTTCACCCTGCCCGTTCATAAGGTTCTATCTCTTGGATGTATCAGGCTCCTTCTCCAGGTCTGTGCTCACTGTAGGGTCACAGGACATGTGAGAGGAAGGATGTGTCAAGTGTTTTAAATACTTGATCCCCACAGGGTGTCATGCACCTGCATTGGACTGTGCTCTGCTAGGACACTGTCAATGAGGTGCGCAGGAGGTCTAGGGTTGAGACCCCTGCGAGGTTAGACCACAACTTCACCCAGCCTAGTCAGGTGCTGCTAACTGGGATGAAGTTGGACCCGTTATCACTCCATACGGTGGTTAAGATTAATAAAGTGGTGACTGGGTCTTGGTACCTAACCGGTAGCTGGTGTGGTCAGTGGGCGGAGCCTCTCCCGCGGCAGGGAGTACATAAATCGGGGCTTCGCCTACTGTACCCATAGAGTCCAGTAGAGGGCGAAGCCTGTGTGAGATATAACGAAGGTTACGATATTGTAACCCTAGTTATATTAACACAGGCAGAGCCCTCTACTTAGGGCCCTGCCGCTCTTTCGCCTTACGCTGAAGTTTGGTGGAATGAGGGCAGCTGGCGGTGCATCTGCTTATATAGCCCGCTAAAGGGCGGGAGAGGTAGGCACGCCATACTGGCCGGCTACGTACATGCAAATTTCAGTGGGCCATCGCGCGTACGCGATTGGAGGAGAGATATACCCATATAGTCCAGTAGAGGGCTCCGCCTGTGTTAATATAACTAGGGTTACAATATCGTAACCTTCGTTATGTACCGCTCTATTGATTGATTTCTTTGGGCTTTGTTGTGAACAACTGCACATGGCCGGGAGGAGGGTTAGCGAAACAGCAGAAAAGCGACCGGACCTGCATAGTTCGTCTTTGGGCCTGAGCTTTGTCCCATGGATGTGAAGCAATAAGTTAACACAACTCTGATTCTGCTGTTGGAAGCTATTAGTCAACAGGAAGTACATGAACTGTAGCAGTCCTGTCAGTGGTGCTTGTTGTTGAGTCAAGGTCTGACAAAGATTAGCGTTCTGAAAATTCAGAGCTCGCCACAGCACCTCACAGTTCAGTCTCCAGTGAATGAGTCTTTACCTCAGTTCACCTTCACAGTGAAGCAGTGAGTCCATATCTCAGCAGAAAACTCTTGGAGGAGTTTTCCCAGGATGTAAACACCACCACAATTGTAGCATAAAACAATTTGTGTCTAAGCATGAAATCTGGCCAATACCCCTGATGTGATTAATAAAAACAGCATAGTGAATCTCTGCAACAGCACAGTTAAATCCTGTTATCCGTCCAGTGCGCTCCAGTGGGCTCCAGGGGACGGGCGCTCTGGGAGCTGTGCTGTTTGATGGTGGATTTACAGAGAGGAAGATAAAGTTGGGAATAATCCAGCTCTGTTGAACAGGTGAACTATGAACAACAGACTCTGGCTCATGGCCAGGGGTTGGCACGCTGAGCAGCTGTCACTCTGTGTGCAGACTGAAGCTCCTCTGCTGGTGAACCATATTACTCTGAAGGCCCGGCATAGTTATTCCTCCAGCTGCCATGGGAGAACTGGCTGCTGTGTGTGCATGTGTGTGTGTGTGTGTGTACTGGAAGGACAGCCCCGTCTCGGGATGGTGGACTTCAGTGAAAACTACTAGATAAAGAGGTAATTACTGAATTGCACCGTGGTGCAGCGGTTAGAGCTGTCGCCTCACAGCGAGAGGCGACATGGGTTCGATCTGGGTTCTCCGGCTTCCTCCCACAGCCAGGGACAGAGTACATTAGGTTGATTGGTGTCTGTAAAGTGACTGGGAGTGTTAAAGTGAGTGTGACTGCTTGTTGGTCTCTATATGTCAGCCCTGTGATGGACTGGCGACCTTTTCCAGCTGATGGCCTGCTCTCTCCCAGTGTCAGCTGGGACTGTGCCCAGCCTCCACACCACTGTAGAAGCATTAGCACTATGGATGATGGGAGTTTTTTACTCCCCACTTCTTTTTTTTCTTTCCCCTGTCCTTATGTATCTTGTCTTTCTTTAAGCTGGGGACACACTATGCGATTTTATGCCCGATTTTACCCACGATTCACAGTCGGGTCTAGTCTGCACCAGTCGGCACTAGTTGGAGACAGTCGGCCTGGCGAGTCGGAGCAAAAATCAGACTCAAATCAGCAAGTGTGTGAGGTGAACAGACGCTGCTCGACTTCAGTCGCAGCAACTCAAACATGTTTGATTTTTTTGAGCTGATTCTGGATGCAGTCGGGTAGTGTGTACTGGTTACCGACCCCGGATAGATAGATAGATAGATAGATAGATAGATAGATAGATAGATAGATAGATAGATAGATAGATAGATAGATAGATAGATAGATAGATAGATAGATAGATAGATAGATAGATAGATAGATAGATAGATAGATAGATAGATAGATAGATAGATAGATAGATAGATAGATAGATCTTTATTCATCCCGAAGGAAATTATTCGGCCAGGCCGCCCCAGAGAAAAATACTTAGTTAAAGAAATAAATAGGATACAAGGAGGAAAATATATGACAAAATATATCCTGCAATGTCTAGACAATATACACAACAAAGAAGCAACCTAGATATAAGTTAAAAGTTAAATACAGTGCAACATTATTAGAGGACAGAGTGGAGCGATCTAGCTGGCAGCCGTCCGTGACAGCGCCCCCACACAACTGAAGAAAAAATGAAATAGTGTATGAACTCAACGTCGACTCCTCCACAACTTGATCCATACCCGTTTTTTTTCCTTTAATGGATTTCTCACAGCAGATAGCTGCGCAAACAACAACAGCTGCAGCGAGCCGTATGTTGTCCATGTTTGTTTACACTTTTACACACAAAATGTGTTGAAATGTGTTGGCGTTCACGTGGGGAATCACTTCCGCCAATAAAGTGAGTCACATGTTAACTCAACCAAGGATACTCTATATACTCTGACTCAACTAACCGCATTTGTGGAAATGACACACTACACTCCTAAACGGTCACTCCCGCGAGAGTTTTTTGCAAGAGTTTGGTGCGTTCAGGTGCCTTCAGTTGGTTTGACAAATCGCGTAGTCTGTGCTCCCTCATCTGGCGAGGTCATTAAGTGTGTGATCCCCAGTCGTCATAAAGATCTGCTGAAGCCAGTCAGTTAGTGTGAACTCATAGTTTTTTCTAAATCGGCAGCGACTGTGAAAATCACGTAGTGTGTCCCCAGCTTTAGTTGTGTGTGTGTGTGTGTGTGTGTGTGCAGGCTGGGTGTGTGTTTCCCTGCTCAACCTCCACCTGATCTCCTGACACACCTGCAGCTCATCAGCCCTGATTGCCACTCCCACCACCTGCAGCTTAACAAGCGCTCTCTCCCTCCACTCTCTGCCTGTTGGACCATTTTCTTCTAATGTGCGTTCTCTATCTTTTCTTCAAGTCGGAGGTCAGAAACGTTCGAATTCCAACTTGTCTCGAACGCAGCATAAGTAATCCTTCAGTTTTTTTTTAAGTTTATTAATTATTTGGTCTGGCGTTGGAGTGGACCCAGCCTTGGCCATCTCTTCCACAAGTTCTAAGAGAATAATTACTTTATTTAATAATGCTCCGTTTGATTGCACTCGGAAATCCGACCTCCGAGTCGGGAAAGTGCAATAGAACGGCCCTTGAACTCGAGATTCCAACTCGGGAATTTGGGTAGGATCCAAGCAGCCAGAGTAAGTTGAAAATACGTGGAAAAACGTCAAAGCAAAATGGTGCTGCACACAGTGGCTACGTTTACATGGACAGTTTCAAACGGTTTCAGAAAGGTTTGGTTTAAATCGATCTGTTTGAAGATTTCAGCTTGAGCGTATACATGGGTTACAAAGTAAACTGGTTGGGTGTTTACATGCGCCGACGAAACAAACGCTTCGAATGTGCCCGCAGCCGTGAGTGATTGCGTTACTATGGTTACAACCGTATTGATTATGGAAGTGCTACAGCTGTGCCGAAATACATCGTTTGTTGAGCGCAGTCTTTGCTGTTATAATATTTCTCTGTATTAAACAGCAGCGTGGCATATTCCTAATTTTACCAGGAAAAGAAGAGAGAGTCTTTCCACTTGGTGTCCAAAAATTCATGCAGAGAGAGGAGGAGGAGGAGGAGGAGGAAGCGGTGCGCCGCCGGTGTTGTGCCGAAAAGAGACTATACCTGCCGAAAAACGACCGCCCAGGCAGGCAGTCTCTTTTCGACACAACACCGGCGGCGTACCGCTTCCTCCTCCTCCTCCTCCTCCTCCTCCTCTCTCTACATGAATTTTCGGACACCGAGTGGAAACAGAACTTCGTATGACCCGCCAGTCCGTTATGAAATTTCTTGCTCGACATTTTCCCATATTACACGGACATTTTCACCTGAGTGACAGCCAGGCAGGCACGGCTCGTACGTGCTCAAGCGTGCGTGCGTGCGTACGTAGCCTATACACACGTAAGTCCTGAACGAACGCAGCCAGGCATCAACCCGTTTCAAGTGTATACATGACAGACAGATCTCTTTAGAAAAGGTTTAAACCACCCCCTTCAATCTGGTTGGAATTTCAACCGGTTTGGGGTAATTGAAACGGTTTGATGTGTTTACATGAAGTATTTTCAATCGGTTTGGTCTCTCAAACCTTTCTGAAACCGATTGAAACTGTCCATGTAAACGTACCCAGTGAGAGGTAAACAGTCACTTTCTCCTCAACTTTTAGTCTGTTATGTGTCGTTTAATTTAGCATTTGTGTTACTAAAAGTGTAGGATTACTTTGTAGTGGGATTTGCACTCCCACTCTGTTAATTAAAGAGTTTGTGTGAGCGTAGTACGAACGAAAAAGCACAGTAACAGTGTTCAAAATATTATAGTTTCAATATTTTTATGTGGCCGGCCATGTTTTCCGAGGTTGAGCAATGAAAAGCATTTACCTCGGAAGTCGGAATTTCTGAGTGCAATTGAACGCAGCATAAGCCCCAAAGGGACATTTGGGGCATAATAACAAATTATTTTCCTCCATGCTGTCAGTCGCTGCCTTCTCCTCCTTCCTGCTCGTCTTCACAGCCTAGACTAGGACACACCCACTGATACGCTGATGTCACTGATGTCACGGTGAGGAGAGAACCAACTATTTTTTGGTTCCATTGAGAACCAAAAGTGTTATTTTCGATCTGTTTTTGGCTTCACTTTAACAGATAATGAATGAATAAATGAATGAATTACAGGAATTGGGTTGTGTTGTAGGTTGTGTGTTCCAAGACTGGCCTAATTTCTGAAATATCTAAAACAATCTGTTTTCAGTGGAACATGCATTTAGCATATGACTTTGACATCTTACAACAAAATGTCTTTGTCTTGTCTCTGTCCTTATAGAAAAGTATTGTGACGAAGCCTCCAGCTGCAGAGTTTGACAGAACACTAAACAGGCAAAACCTGTCAACTTGAGTGAGCAATTATTTGATTCTGTAGAAGCATTTCAGAATTGAACCTAGAATCACCTCCATGTGGTGGTTCAGCCAAGTTGAAGGAAACATGGCCACAGTGTCTCCTTCCTGTTTTATAGCAGTGAGTAATGGTCAGACGTGTTGTTGCAGAACATTATGATGTCACAGTGAAGCTGACCTTTGACCATCTTGATATAAAATGTCACCACTTTATTTTTTCCTCGATGGCGATGGCTGAATTATGTCATAATAACCGTGTGAATTTCTGAGTTATGGCCAGAAATGTGTTCAGTGAGGTCACACTGACCTTTGACCTTTGACCACCAGATTTTAATCAGCACATCCTTGAGTCCAAATGAATGTTTGTGCACGGTGTGATGACATTTTCTGTGAGTGTCCTGTATACTGTATTTACAAGAGTATGACCTCACTTGAATTTTGATCCTTGACCACTCTCTTCCTCTTCCAGTCCAGGTCTAAGTAATCTCTTTTCCTGATCACCTCCATGGAAAATGTCATGAGGTCAAGGAAATACTTTTTTTTTTTTAAAATCTAACTTTATTAAAGCAGTACTTAAGAACTTTAAGTTTTGGTTGAGTTTGGCGGCGCCAGTGGCCCAAGGCGGTAGTGTTTTGCCTGAAGGAAGACTCCATTTCCCATGAGCACCAGCGCATAGCGGTGTAAACATCCTGATCTCCTGGTGCATGGACATTAACAGAAGACGTCCAAACTAAGTTTCTGTTTCCAGCGGATCATTTCTCAGTAAACACACATACACAATCATTGCTGTTCCCTCCTCGTTGTGACTCGTGAAAGTGAAAGTGAAACTTAAATCAGAGCCGGGTTTCCTACCATGCTCCTCAAAGCTGCTTAGTGCCAGTGAAGGTGATACAGACCATAATGATACAGACCCCCTCAGGCTGTGACAGAGGTGTCATTCAACCTGTTATAAGTCGATGTATCATCACAAAAGTTATGAAAATATTATATGAAGGTTGAAAAGTTCCTTAGTGCTGGTTTAAAACATGGAGAGTGAATAGTCCTTTCCTCACCACAAACCAGACTGAAGTGTTGGAATGAGATTAAAGAGATAAAAAAACAGAAAGCATTGAGACATTTATGTTTTACAAGAAAGAAAGTGAGTTCAGGCCAGAATGAATCATACTCAGACACTGTATATAAATTCTGACCTCTTTATATACTTGTTAAGTAGAGAAAAATATTTCTTTCATGCAGTGAGTGGGTTTTGAAATTACTTTTATGTGTAGATTGTTATGATGATCTAGATAATGCACTTGTTCTTCACAATGCCTCCTAACTGGATTTATACAGTAGATCAGGCCTTGAAATATATATTTATAGATCTGGGTCTCAGCCAATCATACATGTCTGATTTAGCTACAGACATAAGGTGCTTGGTGGTTTTTATATTTCTGTGTCTGCCATAGTAAAAAAAACAAAAACTGTGCATCACTTAAGATGCCTGGCAACCACGTCTTCTGATGTAAAGTTATCAAAATACAAAAGAGCTAATCATGCACAAATATACAGTAATAATAAATAAAAGAGTAGAGTAAAAATAATAGTAAGAACTTGTTTTGTTAATTTCAAATGTGAAAGTTCTCCCACAGTTGGTGAGATCGTGTCCACAATAACAGGACAAACAAGTGGACCTGCAGCACAGCACCTCTGGCTCTGGCTGTCACCAGCACCTTTGTAGAAAAAAAACTAAACTATGAAAAAGTTTTGTGCATTGAATTGAATCGAGACACTTTTTTGACAAGGGTTGAGCTGTTGCAGTTTTGGTAGCTTGCACTGAGTGAAGTAGGAATGTTAATGAAACTATTTTATAACTCGGGAGTTGATTCATCCATGATCGGCCTTGTGGTCCTCCTCAGATAGAGAACAAAGCAGATGAAATGTGACCTCGATGTTCGATGAAAGACACATGGTTATCATGGCGTTGGTCTGTGTGGAACAGCAAGCAGATAGCAACACAACAGAGTGAAGTTTGATTGGACAATAACCTCCCGCAGCAGCTGCTCTGTGTGGCCTTAGTAGAACCTTACGTTGCATTTCAATTGACTGAATTGAATTACGATGGGTGAAGCCGCTGCCTGTAGATAACGCTCCCCACACACGTCTGCACACATGAGGGGGTTTTGTAATGTGTAGCACTCCAAGATCAATAAATCAAGAGCACATTAATTTTAGACATAGTGTAATTAGCATAAACAAGTGAGAGCATAGTGGAGAAGACAGCCAGACTACAGACTTATGATCTGTACTGGTTTTCATGAAGTTCCTGTGGCACAAACAGAGATGATGCCTATAACAAAATAAATGAATAGATAAATGAATAAGTGGAAATCTAATATTAAAGAGATGGCAATTGGATGGCAACATTCAAGGTTCACTCAGTTGGTCCACTACTTTGGTCCAGACTGAAATATCTCAGCAGTCATCAGGTGAAATGCTGTGAAGGTCTGTGGTAATCCTCTGACTTTTCCTTTAGAGCCGTTAACAGGTTGGATTCAGAGCCAGCAGCTGGTCCTGTGCTTTACTTTTATCACCAAATGTCTCATCGTTTATTCATTCACACTTCCCTGATTAACTGTGCACACAACTCTGACATTTGGCAATTAGCAAATGCTAGCATGATTAAGAAGGTAACCATGGCGTACAATATATTTATTTATTTCCCATACCGGCATAAAGATAGAATCACTGTCATGTGAATGTGGTCATTTTGTTGATGTTAGCATGTAGTGAGCTAAATGCTAGCACCACTGTGTCTGAGAACAGCATGGCTTTAGACCAGTGACTCCCAACCAGGGGGACAGTGCAGTGGGTAGGTGGAAACATAATTAATTTATTTCCAACATTATAAGTAAATGTTCCCAGTTATTTCATAGGCTCGTTACTAAAATGGTACGTGTGTGCCACAGTTCCTCCTGGGAGACAATAACCTGTGGCACCTGTGAAGCCCTTGTGCCAAGGCCAAAATGGCTAAAATATCCAGTTAGTACTGTTGGTCTGGACTCAACTGAGTTTAAAAGAACACAAATGAAGGAGAATAATTATTTAAAATACAAAGTGCAAAATGTATTTGTACAAATTAAAGAGAGAAATCAAAATTATTTTCATTTCATAATCAGTTTTGTCACATTTTATATGACCACTTTTGGAGAATCATCAACATGTGTTAGTGAGGGGGTACTCAGGGCAGAAAAGGTGGGGAACCACTTCTTTAGACTCTTAAAGATGGCACAGGCAGGGATTTTAAGAAAAATCTTCCATAGCAAATTTCAAGGAGAATGTAATTCAACTGGTGTGAGAGGAAACTGGATGTCTGCACCTCCTCTGGGTTCTGTGCAGCTACAGGCCGTGCTGGGAGACGGGTCTTTTGAAGAAGAGTGTTCCTACTGGCTGCGTGTGCCTTTAAGTGCATGTGAAACAATGTAAGTGTGAACCTGCTGTATTTCTGCAGGACAGGTAACAGGCTGCTGACTTCACTTTCCTGGAGTTGTTGATTTGTGCAGGGGAGATTTACCGTGGGTGATGAGTGGCTCTGTTCAACGTTGCTAATAGTTTGGGCCTGTGCTAACTGCAGCCAGAGGCTCACAGCGTTGTTGCATATGCCCGCCAAGGGGAGAGCAGCAGGAGGGCGGCTGTATTTCCCAGATTTCTGCCGAGACCAGCTTTATTCGTGGTTTCCAGGTGTAATAATTCACGGCAGGTTTCACTGCAACAGGAGCCCAGATCTGTCTCCGCGGGGGCTCTGCAGACACTTCTGAGTCAGTCAGATATTGCTGCAGCAGAGTGGCTGCCTGCCGGGCCGCTCCGGCCTGTGATTGACTGAGCCACACTTTCAACGTGGAGCTGACCACTTCATTTGTCACAGCTGATTTCCCTACATGCACTGTTGGATCTCTGTCTGTCTGTTTGTGGAAGCTAATATTCATGTTGCACTCTTTTCAGCTCTTGGATGATATGTGGATAATCTTGTTGAAGTGTCAGCATCTTATTTATCTGTCAGACTGATGAATGACACAGAGGATAATCTCAGATTTAAAATAGAAGATGGCATATTTAGGAGCCAGACAGCATATGCTGCCAGGATCCTATTGTTTTCACCGGTTCTTCTTCTTAATTCGGAAATCCCACTTCCTGTGCACGAAAAACCACCCAACTTTGCACAAAGGTCCAGTCCCATGCCAGATCAGCTTGGCCGCAAACACATGTCACAGCAAGCATCTAAAACTTTGAAAATTCCAAACAAATCACTCGTACGAGCTACAGTTTTTCAACTTTCACCAAAATGTAGCCCCAATAAAAGCCATGATTCAGTCTCTTTTTCAAAAACAGTAAAACTTATTAAACCTCAACTGACACCATTGCTACAATGCATCTTCAGACTGTCCTCCACAAAACTACACTGCCACCTGGCTTTTTGATATTTGAAAGATTAAGCCAACAGTGCATGAAAACATTTGACTGTAAACAGTACTGTAGACATATACCAGACAATTCTTGCAAAACACATTTTCAATGTTCCTGAAAAAAAAAATTACAACATTTTGGAGTCATAGTAGATTAAGTCTGGCTGGTTCATAAGGTCCATTTGCTCAATGTACGTACAGAAATGTATACAGCGTTTCAAACAGTGTTACCGTCACTGCTCACATACTTCCATGCGTCCTTTACGTTGGCATGGATGTTAACTGATACATTCACCAGGGGATAGCTCATTTCTCCTTCGCTATACCAACCAACCCGCATAACTTCTCTTCAAAAAGTTCTGTCATTGTTACTTCTTCTTCCTCTGTCTCACTGAGCTTCGTTTGGTCCGTAAGCTTTATGGAAATGTGCAGAAATACGGATGAAATAAATGCAGAGTACGGACAAAAGGCTCTGTCTGTATCTGTGTATTTAACATTGAGCATATGGGCCTTCAGTGTCAGAGGTTGTGACTTCAAGCCTCAGCAAATGCAAAATGGATGATGTAATGTTTTAGAGGCAAATGCAGAGTCTGCTTGCCGAAAAACTGCCCCCGACGGGAACGCGCATCAGCGGTTTTGCATGAATTTACCTCGAAAACAACTCTGTGTGGTAACGTTGTGTTATTATCTCATAGCGTGGTGAATGTGCAGGTCACAACTTGTCCACCAGAGCGTTGTGGAGTTGCTGGATTGTGTATTTGATGAGTTTGATGAGGAAAACCAATATATTCCATGAGCCTCTGTAGCGTAGCTCTGAGCAGCTCACGGCTCTGCTCCGCCGTTCTAAAAATAGCTTGCACCGACAATTAAAGCTAACAAACCTACTCCTAAAACTATAGGCATTATGGCAATGGGCCAATTCGCCATAATGTTGAACTATCCCTTTAAGGGGACTGTTCCATACTATACAGGGTCAAACCAGAATACAATGTTTGCTCCAAATGAAGTAGCTGTTATTTATTACTGAGGATGAGAGAGAAGTTCAAATCTGTCCACTTGATGAATGTAGAGTGTGTGTTGTTGTCAGGCAAAACCTCTCAATTCTATAGAGAGAGTGTGATAATTATTTCTGCTGCAACACACTGACCCCGTTCTTCTCAGTGTAAGTGCTCTGTCCTCTCTCCTGCTGTGGGCGAAGTGAGCTCCCCGCTGTTAATATAACAAGGTGGACTAGATACAAATAATAAGTAGCTAACTCCAAATAACACACAGACCTATTAAACCGACAAACACATTGAGAATCACACAACCACCAGCAGCACAGGTGCAACCGTGGCATCTATCCTCTTTATGCAGTGCAGCAGCCGCTCTTATTTCTATTCATCATTGGAACAAATACAACAGTTATTAAACATCACTAGATTTGAAACGTGTGACACATGAATAAACCAGCTCTGTGTGTGTGTGTGTGTGTGTGTGTGTGTGTGTTCCACCTGTATTTGAATGCATGCACATACAGACGTCTGCGAGCATTGTGTTTCATGAATCTGTTTATGTGACAGTGTGATTTGTCATTGGAATAAATACAGGGCTATTTGCATATTAAGTGATTTGTCAGAGAAGTCTGGCTGGGTGATAAAGCAAGTATTAGAATCCTGTTGGCTTTCATATTCATCTGGATTTGTCATTGTTTCCTCCTCTCCTCCACCTCAATGTCATTTTTCCCTCTCCTCTGCAGCTTGTTCGCTTTTAGAGCCACGTTTCTGTCTCTCTCCGTCCGTCTGTCGCTCCTCTCCGCTGCTTTCTCTATCTTAAAACGTTTTGTCTCCTCACTGCCAGTCTCTTCCTTCCTTTCTTTTTTTCCCCATATGTTCACTTGCAGCTCCGCCTTGTCCTTTATTACACAATATATCATCACCGTATAAGCTCTGTGAAGTTCTAATCGTGCATTATGGCATATACTGCAGTGCACCGTTGTACTACATTTTCCACATTGGAGAGGTCCCACAGTGCGGCAGCGTGCAGCGGCAGGGAGCAGCTCGTTCCCTGTGTCCTGAGGCTTGTTCTGGCCTGCACCATCAACAGTCAGCTTGACCAGTGATAATATAACAAGCAGCAACGAGCTGATGGACCTCTTGCATCACCTCACCTGCCTGCTGAACTGCTGCAGCTGCAGTGTTATGTTCACACCACATCCCTATATGTTACATTCTCCTTTATAGCACCACTGCCACCAACGATCACAGTTAAAGAGGGCACATTGGAAAATTACTACCTTTCCCCTGATATTCAGTTAACTTTTCTACATAATTACAGCTGGAATTACACTCTTTTAACTGTCATTATTAAGTAGCTTCACTTTCTCTTGTAATAACACAGATTTGCTGAAATGGATGATAATATTGGTTTCATTTATATATTTGTTGAATCAAATATAAAAGGTATTTTGTTAACCTTTTGTTCGGGTCACCACTGACCCGTTTTCAGGTTTTAAATGGATAAAAATACCACATAAATTTGTCTATGGCATCAAGGCTTTTTGACTTTGTCATCAACCTCTATTTAAACAAAATAAAACAAACAAACAAAAAATTACAAAATGCTCTGGTTAAAATGATGACATTTGTGTTGGTTATAATAGTTAGAAAGTTAGAGTTAAAACTGAAATCATGAGTGCAAAACCAACCTTTTCATGGATAAGGAAGCTTAACAACGTAACCAAGAGATGAGAAACATAATGGGATGATAAATTATTGTTTTCAGTGTGTTTTACACCTGATTTAAGATTTGGGTTGTAACTAAGTTCATAACTGGCCTGGCTCGTGTTACCAGGGCTTGACATGAACTGTTTTGCTAACCATCCACTGTGGCTAGTGATTTAAAGTCACTAGCCTAGCTTGCATGCTAAAATTTACTTGAACTAAATTTACAACTTTTTAAATGTAAATGGCCTTTGTACATACCCAAACTACACTGAAGAAAATAGCAAGATGGTCCTTGACGGTTTCGGCGGCCAGGGAGAGAGCTGGGCTATGTGAAGGTCTGGATCTACTGAATGAGGCATACTAATACTGGGCTGAAAGGGACATAGTGGTAACTAGAGCAAAGACCACAAGAGTAACCAGGCTTAAATTAAAATTCAAAAGTCAGCCAATCAGAAAACCTAAAAAAAAACAAAAAACAAAAGGTACACAGACGATCTGCTGGAGAGTGGAGGAATGAACCAGTCCTTTTATCTGGCAGCAATGTAGACGGCCTGATGACTGATAATTGTCTGCAGGCTTTTGCTGAAGGTGACACCAGAACCACCAGACACTCTACCCAGCTAAAGACCAACAACACAGAGAGACACACAAACCCACACACAAAAGAGAAAAAAGGCGATTGGAGGGGATTGGACAGATAAACAAGAGCTGAATTAAATCAATTCTTAAGGACAAATAGATTAAAAATGATACACCTGCCTTCTGCACTGTCTGAAAAACACTGGCTTACATTGGCGTAAATGCACATCAATCCTCTACATCACTGTGTTGCTCCCTGAGATAAAACATAACTATATGTATGAGCAGGTCAAACCTCCATCATTTATATAACACATTGCCGTAATTAAATATCCATGACTGCTGCTTATTAACCTACATTAACCAGTGACACTACATGACATTAGTGCTGTCTCTCAAACCTTTTCATTCTGATGGTAGAAGTTAAACGGCCGTCTGTCAGCTTTGAGGTATGATTCCATAGAAACGGTACTAATGTGTTAGTAAACAGCTGTTTACTGTTCACACATCCAGACACTGCACAAGGTCTGGCCTCCAACAACTCCTGAGAAAAAAATATCCTATTGTTTAGCAGCTAAACAATCACCTGCTTGTCACTAACTTAGCTTGTTTGCCAGCTGCTGCGTGTAGTGTGCAGCAGCTTTATCAGTTTTCTTGTTGAAAGCAGCTGCTGCCTCTGGGAGATGAGTGGATGAGGAGGTTGAGGCGGTGAGACTGAACCCAGACTGCCTGGAGGGAGGACAGGAGGAGGCTACTGCTGCAGCCACACTGTTCACTACTGTGGTAGAGTGACTAGTTTGCCGTGCCCTGTGATACGTCAATGAATTAATATGTTTTTTTGTTTGTTTCTTTGTTTTTTTAAAGGTAGAGTCTGGAGTTTTGTTCGTTGCAGTTTGTAAACAGAACATTCAAACTGGGCCCCTCCTCTCAGGCTCAGCTGTGTAGCCTCCTGCCTCTGACAGCAGCAGTTGCCAGGACCACAAAGGAAAGGAGATACAGTCTGAGTGAAGAGTTGGAGCCGTGGACCGATACCCTCCCGTCACCAACAACAGGAGCCTCCAGTGTTATGTTGTAACGAGCAGGAGGGCCGTTGTGGTGAGCTGGGAAGACGGTGTTAGAGGTTAAGAAAATAAATAAATAAATAAATAAAGTAATCTCAACTCAACTAGAGCTAGCTCACCACAACGGTCCTCATACTTGTTACCACTGGAGGCTTTATAGTTGTCAGTGACGTCCGGGTATCCGTCTGTGCTTCACTCAGACTGTATTTATTTTCCTTTGTGGTCCTGACCAACACGTTCTCACTCCCAGTGCGTCAACAGCCTGACGAACGGTCACTGTCCCTCCTCGTCACATGCCTGACTCATTAGGTGCCCGTTTTTCGTCAGGTTTTGACGCGCTCGGCTTTCAGTTGATTCCAATGCAGTTCCCTTCGCGGCGATATGTGACGCTCAGAGCAAGTGATCCAGCCGACCCGGCTGCGGCACTGACGGACGCTGTGAGCAGAGGAAAACTTTTTTTTTTTTTTTTTTTAACTTTTCCTTAAATCTTTATTGAACCTGATGCTGCTGTGTCTGACGTAGCTTTCGGCAAGGACGTCCTTTCAGTTATTTATTTATTTATTTATTTATTTAGTGATCATGGTGTTTGGTGCAGAATAATCAATCAATAAATAAATAAATTACGTCCTTGTCGGAAACTGCGTCAGACCAGGAGGGGGGGGGGGGGGGTTGTGGATTCTACAGGTGAAGACCACTTCCGCGTTCAAAAAGCTGCTCTGTTTAATCATATTCTGAAGAAAGATCTGATTATTAGCCATAATGCTGTAACCATCCAAGGAAGACTGTGTAACAATATTATGTGCTTCTGCTGAGTCCAAAAGCCCTTTGTAATATCAACTTTATTTTAAGAAAACACGCTTTGTTTCCAATGTCATATCACAGAGAAGCACTACATTACCCATAATCCTCATATTTATCAGCGACGTGTCTGATTGGTTGAGCTTGCTGTTACCAGCAAATGAAAAAATAAAACAAATTGAGCTTATATTATTTTCTTAGTAACTAAAAGGTCTTAACATCTTTTTTGTTTTCAACATTGAATAAAAAAAGGGTGCTATATTGTTAAAATTCAACAATTCAACAAAGCCTTTTGTCTAATAACGTCTACATCCTTGGGGTTATAAGGCTGAAAGTTTCATGCATTTGTCCGGGGCCTAAGGCCATCCACCATGTGCAATTTCAAACCCGTGCGACCTTCACAAGTGTCAAAGGTCGCTGATTTGTGACCTTTTTGACCCCGTTTCCTTGAATAAAACACCAAGACTTTGATGCAGGAAGATGAGCTTTTAATATGTGGTCCAGAATCTCTAGTAGATTGTGTGTGCAAAAGATTCAGAGCTCTGTGACATTCAGAAGGGTCACAAATAGCCAAAAAGCAATGCTGCTTTCTCTGACCTCATATTAAAGGAGAAATGCAATTCTTTAATAGCTTCCAGATGCTTTGGCCTATCAGGCTGAATTTTTAGCTAAAGGAGCTGGTGTACGATCAGGAAGTAGGGGAGCTGTGCATAAAGCCAATTGGTAAGTGTCAAAGGTCACAGGGGTCAAACACCAAAGTGAATCCAGCCATTCCTGCTTTTTCTCAACAAAACATACACGCTTTAAGTTATCATCATGAAATATTAATATGTTGTATATCAGAGAGTCCTCTATCAGAATATTTTGGTCCCGTAGCTCTAGGGGCCCCAGGGGGCCACTTGGCTTTCCCATGCTCCCACAGAGTTGGGTCTCGGGGTGATGGATAAGGGCCTCACCATGAGTCCACAGGCCAAGTTTCAAGTGATTTGGTCGGTTTCTATGGAAACGGCGGCCTCAAGGATACAGAGGAATGCGACTGTTTGAAGCCCCGCCTCTCGAAAAGTAATGGCTCGATCAGGACCAAACACACATCTACGTGTTCGTCTTGGGCCCCCGAACCATATATTGCGAAATCAGAACTGCACGACTTTTGGAAATGTGTTTTGTCTATTTCGGCTTTTCTGACTAAGAGGGTCTCTCACGCTATAAGTCTGACAGACACTGAGTCAGAAAAGCCGAAACAGACAAAACACATTTCCAAAAGTCGTACAGTTCTGATTTCGTAATATATGGTTCGGGGGCCCAAGACGAACGCGTAGATGTGTGTTCGGTCCTGATTGAGCCATTACTTTTCGAGAGGCGGGGCTTCAAACAGCCGCATTCCTCTGTATCCTTGAGGCCGCTGTTTCCATAGAAACCGACCAAATCACTTGAAACTTGGCCTGTGGACTCATGGTGAGGCCCTTATCCATCACCCCGAGACCCAACTCTGTGGGAGCATGGGAAAGCCAAGTGGCCCCCCGGGGCCCCCTGGGGCCCCTAGAGCAACGGGACCAAAATATTCTGATAGAGGACTCTCTGATATACAACCTATTAATATTTCATGATGATAACTTAAAGCGTGTATGTTTTGTTGAGAAAAAGCAGGAATGGCTGGATTCACTTTGATGTTTGACCCCTGTGACCTTTGACACTTACCAATTGGCTTTATGCACAGCTCCCCTACTTCCTGATCGTACACCAGCTCCTTTAGCTAAAAATTCAGCCTGATAGGCCAAAGCACCTGGAAGCTATTAAAGAATTGCATTTCTCCTTTAATATGAGGTCAGAGAAAGGAGCATTGCTTTTTGGCTATTTGTGACCCTTCTGAATGTCACAGAGCTCTGAATCTTTGCACACACAATCTACTAGACATTCTGGACCACATATTAAAAGCTCATCTTCCTGCATCAAAGTCTTGGTGTTTTATTCAAGGAAACGGGGTCAAAAAGGTCACAGATCAGCGACCTTTGACACTTGTGAAGGTCGCACGGGTTTGAAATTGCACATGGTGGATGGCCTTAGGCCCCGGACAAATGCATGAAACTTTCAGCCTTATAACCCCAAGGATGTAGACGTTATTAGACAAAAGGCTTCTAAATCCAGGCTTTGAAGGCCGAGAAACGAGCCTGGACAGTCAGCTGTGACCCTTCTGGAGGTCCGACCGGTCTGAAATTCTACAGAAACTTTGTCCCTAGTGCTCTGAACAAAATCAAATCAAAATCTCAGCTTCCCGCATCAAAGTCTTAGTGATTTATTCAAGGAAACAGGGTCAAAAAGGTTAAATTTAACACCAGTGACCTCTGACCCTGAATTCATAATAATGTTTTTCAGATAAAAAATAAAATGTCACTCATTGAATTAAAAATTACAATAAATGTGATGTGATGTGGACCAGAAAGATGCTGGTGAAAATTATGAAAAAAAAGAAAAAAAGAAAGAAGTCAAGCCAACTTTTATGCACTTTATTGTTGAATTTTAACAATATAGCACCCTTTTTTTATTCAATGTTGAAAACAAAAAAGTTGTTAAGACCTTTTAGTTACTAAGAAAATAATATAAGCTCAATTTGTTTTATTTTTTCATTTGCTGGTAACAGCAAGCTCAACCAATCAGACACGTCGCTGATAAATATGAGGATTATGGGTAATGTAGTGCTTCTCTGTGATATGACATTGGAAACAAAGCGTGTTTTCTTAAAATAAAGTTGATATTACACAGGGCTTTTGGACTCAGCAGAAGCACATAATATTGTTACACAGTCTTCCTTGGATGGTTACAGCGTTGTGGCTGATAATCAGATCTTTCTTCAGAATATTGATTAAACAGAGCAGCTTTTTGAACGCGGAAGTGGTCTTCACCTGTAGAATCCACAACCCCCCCCTCCTGGTCTGACGCAGCTTCCGACAAGGACGTAATTTATTTATTTATTGATTGATTATTCTGCACCAAACACCATGATCACTAAATAAATAAATAAATAAATAAATAAATAAATAACTGAAAGGACGTCCTTGCCGAAAGCTACGTCAGACACAGCAGCATCAGGTTCAATAAAGATTTAAGGAAAAGTTAAAAAAAAAAAAAAAAAAAGTTTTCCTCTGCTCACAGCGTCTGTCAGTGCCGCAGCCGGTCGGCTGGATCACTTGCTCTGAGCGTCACATATCGCCGTGAAGGGAACTGCATTGGAATCAACTGAAAGCCGAGCGCGTCAAAACCTGACGAAAAACGGGCACCTAATGAGTCAGACATGTGACGATGAGGGACAGTGACTGTTCGTCAGGCTGTTGACGCACTGGGAGTGAGAACGTGTTGTCCTGACTGCTGCTGCTGCTGAGAAAGAGAGACATGCTAGCACTCGCTAACATCCGGAACAGCTACTAGCTGGGCTAGCAGCCCTCCTACTTACCTGAGCTCTGTCATTGGCTGGAGAGAAAACACTGACTCTCTCTGAGTTGTTTTCGAGGCAAATGCAGAGTCTGCTTGCTGAAAAACTGCCCCCAACAGGAACGTGCATCAGCAGTTTTGCCCATTGTCATAATCCCTATAGTTTCACGAGTTGTTTTTGAGGTAAATTCATGCAAAACGGCTGATGCGCGTTCCCATTGGGGGCAGTTTTTCGGCAAGCAGACTCTCTGCATTTGCCTCATAAACAACTCTGTCTCGTAACATTGTGTTATTATCTCATAGCGTGGTGAATGTGCAGGTCACAACTTGTCCACCAGAGCGTTTTGGAGTTGTTGGATTGTGTATTTGATGAGTTGCATGAGGGAAACCAAGAAATCCCATTAGCCTCCGTTGTGTAGCTCTGAGCAGCTCACGGCTCTGCTCCGCCGTTCTAAAAATAGCTTGCACCAACAATTAAAGGTAGGGATTATGGCAAAATGCCAAAATGTTTAACTATCTCTTTAAGGGAAGGTAATCTCTATTACTATTACTGTCTCCATGTTTCCTAAGACCTGTCAATGTAATTGTCTGCCGGTGCTATCTTCTGTAATTGTGTCATCACTTCTACTCCCCCTGTTCACACTCCCTGCATGATATAAAGACAGGTTCAAATGTCTGAGCCTGATGATCACAAAGACCTGCTGGAGGTTTTCCTCTGATGTAGACCAAGGTAGATGAGCTCAAGGCCCCGCTGTGCCGTGTATTGATGAAACCATGGCGCTGTCCGTGGTGCTGAAGTAGAAGAGTTATACAGGCTCATCTGATATTAAATTGTCTAAAAATGGTCCAAGAGCTTTTGATATTTGCTTTAAAGAGGCAACTTTTCAATGTTTGCGATGCCCTCGGTTTCTTGAAGTTAATAAACCGATCGTTCGAGTTAAAAGTTGCTGAATGATCATTGATTTTCACCACCGCAGGATCAGGTTTGAATGTGTATAAAGAACCGTAGCCTCGACTTAAACTGTCTCTGCTTAAAGATCCTATTGGTTGATACTCTTTTATTCTAGCTACACACTGAACGACGATCCATCACACCACAGTGCTTCAGTGTTAAGTGCTGCATCATTCCTCTCCACCGTCACAACTGTACATCTGTGTGTCGTGACCGGCCTGGTTTCGCTATCACTGCACGGCTACAGTCGTCTATGCTGGATGCCTCGGCAGCGTTTACCTGCTGGTGTGAATTTGAGATCAGTCTAAAAGTTTTTCTGATGTTAGAGCCATTCAGTCCCTCCAGGTTGAAATGTGGTCAGAAGCCCAAATTTGTCACCGTGTCACACATGAGTACCTGTCTGTGCTCTCCTATCAGTATCATAAGGGCAGTCAGGCAGGTGCCCGACCGCCTCCCTCCCTCCCTCCCTCCCTCCCTCCCTCCATCTATCACAGTCATCGGCCACAAGGCGTGATGCGCTCCGTCCAGTCCAAACCTCAGCCGAGGGCTACACAGACGCTTTTGGGAGAGACACAAACGGTGGCAGAGATGTCTTGGAGGGGAACGTGGATTCCAGTTGCAGCCAAGCAAATGTCCGGTGGCGCTGGGCAGTTTCTCACTCACACATTATACCAGTGACTGACTCCAAACCTGGCTGTAGGACACACGTCCTTATTTCACCTCTCTACAAACAATCAAACATCTGATCGCTCTCCACAAACACTATTGTCAATCTTCTCTTTAAAAGCATTTGTGTAGATATTGTCCTCCACACAAACATACTCACCCTCTCACACACATACACTGTAGATCCTATGGAGGAAGATAAAAGCGAGCATCCGGGCTTTGCATCAAAGCCGTTCTCGGTTGGGATGTGTGTGAACAGCTAGCCTGAGGTGTGGCTCTTTTCTCAGTGGGATTTTGATGTGTGTGTGTGTGTTTACATCAGCTATGGCTAGTTAGGGAAAGCAAAGCAAATCTCTTTTTACATTGCACATTCCACGCCATGTGAAAGCACATTGTGCTTTACAGCGAGTGTGCGACCAGGGAAATTGCACCCACAGAAAAAAACAAACAAATAAATGTGCATTTAAAACCATTTTAAAGAAGTTAAAAGAACAACAAGGAGAAGCTGAACAGACATTAATGTTATCAGCGATAAGATGTTCCAGCTAAAAGCAGCATCACCGCCAGACTGTTGTCTGTTCCAGAGGATCTGACGGCTCTGACTGACTCACAGTCAAGTCAGTGTTGTGGAGTGAGACCACGTAGAGCCAGCATTGAAATATTAAAATCAATAAAATCTGCAGCCGGTGTAACTACCTGAGCACAGGTGTGATGTGGTCATATTTCTTTTTTTCTATTTAAAACTCTGCGTTTTCAAGTAGCAGCCTGTTTTGGTATGCCTGTGGACGGAGCATTGTAGCAGTCTAGACAACTGGAATTAAAATGACAGGGTGTTTCAGAATCCCCTGAGGATAAAAGTCTCCAATGATTAAAAATATGGCTTTCTGGACACAGTCAAACTTCAGAAGAAACTTTCTTATGTAAGAATCTTAATGTCATCAATACATAATGTTATTTGGGTCTAGGGAAATATGCAGCTGTGTGTCATCACCATTATTATAGAAATAGAAATAAAAACTGTCCCAGATTTTCCATCCCATCTCTAAATTAGTGTCAAATGCCACACTTCAGTCCAATAACACTAAAATACTAATGTCACTGTTTTGTCCTTTTGGCATTGGAAGGTGTCATGTATTCCGCCAATTGCCAGGCGACCAATTTAAAGATTGTGAATTATTTTTCATTAGTTTGGCTAAAAAATCTGAGGTTATGTCATAAGATAGTGAAAACAGGAGACAGGCTTCTTTAAATGTGTCTAAAATGAGCCATTTCTAAATGTTGCTATTGCTACATGCTAACTTTAGCATTAACAGCCATTTACTTCAGAGTGCTGCGGTTCTGCTTCAAACTTGACTTTACTTACAAAGACATGTCTATTATGGGGACAGCTCTCCATTCCGACACATCTCCACTTCGAAACACCGCTGTTCCGACACCCTCCTCCCCCGCAGCTGTCCAATGTCCAAGGTGCTGAACCGCATGGCGTTGTTTACACTCTGTGTTGTGTCTTGTCTGTGAAACGTGCGCTGCTCAGGGACTGGGCAGACCTGTCCCACTTGCTTTCTCCCCGACTCCGTTGTTAGAGATCTCCCGCACAGTAATAGAAATACACTTTTTTTCTCCCCCCCTGCGCCGCTCGAGCGCAGCTGAACCCGGCTTGAGCTCACAGGGGCGCGAGGCTGCAGCCGCCGCTCGTGCTGACAGCTGACTGAGGGAGATGCTTTGGTTGGGTTTAGGCAATGAAGAAAGGAGTTGGTTAAGTTTAGTAAAAAGACCAGGTAGAGGCTAGACAGGCTAGAAGCAGAATGAACATTATATGTCATTAATATTAAGTATTTGCTTGTTTTGCAGTTAATTATGCACATGATCCGTTTCGACCCCAAAAAGGAAAAAAGGAAGGATCAATGCGAACTGCGCACTGGGGGTTTCCCCCAATAGCCTTTTCGGAATAGCGGGGTCTTTAGAAAAAATAGAAAACCCCGCTATTACGATGAATGGAAGTCTATTGTCGGAAAGGCGGGGCTTCGGAAAGGCGGGGTGTAACCGTCTATTATCTCTCCTCTCCTCTTTATCACATATTTTCTTCTGTGGAAGTTAGCATGCTAACCAGCTAGCCCCAACTTGTCTAGTCAATTTCTGATAGCAACTCACAGTAGCCTCCAATCTGCCCTGAGGACACAGAGCTGTTCAAAGGGAGTCATTGAACCTCTTGTCTTGTAAATGCAATGATGACTGAAGCTCTTGTTCGAGCCAAAATCACCAGCAACCTCCCCCTGAAGGACACCACACACAGCAGCAGCCAAAACAAATGGCACTTTGACATTTTTAGTTCACTAAAATCTGCAGTTGTTCAGAACTGACAAAGACATGCTTGTGTTCAATAAAAGGACATTTTACAAACAGTATGGTTTTCAAAGTGGAAACAGTTTAGACATTAATCAACTATCCCAAGATATGTACATGTTTGCTAATATGTTACTGAACTGAGAGGGAGGTGGGGTAAAGGGAAAGGTCTGGCAGTGTTAGCCTTAACCCGTTTAATCCCACCGGCAACAATTGTTGCCAGTCATTTCTTCTAACTTCTGGAAGCTCTAAAACTGCTGTTTTAGCTTTGGGCATCTAATGCAAGTTTTAAAATGAAATTATATGCTGTTTACTCTAAATTGTATCAATTTCATGTAAATAGTGCAAAAGGTCACATGACCAGGCCTCTTTACTTCCTGCTTGCACCTCTTGGGGGAGATGTCTACCTCAAACGTGTACATGAGGAAGTAAATAAAATACTTTAATTAACAGATATAACTAACATTTTTTTTTACATATATTCTTTAAAGGGTCTACTACTGATATGTAATGAGAATTATATGCCTGCATGCATATTTTGATCATAAGGAGAGTAGATGTAAGCACGGCAACAATTGTTGCCGCTAGCATAACACATAGTCACATAGCATTATGCGAGATGTCAAAGGTTTTAGCTGTTTATTCTATTAATCTTGTGTTTTTTTCTACACTGCTTAAAAATATCAGAGGTCTTGGATCTTCTAGACCTAAAAAGACCCCAAAGTGATGTGTGTTGTGTGTGTGTGTGTGTGTTGTGACATGGTTACCAGCCACATCCAATATACCAGATTTTGTGACGGTCCAACTGCAGTAGGCTATACAAACTAACCCGGACCCTGTTGAATTGTTCTGCTGATGTATCCTTCTCTGAGGGAGCTCACTGTTGAAATGCCAAATGCCTATTCAATGCAAACCAAAGGAAGGCACTTGATTGGAGCATGGATGAGTTGTGACTTTTCATGGGATTCTGCTCACATCTAGATTTTATTATTATTAATACTATTAGTAGTAGTAGTAGTAGAAGTAGTGGTAATAATAGTAGTATGGCAAGCATGGCAGCAGTCAGTTTATCAGGGGCAAACCAATATGGTTTGAGTACAAGTTGTGGAGCCTTGTTTCACCCACAGTGTGCATGTTTTACATGGAGCCCTATTGTGGAGTCCACACACATCGCCTAAAAGTAGCCTATAGGACAGGGCCAGGTGTAGTCCTTGGTCAAGGTAAACAAGCAGAAGTTCCTCTAGGATGCACATTTGTAATGCCTTGTTTTAAATATGTTTCACATGTTAGTGTCAGTTTTAATTTTTTATATGTGTAAATAGGTCAAATTATAGAATTTCTGAAAATTTAGACTATGCAGTTTCCCACCGGCAACAATTGTTGCCGAGTATAAAACCTAAATTTTCACTAACAAAACCAACATGAAATGAAAAAAAACATACATATTATGTGTTAGGGAGGTCCAAGGAGTGAAATGTATGCACTTATTTTGCAGGGAAAAATTTGGGATTTAAAGGGAATGTGTCATTGC
>NW_028219789.1:0-14077 GCF_045865225.1 Trachurus japonicus | reverse complement strand
CAAAGCTTATTAGTGTGACTGCTGAAGCAGTCACACTATTGTTCTTCTGTTTGGCCATTTTCTTCCGCCTTTTTACGGTCTTCTTCTAGTCCTTCATACTTTGTGCTATTTCAACAATTCATATATCAAAACGTGCAGCTTTTTTTGAACTTTATCGGCATTACTTTTCTCTTTTTAACTCTTTATACTTTTTAAAATATTTAACTTTTTCTGATTTTTTTCAGCTTTATAATGTGTGTGTGTTGCGTCTAACGAGCAGAGCTAGAGTGGTGTCAGAGTGGATAGAGGCAAAAAAACATTCTAGAGTTTTTCTGGCTAAACTGTCAGCACGGCCACAAATTAAACTCTAGACAAATTATTTTCTCCAGTTTTGTAGCCACACTTGTCTTCTGGCTAAAATTCTGGTCAAAAATGCAAAGAGACTTAGATAATAATTTAAAATATTTTTTAAATGCAGCCAGGGAGCTCTCTGCTCTCATACAGCTCAATGCATTTTTTTCACAGCAGCAGGAGAAGGAGCTCAACTTTGTAACTTGCTGCTAAGTGCTTTTTAAATCATTTTAATTCACCAAAAAATAGTCACAGGTCACAAAAAAGTCCTCTTCTTACTTGGTGTGGCTAATTTATACTCACTCACACTCACTTTTCATCATTGAAAAATCTCACATTCATCAAAGTCTCAACCTCTCTTATTCACAACTCTGTCTGTAGTCCAGTTGGTAAGGTGTCCGCTTGCCAACCCCAAGGTCACTAGTTCGAATCCAGGCTGAGCAATCTTGTTATGTTATGTTGAATTCTGCTCCCCTCCATCACCCTCAATTGGTTACAGGTGGTCGTTAAGAGACGCATTAATTGCTAGTGCCACCATTTGCAGCACATCATCAAATTACAATGGCAACATGCTTCAGTCTGTGCTCTCTGTGGCGAAGTGGCAGAGTAAAGGTTTACTGGTCATGAGGTCATGGGTTCGATTCCTGCCTCATTCATGTTGTACTTTCTGCTAGAGACTTCATTCAAATTCTGATTTGTAGACAAACTTCTAATGGCTCTTTTATGATGCTTTTATAAAGACCCACTCCTGTGAAAATCGTGTTTTTTGAGCTTTTCACATGTTCCTGTGGCATTTTTCTTGTGTTAGAGCACATATCAGCAGAAAAGGAAGTGCAAAATTGCATTTCTGAGTTTTTCTGCCTTCAAACTGCTGTGAACCAATGGCAGACTCAAACTGGCAGTTTCAGGGAGACTGGAGCTGACGTGTCACAGCTCCAGGGGAGGGCACTAGTGCTACAAGCTGCCGCCCCGTTCTTCATCTGGCTCAGAGGTGAAAGGCTTGGCAGCTCAGTGTAGCTGTCAAGGTATAATAGGTATAGCTCACCTGGTAGAGCAGCTATCACTGTGAGCAAGGACTATGCTCCAGTCTGTGATCGAATCCCAGTGTAGAGTTTTACACTAAATGCGCTGAATCTGTAATTATACAATGTCCAGCTGTCAGCAACCGGGGGGCAAAGTCAAAGTCTTCTGACCATGAGATTGTGGGTTCAATTCCTACCTTGGTCAACCATTTGTATGGTCATCACTGCTTGCACTATTTGTTAATTCTGCAACAGAAAACAAAAATCTCATATTCATCAAACCTCTACTTCACTATTAGTGTTGGAATAGCCCAGTGGATAAGGTTCCTGCCATCTAACCACAAGGTCACTGGTTCAAATCCCACCTGAGCAGTCTTGTTAGTGTGTCAGCAACTTTGAACTTTAAAGACCCGCTCCCATGAAAATCATGTTTTTCGTGCTTTTCACAAGTTCCTGTGGCATTTTTCTTGTGTTAGAGCACATATCAGCAGAAAAGGAAGTGCAAAATTGCATTTCTGAGTTTTTCTGCCTTCAAATTGCTGTGAACCAATGGCAGACGCAAACTGACAGTTTCAGGGAGACTGGAGCTGACGTGTCACAGCTCCAGGGGAGGGCACTAATGCTACAAGCTCCTAGCCTCGTAAACCAGCCTCTCGCAGAAATGCATTTCATTTCATTTCATTTCATTTGGGGTGGGCGGCAGCAGGGCGGGAGTAGTAGCAAAGACGGTTTAATATCTTTGGTAGTAGCGTTGACAGACAACCCCATTCAGCCAATCAACAAGTTGGTGTAGCGACGGGGCTTTGCACCAGTCGGTCCCTGATTGGCCAACGTGCTGTGTCAATCACAGCGGCGACGCTGATTGGCTCGGCCTTCTGAGGGTTTCAGTCGAAACGCTTAGAATGGGGATGAGGCCAGACTCTCCCTCGGAATGAAATGAAATGCACTTCCGCGAGAGGCTGGTTTACGAGGCTAACAAGCTCCCACCCTGTTCTTCATCTGGCTCAGAGGTGAAAGCCTTGGCAGCTCGGTGTAGCTGTCAAGGTATAACAGGTATAGCTCACCTGGCACCCTGATGGGGTACGAGGAGGTGGCTGGGCGGGTGCAAAACAGCGCAGTCTCCGCCCACCCCCAGAGGTGAATTGCTAATGTGCATGGCTAATGAGCTGGTTTTAAAATGGCCGAAAAGGGTTGCGGTAAAGGTTTATTGATCATGAGGTCATGGGTTCGATTCCTTACTTTTTTTTTTAAGCAGAAGCCAGTGATCCTCTTATCAAAGGTTTTCTTTACCCCTCACATACTGTCTCTGTCTGTAGCCTAGTGGTTAGCTTGCTGGTCTGGAGACCTGAAGGTTGCTGGTTCAAATCTTGCCTCAACAACAATTATAGTGAATTATTTTCCCAGTTGTCCTCTGTTGACTTCTGATAACTTGCTTCATGTTGAAACTGCTGCTCTCAGTCTGAAATTCACAGAAATTTTCATTCTAAGTCATTCAAGCTTGACTCTCAAGCTTTCTTGATGTTGACAGTGTGCAGATCATTAACAGACAACAGTCTTTGCAACTGTGTGTGCACTGTGGCCTAGAGGCAGAGTGGAAGTCTAATGACCGTGAGGTTGTGGGTTCGATTCTGACCTTGGTCAAACATTTGTATGGTGATCACTGCTTGCACTATTTGCTAATTCTGCAACAGCGTTCAGTTGCTATCAGCAGTCACACCATTTCCATTCTTGGAAATGCTTTTTCTAGTTTCCTTGTCTTATCCCTGTCTTCCTGTCAAGTTTCCCAGCCTGTGTGATTACATGCCCCGCCCTAATGTGTTTCACCTGTGTGTTATTGCCCTCTCCCTTGTGTATATGAGCCGTGCTCTCCTTCCCTTTCTGTGCCGGATCGTCTCGTCCCTTGTGTCAGTGTATATCCAGCAATCCATAATGTCATTTCTCCAGTGTCTGACCTGATTCTGTTCCTGGTTGTCTGCCTTTTTGTCTAGTGTTTTTGTACCTCTGCCTGATCTGCCTGCTTTCCTGGTTTTGGACACTGATCCAGACTCAACCTTTGATAGTTGCAAGTTAAACACGACATTCAAATCCAGCCCCTCCTCTTCTGCTCAATTCACCCTTCATGGTTACGGTTGCTAGGTTCGCCAAACAATGGTCACAAAAGGGTTAATTCCCATTGGAAATCATTGAAAATTTGAATTAACTTCATGAAAATGGTGTCTGTGGTGGAAGACAGACGTGGCTAAAGAGCAATTGAACGGGCATTAGGCCTAGCTACATGACATTTCTGAAGTGGTAAAAAATCATTGTTTTGGTTACTCACAATAGCTAGCTAGCTAACGTTATTATAGCTACTAGCTAACACTTAATCTCCATCGATCTCCCATTTCTCCTCGTAAAACTTCACGAAGTTCAAAAGACATTAGCAACGGTAACGTTACCTACGTTACAACATTTAACCATATTGAAAAATTAAAAGTTGTTTTTGCTGAAAAACTTGCTGTCTACCTACCTAGCTCGTTTCATACGGTTTCATCCCAGGGTTGTCCAACCTTAGAACGTTGCGCTACTCATGACATTGGGAAAAGTGTTCTGATTGGTGGATCAGCAGACCAATCAGAAGGCCAACAAAGGGTGAATTGCACATGCTGGGACTGACCCATGTTCGACTCCTGTCAAGTGGGTGTGGGCAGGGGATCATCCCATCTTCTCCTATGTTCCCCACTTTGTATGAGACACAGGAACATAGGACCCTTTCTCTAGAAATGGTTCCCCGCTTTTCCCCAAAAGGGTTCTATGTTCCCCGCTGTGTATGTGACCGGGGAACATAGAACCCTTTTTTAGAAAAAGGATCCTATGTTCCCCACTTTCCCCCAAAAGGACCTAGGGAACATGCAATTTTTGGTCCCATACCTGGAAGTGGACTTGTGACTTTCAGCAAGAAGTGGAATTGTCCCATTGCCCTGTCAACACACCCATGTGGGGCCCATGTGGGTTGGATGTGGGCCAGTGAGTGGGCCCCATCTGGGCTGCCCAGGTGGGTCCCAGTCAGTTTTGTCCGGGGGCTCCATGGTGGCCCCATGTGGGCAAGCCCAGATGGGCTGAAGGTGGGTTTCAGATGGGCCCTATCTAAAACCCACATGGGCAACCCAGGTTTCTCCCACATGGGGCCCACACTAGGTGGGCACTAGGTGGGCCCCATGTGGGCTGATTATGGGTCCCAGCTAGGTCTTACACTGTACCCATAAGGGTAATAACCATTATTTTACAGTTCTTAAATCAAGCTGCAATAATGAAGAGACAAGCAGTACAATTAATGATCTTTTTATTAAAGTAAAATTAAGTAAACATGCTTTTGATGGATGAATCAGTGTTCCAGCAATGTCACAGACAGAAAAACTGAAAATAAATTAATGTTAACACTGAACATTTTGGGATGCACTACCTATTTCAGACCCATGTCTATATTCCCATTGGAAACCACTGTATTTCACTATGACTTAGAGAGGCTGCCAACCGGTAAAGGGACATTTTTAGAATAAAGTGCAGATTTTATACTTTGCACTGAACTATCTAGATTTGGATCATGATCATTCAATAACATTATTAAAAGTATATACACCGGTTTCCTGCAGATGGAAATGGTTTGGAGGTTTATCTAGTTCAAAGTATGTGAAATGAAAGGGTTCAAAGTGCAGATTCTGAAAAAGATGGTCGTCAGCATTCACACCGAGAGAGAAATTAAGGATAGTCATAGTGTTAAACATCTGGTGGATCTAATAGTTAAAATGTTACGACAACTAATTCATACCAAGTTCTTTTTCTGTGAGGAATTGCGTGGTTCTTTCAGCTACTCCTCAAAGTGTTCCACCTCCTCCAGTTAGCCAAAGGGAAACTGAATGCCGTCAGGTTCTTCAGTTGGAGCAGTTCATCAGCCATCCTCCCAGGGATCAAGCTGACCATTGCAGTCAGTTGTGTTAGCTGGTGCTTCATGTGTTGAAGTAGTTCCAGGATGTGGAATTCAGCAGCTGAGGGAGAGTGAGAGTGGAAGTTGGTTACTTGTTTATTGCCCAGCATAAACACAACATTATATTAAGAGGAATGATAGATCTGCAGATTGATGAAGTAATGATCACTAAGCTGATGTGGACTTAGGAAAAACAATTGTGGAAACTTACCAGAGCAAGGTATCTGCTCTACTTCTGATCGCCCCACTCTCAAGATGGCCTGAAGAGTTCAGGAGTGTCTTGAGACCGACTGAGTGGTGTGCCGAGGATGAGGAGGGCTGCAATGATGGCGATGACCGATGATGAGGAGATGAGACTGGGCGTGGTGATGACCAATATGGAGATGATGGAGATGTCACCAAGTGTGATGAACGATGAGGAGACTGAATGGGGCTCAGAGATGACCAATTTGAAGATGGAATTTGGTGTCTAAATATGGGGTGTAAAGAAAGGAGAGACATGAAGAACTGGTGGAGTGAAGGCATAATCAACAGAAACATATAATAGGCTTCATGCACAGCTCCACTACTTCCAGAACTTAAACCGGCTCCTTTATTTCCTGTCTTACATTATAGGACAAACTGATTAATCCAGGTGTGTCTGACTCTGACCTCAGTAGTCACAACAATGGTCAGACACACCTGGATTAATCAGTTTGTCCTATAATGTAAGACAGGAAATAAAGGAGCCGGTTTAATGCCGCGTTCCAGGCAGGCTTTTGAACCCGTAAATCACGACTAACGACTTTGTAGCGTTCTAGGCAACCTGTAACCCGTGCTTTTCCATAAATTCAGTAAATAGTGGAGCTGTGCATAAAGCCTATTCACTTATTTTATAACAATAACTCAAAACAATCCAGTCATCTTTGATTTACCTTGGAGAAGATTCCCGGGGAGAAGACACTGGTGGTCGTGGAAGTGACCGTGGCCTCTCAGGAAGTGATGACTGGTAAGGGGATGGTGCTGGTGGTGCAGGGCACGACGAGGACTGCAGAGAATTAGATTTTGAAGGCTGTGGTGATCGGGCCAGGTTGTTTTGAGGAACCTCTTCCTTTAATCTGTATCACCTGAGCAGTGGCTATTAACACAAAGAAAATATACATTAATACCAAAGAAAATATCAACAATAAATATGACTGCTATTGAATGCCAGTTGGCATTAATAATTTCAATGCAAATGTGCAATTGCTCTGCCTTTCCAATGGCAATGTTCTTCCCAATCATAAACCACAGACTGCTCACATCCATCAAATATATCACGTTGAACAATGTTACCTACTGTTTCAATCTTTGCAGTAAAGGCATGACCACAAAATATCTACTTTATACTGCTGACTTGAATGATCAGACAGACATCCTGTGATAAATCCTATATTTAACATACCCTTTACAGCACGGCTGACACAACACATGCGGGAGAAGCAGTTGTGCAGGCGGATGTGCACAAAAACTTTAAAATTAATGCATGTTCTGAACCAAGCATAACTCACTTTTCGTAGCATTAAAGCTCATGTTACCGACATTATAATTAAAATTCAGTAAGGTTAAGCAGCCTGTGGCTTCTGAGCTGTGCTAAAATTAACTTTGACACTTCCCGATGAGGGCAGACACACAGTTTGATTCATGGTAAAGCTAATGTGTACAGGCTACATTAATGATAACAGTTTGTAAGTTATGCTAGTTGGTGCTTGAAAATGTTTGCACTGCTAACACTTTCACAGTCATGCAGTCCGAACAGAAACAGAGCCATTATGCCACTTGAACTGGATTTATGATGTGTGTATAGTTTGTTGTAACATTTTCAGTAAGAAACTGTAGCACGTTATGCTAACGCTAACACGCTAACGCTAGCAATGCTAAATCGTCTCTCATTCAAAAGATAACTTTAATGAGAGCCCAAGAATGAAAGAGAAAAACATACCAAAACTTTCAAGTATTTTTTTTTTAAATAAAAGGACTTACTTTGAATGTTTCTCACTCCTCATGAGCCACTGATCCACACCTGCTGCTTGCTGTCCTCCCGATGTCCAACTGCTGCTTGCTTTTTTTTTTTTTTTTAACTGCCGCTTGCTCTGCTCGCTGCTGTGACGTCATGCGGACGGTTAAATTTCAAATCGTGGGCGCGTTTGAAAAATTTTTTTAAAAATCGCGGATCTGCTCTGCTTTAGGGTTTTAATATTGAGCATTTTTCTGGGAGAGTTGTTGAAAGTTGTAATTCATAGTGGTTAAGACCACTATTCAATTGCTATGGCATAGCCATCTTAATTGCTCAATATTAAAATTCATATAAAAAGTAGACCTATAGCCCAGTGGCTGTTGTTTAAATTTTTGAATTTTGAAATGATGCCCAGCTGGAGCCCACTTATTACCCATGATTAGTTTAGCCCATCTACTGCCCATATGGGTTGCCCATGTGGGTCCCAACAACAAAGCCCACTCTGAGCCCATGCCCAGCTAAAGCCCAACTTGCCCAAGTGAGGCCCACGTGGGCCCCAACTGGACGTGTTTGCAGGGTTGGTTGGGTTTAAGCAATGAAGAAAGGAGTTGGTTAAGTTTAGTAAAAAAGACAAGGTAGGCTAGACAGGCCAGATAGAGAGTCTAGTCCATCGACCAGCAACAGCGGGGAACATAGGACCCTTTTTCAGAAAAAGGGTCCTATTCCCCAGTATGTATCGTGACCGGGGAACATAGGACCTATTTTGGGGAAAAACAGAGAACAGCCCTTTTTCAAAAAGAGGGTCCTATATTCCCCGATCAGGGAAAATAGAAGGGAACATAGGTACGCTCCCGTGGGCAGCGGCTAGCCACCAGCTAGCAGGTGCTAGCCACAAGCTAGTCCCGCGCTCTAGGCCTCCGTGCTCATGGCGGCGACGCTCCTAGTCGTAGCGGCATAGCCCTCGAGGCACCTGTTGCCGGTGGCGGCCTGATGCTCCAACGCTTAATTCAGAATGCATTCTCTTTTCCTCGTTGGCTTGACAGCATTCACTCGCTGTCTTGGTGGTAGTTTTAGGTTTTTTTTTTTATCTTGGTGGATTTTATTTTTTTGTATACAAGTCTATATTTTTATCTTTTAAGAAAATCCTACAGACTCTACCTTTTAGCTCCACTTGTGTCGCTGCACTCTGTCCTCTCTCTGATGGTGATGCTGGCCTCATCCACTGTGTCTCTACTTGTTAGAGGTACTTTTGGAAATAACAGATGAGAAGTAAAACACACCTCTGACTTTTAAACAACAGCACTAACTGTTGCATTTCTCTGCTGTTATTGACTCTGACTCAGAGATTAAAATCAAAAGCGGTGCACACTTTTCACACAGTTGGTGAGTGACTCGGGTTCATTAACTGCCCACTGCTTTTGCGTGTCATTGTCCTGCGGGCTCACATTTTGCTGACTGCCTGATTTCCTGCCATCCCTAGTTTGGTACTCTTATCCTGCATAAACACGCGATGCTGTGATGGGTTCCGACAGCTATGCTAATGCTTTATCCCACTTTTTTTTCCATGCTGAAAGGGATGAGTGTCCCTTTGTCAGTTCGTTCATGTCAGAGTGTGAGAGTGAAAAAAAAATGTGAGTGTACAGCAGCAGAACAGCACCAGTCATGTCTCTGTGATTACTGCTACCGAGAGAGAACCTGTGAACAAAAGTCCAGTGTAGTCAGAAGAAAGAAAAACTTCTTGAAATTATGACTGCGCAGGCAAACAAAGCAAAATAAATGAAGGAAGTAAAAGAAAACAAGAACAATGTTGTGCAAGTGTATATTTATTTATTTATTTATTTATTTATGCTGGTCTTTCAAAGAGGGGACGCTCATTTTCAGCCTACATCTTCATAAATACATCAAACTAATGAAACTAAATTGAACTCAAACAAGGAAATGTCATAATTAGCTATGTTAATCTGAAACAAGGAAATGTCGTAGTTGTTTTATTTACAATGTATGATATGTACAATTTACTCGGTTTACAGTATAGAAAATTAATGATATTGAAATGGGCTATATCACCAAGCAAATACTATTGTACTGTGTTTAAAAAAAAATATTTAACATGCATTGTTGGCTGTCTGCAGCTATTGTGTTTTTAGAACCAGTATTTTTATTGTGTTTTAGGCAGCAATCTTTCCTGTTGCCAAATCAAATCTCTCCCAAGGGAGACAAATAAAGAAAACTTGACTTGACTTGAATGCCAAGAAAGTAGCTGCAGTTTGTCTCCCCACTTCACTTGCAAAATCTGGGACTGAATTTGAAAATGCTCTGGTGCCGGTGTATGTTTCTATTTTATTCTTCATTTTGAACAGATTTTTTGGGGAAAAAAAGACATTTAAAATCACTGTCAATCAAAAAGGGATTCAGCCTCATATTATCACGCAGAAGCAGCATCCAGGCAGAAGCCCAATGTCCTTGCTCCATTCACTCCCAGAAATGCTGAGCGTCCATGGGCGGGACAAGAGCGCAACATTTATCCGCTTCAGGAATGTATGAGAAGAAAATCACATTTACCGTGTTCTAACACACTTTTAGTCAATGAAATGTCAACTCAGAAGACACTAGCCAGGATAAAAATACAATGTGAAGTTGTATGAAACTTAACATCAGGACTACATGAAACTAGATGTTAAAAATGATGGATGTTGTAGGCTACACAACATGTTATAATTATTAATCATCACTGTAGTCATCATAGCAATCAACTTGCTTGTGTTTGACTGCTGCTCTTCCTCTCAGCTCAGCCTGCAGAGTGTGGGCAGCACTGACCACTGTCTGTGCTGGACAGTAGCCAAGGTTTGTCCAAAGAGACACTAGATTTGTTGTTCGTTTAATCTAGTGTCAAAGTCGAGTAGTTGCCAACACTGTAAAAACCAAAGGTCCTGTGGACCAGTGAAGCAGCAGCAGATCCATCCAGTTAATCACACCACCACAACCCCAGTCTGACTGAGGAAGGACTGCCTACCTGATACATACAGACAGGAATGTACATTTATGTAGAAATAAAGCACAAATATATGAGTACACAAATAAATACATAAATGTAAAAGTACAGAAATAGGAAATGAACGGGAGGTCACAATCATCGGTCAGTGGACATTTTGCAATTTGTTGTTGCCATAGTACTAAGAACTGAATTGGGATAGAAAGCTCTCAGGTTGTTGGAACAATTTACAATCTGAACTTCAACTTCAAAACCTCACAACCTTGACTGAATTTAAAGCACTCGTGAAAACTCTGGAGTGCAGGCTGGCTGTGTGCAAGTGTCTTATGAGAATGTTTTAATGTACCTGATTGATGTGCCGTGTGATTTCTTTTTGTTCTTTTACTCTGTGTTGCTGCTGTAAAAGAAATCCTTGATCTCAATGGGACTAAGCAGGCTAAATAAAGGGCAAATAAGTGAAATAATAGTGTGATGTTTTTTTCTCTAATTTTAAAATTTAATTTAAAGGTTATAGCTACAACATTTTCATCAAAACAATTAACTCTACTAACCTTTTGTTATATAGTAGTATACAAATAATTGTTTTATACATTTTGACGGGTCCAAAATAAATAAATATTTACATCTGGTCACGTTGGCGACGTTGACATGAAATGATCTCTGCGCCGCAACAGCATAGAGTGCCGAAGCGGAAGCAGCCCCATGGGAAGTTTGATTTCGTGATCCGATTGAAAAAAAGAGAAAAAACTCAGTCCTCTACCTGTTTAAAACATCATGTTTCATGAAGAGAAATCAGCAGCTTGTTGTAAAACGGCAACAGAAGAATGTATTTAGTGTGAAGACCATAGGCGTCATTTACGCTGGGGACGCTGGGGACATGTCCCCACCACTTTTTGTCAAGAACAATTTTGTCCCCACCACAAAATTAACTTAACATTATCCTAATGAAGAATGACGAAAAAACGTTGATAAACTATGACAGAATAGGCAGCTGAAACAGTGTGCACGGTGCAGAGCTTCTGCCGGAGCCAACTCGCAACAATGTAGCTTCGATTAAAGAGTTCTCACAGCCCGGAGCGGCGCGCTGCGCGCGTCCTCGCAGCCGCTTGGCTGGTCGCACAGGGAGCAGCTTCTCTCTCTCCGCGCCGGTAAAACATCGACCACTCGTCTGTAGCCAATCGGTTTTCCACACATACAGGTCTGTCTCTAGCTCTGTATGGATGTGTGTGTGTGTCTCGTGTGCAGACGCAACTGACAAATATGTATAGACGGACAAGCAACAACTTCATTACTAACTAGTAATCATCATTTTATTTTGAAAATTGACCGGATTCTCTCGCCTTTTCTGTGCCCAACTTCCTGTCTGGTACGATCCGTCTATCCAGCTTGACAGACGAAGCTCACGGCTCGCGTGAAAAATAGAACAGACGCCGAACTGAAGTGCGGCAGCGCGCGAGCCTCCACGCGGGGTCGATTGTACCGGATGAGACAGCACCGGATAGGCGCTTATTGCTTAATGTTTGGGTGCAAAGTCACTGTTAACGAAATCAACATCTAATCTGTCCCTTCAAAATAAAGTTAGTAACGTGTCTGTTCGGAGCAGCTGCTGACAGTGACAGTTCCTCATCACTAAACCTAAGCGACCATCCGATCCTTCCTCACGTCGTGACGACGGGACAAAGTCTTTAAATTGGACATATTGTATATTCTGTGTTTTTCCTCTCTATAACCGTCTCGTTTCAGTTTTTGCCGGTTGGAAATCATCTGGTGCACCCGCTGTTTCTCTGTTTCTCACTCACTCTCGATGTGCATAGATGTTATAAAAAAATAAAAAGGAGAAAACACAGATGCGCAAATTGAAATGACCTACTGTAGTGTAATCTAACAAGTGACCACAGCTGATCACCAGCTTGTCATGCTCCACCTGTCACGTCTCTAAACACAACTACGGGCTTCTTGTTTTTCCTTTTTTTTTGCTGCGGTCCGGCAGAGAATTAAAAAAAAAAAAAATGCTCGTGAGTCCAGCCGCATCGGGTCCAGGGTCCTGGCTTCAACACTGGTCGGACCTGGTCGGGTCTTTGCTCATTTATTTGCTCAAACTTGGAGCCAGACCCGGTCCAGTATTGGAGACCAGAGTCTGGTTGAGAACGGCAGTCTATGACGGTCTGGGAGACGGTGTCAGGTGCGGTGCGACGGCGTCGGGGGGGGGGGGGCGTTGCGGGTGCAGGGGTGCATATGGTCATTGTCCCCACCACTTTTCAAAGTAAACTGACGCCCTTGGTGAAGACGCTCTGCGGACTACAGATCTGTGTCCCACAAAAAATACGTCACCAACTGACACGGGAAAGGGCGGCATGTGGTCGCCATGGTGACGTCACCTACACGACCTGTAGTCTTTCTGGTTACAGATTCTTCTGAATTTTATTCTACAATAGTTTTACAACAAACTGCTGATTTCTCTTCATGAAACGTGATGTTTTAAACAGGTAGAGGACAGAGTTTTTTCTCATGGCACAATTCAATCAGATCACGAAATAAAACTTTGGCTCCCATTCATTTGAATGGAGACTTTTTCAGAGTTGAGGTCCCATGGGGCCGTTACTTCCTGCTTCCTCTTCGGCTCTCTATTAGTACGATGTCACGTGAGGCGGAGCTCAGGGGCCAGGTCGTGATAGCTCTGTGGAGAAATGGCATTGTGCTAATGCTAATGCTAATGCTAACTAACGGTCAGCCGGTACTGTAACGTTTCCGGTGCAGGCGTGATGCTGCTAGCCGCTCCCTATAGGCGTTACCTGGCAACCAGTGCAATTGAAGGTTGGAGTGAGAGCAGGTGAGTGTGAGTGCGACACCACTGGCCAGAAGGAGTTTTGTAAACTTGTAGCTAACACCTTTAATCATATTTTATTTTTTGAGGTATATTTATAGCCTATATATATATATATATATATATATATATATATATATATATATATATATATATGAGAGACAGAGAGATAATAGATAGATAGAATATACACACGCGCACACACACACACACACACACACAGCACAGACTGTCCACCCATCAGTGTGTGTCACTAGTTGTACTTGTTAAACACGATGCAGCAATGCACCACAGAAGTCAGGCGCCTCGTGACTCTTTTTTTTTTTCTTCTGTGCTGGTTGTCGTCAGCTTTGTCCAGAAGACCAGAGAGAGCGGCTCCACTCTCTCAATTACCCTCCTGAAATGCTTTGTGGGAGGAGAGCGATCCCTTTACATTTTTATAGCTCTTCCCTAAATGATAAATCAATTTCCCGGACACAGAAAACACTGTAAATCCATAAATTAGGTTTCCTTTATCATTTCTGAGAGGAAGATAATAAAAAATAATAAGTGAGGCACCACAGAAGTGCAATCCATTACCATGTGTAATCGGACTGAACGGGCTCCATCAGGCCTCTTATCTGCTGTTAATTACCATTGTAATGGAGTTGAGGAAAGAATTACGTGTCTTCCTCTCTGTCCTCTCTCTCTGCATGTTCTCTGCTCTCTATCAGGCGCCGGGGCGTGGAGAGAATCTGATGCACATACGTGTAATTGCGGCTCTGTGTCGCAATTAGAAGCTGCACCCCAAAAGGATCTGACAAGGCAGTAAAAAAGAAAAGAAAAAGAACTACACACACAATTGAATGATTCAGCTTAAGCTGAGTTGGGGCTGAGACTCACATCCTAGTGGAGCTGTTTCCTGTTCCAAATATAACTACAGCTCACTGTCACTTTACATCATGTGTGACGTTTTATTGACAAGCCTGGA
>NW_028219788.1:0-4936 GCF_045865225.1 Trachurus japonicus | reverse complement strand
GCTATGAGATAATAATGGAACGTTACGAGACAGAGTTGTTTTCGTGCAAAACCGCTGATGTACCTTTCCATCGGGGGCAGTTTTTCGGCAAGCAGTCTCTGCATTTGCCTCGAAAACAACTCTGTCTCATAACGTTCCGTTATTATCTCTCAGTGTGGTGAATGTGCAGGTCACAACTTGTCCACTGGAGCGTTTTGGAGTTGTTGGATTGTGTATTTGATGAGTTTGATGAGAGAAACCAAGAAATCCAATTAGCCTCCGTAGCAGCACGCAGCTCTGCTCCACCGTTCTAAAAATAGCTTGCACCGACAAACAAACCTACTCCTAAAACTATGTGGATTATGGCATTGGGCCAGTTTGCCAAAATGTTGAACTATCCCTCTACAATTCAGAGGTGACACTGCTACATTCTCACCACAGTGCTGCTGAAGCATATGTCCAATTGGTTTTAAGGACATTTGGTTTCTTATGAGCTCTGTGAACTTTATTGTAATGGTCATATCCACTTCAACTGAGTTGACCATCATCAAAACACTTTCTCAGGGTCATGTTTATCCAATGCATCATTTAGTAAAACGATATAACTGTATATCATTATGGACTAACTAGCTAACATATCACACAGAATGTATTAGTGTAAGCAGAAATAATGTGACAGACAGCACTGACAAAGACATTCTTTACTGAGGTGAGGGTGGCTTATGCATAAAAGGGTCATGAATAGTTCAAATATCTACAAAACTAGAATTTCCATTGTGGCAAAAAAGAAAGAAAGAAAGGAAGAAAGATTTTCCACCCTCAAAATCTTAAAATGTACCACATTATTTTTCCCAGAATCCTCATGGTGCCAGTGGCCGACATCATCACAGGTGCACACAGCGTAAAATCGGACTTGTGCCCACGTCTATTCCAGATAAGGGTCACCGTGGAGCACTGAGTGTTCATGTCAGTGTCATTATGGATGTAAAGGGATATCGTCTGTCAAAGTCAATGTACTGTGTAAATGTTGAGGAATGTTTCCCTCTGGCTCTGATAACATGAGGCTCTGTGCTGCTCTGACTGTTCTGAGGCAGGAACAGTTAATAGGGAATGACTCATGTCCGTGTTTGGGGTTTACAGTAAAGGGCTCGGTGCTTCTACTGGATGACCAAACAATGACCAGTTATATCATCATTCTCCTTTGAACATTCACCCAACTGGTGACTTATTTTAATATTGTCACCTGGGTATTTGAGTGAATATCTGAAACTATAAGTTCATTTTCAAATCAGCCGACTAATGACAAAGAAACTCTTGAAACAGGCCATGGGCATACACCAATCTGTCACAACAGTCACTTGTCAACAGGGACATGGGAAGTTTCGCGTGTCCTTTTTCCCAGGGAGTCCAAAGTAAACATGAGAACTGATTTGAACCTTTGTTGACTGTCTATTTTTGTGATACAACTGTAATGCATGATATCCTATAGTTAAAATCCTGCTTAGAAGTCTCAACATGTATGATCAGTTCACACGCAGTGGCGCCGCCAGCCTGAATCCTGTACGCACTGTGCGTACAATTTTTTTCATAGGTGAAAAAAAAGGAAGCAATTTTGTTTATTTTGAGGGGGTGTGATAAAGACGCTTGTTGTTTGTAACAGGCTAAACGTGCTGAGTTCATTGATTGTTAAACCAATCACTGGAAGTGTAACAGATAGAAAAAGGAAACAACATATTTTGGTATTTTTTATTTTATTTTATTATTATTAATTTCACCAAAATCCATCACATGATGTGTTTTAGTTTCTTTTTACTTTAAACATGGATTATCAGTAATATAATTCAAGTTTTTGTGGGTTTATTTTTGTATTTCTTTTATTTTTACAAATCTGAGCTTTTATTTTGAAAGTTTGAGGACATGACGGTGCGTAGCTTCCTTTCTCCTCAGTCTGCGCTGTCCCTCACTGGGAGAGGTATGTTGTTTTGCTCTGGGATCAACAAATCATATTTCTTGAGTTTAAATGCAAAATTAACGGAAGAATGTTGGTGTACAAATGTTTCGAGATGTGTTTATGGAGGTCTGTGTGTAGTGGCGTGTTGTAAGAGCCATTTTGAGCGAGAGAAGGAGAGTTTGTTTTGCTGCGACTTTTCCCTGCATATGTGTGCGTGAGTGAGCGAGTGAGTGCGTGTGTGTGTGTGGGTCGGTCCTCCATGTCGTAGCCTACATGCTCAATGTATTTTATTTTTTGTGTGTGTTAGGAGTTATGTGGAGAGGAGATGACCATTGCACTCACATTGTGTCTCATGTCACGTCATGCAGGTATGTGTGTGTTTGGCCGCCATGTTAGAAATGTTTGTTTACTTTACTGTGTGGAGAAATGTAGTAGTGAGTAGTGAGTCTGCGCTGTCCCTCACTGGGAGAGGAGTTATGTGGAGAGGAGATGACCATTGCACTCACATTGTGTCTCATGTCACCGTCATGCAGGAATAAAGTCGAATGTGAGAACCAGCCCCGTGTCCCAGGTCATTGAATGAACGCAGAGTACTACACACGAACAGCGTAGTCTGGACCCTGCAGACCCGTCCCGGCTACAGAAGCCTAACGTAAAAGCCAGTGATTGTCGTTTACGTCATGTCATCTGTCTCTTTTTGATTTCTGGCGCCTATTTACACTACCGCTATGTGATGATTACGCCTGGTCCAGTATAGAAATGTCAAAAAGACAGTTGAGCCTTTTCCAGGCATTTGAAAAAAAAAAAAGTGATCCAAACCCACGATCACAAACACGCAGCAGAGCAGCGATAATGAAGCTTTCTCCTCTCTAGCTCCGAACTCACTCGTTTTCACCGCGATTATGGACTCATAGGCGCCGATTCCAGGTTGAGCCCCCACTGGGGGAGCACGCCACCAGTTGCGCATTTCTCCGTGCCACGCCTCGGCCCATCAGCTGTGTGTCTGTGGGTATGTGTAGCCCGTATGTGTGTGTAGCCTGTGTGAATGTGTGTGTTAATGTCTCATGCGCTCTGTTAAGATGAATAAACACAAACCGCTGCAGAGCGCGAGCCTGGCACAGAGGTGCGTGCTCTGGCGCATCTGGGACAATCTGTTAACGGCACCGGAAGGAAACTGGCTTCGCTCCGCGGCTATTTTGCGTCCGACGTCGATGTTAAGCACATGTTTTTATTGATATTGTAGCATTCGAGCCGACGTAACTACAACAACATAACGCAAACTTATCTGACAGCTCTCACTTATTCCTCTGCTCCTCCTCACTCACACACACACACAGGTCCTCCTCACACTCTCCCCGGCCCCTCAGTTTATCATCCAACCATACGCTACCTGCCCGTACACATTCACAGTCAGGCAGAAATCACACAACTTAAACATCATAACAACAACATTACTGCGGGGTCGCAACAATATTCTCAGTTGTGCAGTATATTAATGAGCGACAAGTCCCATTGCTATGTGGCATGATAAGCACAACCCCCCCCCCCCGAAAAAAAAAATTGTTGTAGCCTATTTGCCGTTTCTGTGCGTACATTGAAATTGAATCCTGGCGGCGCCACTGGTTCACACTTCACCATCAGCTGAACCATAGTGTAAGATCATTGGTTACTGATCAGTCAACTTTTTGTAAGATTTTCTTTTGCCACACAGCCAATGTTAGAATTGACAGGGTTTTTTCTTCTCAGTCTTGCAAATGGCTTCAGCCATAGTTGTATTAATAAGACAGCAGCCTGTACTGTGTTTACTGAATGCTCTTCTACTGTGGTGAACTGGCCATCGGAGGCACCGGGACATTTCCCAGTGGCCTGGCCGCCAAACTGGCCCACTTGGCGATTGAGAGGGAGGATTAAAAAAAAAAAGCTAAAAGCACTGGCCACAGATGCAGTGAGGTGCTGTAAAATAACTGACATTGTCAGTAAGGGAGAAGGTAAGACATTAAACATGAGTGGTGACAACAGAGACACAATCATAGCCTACCTACCTTTCATTGTCCTTGGGACACCCCCAACCACCTTGTTGGGGGATGCCTCAGCTGGACAGCGCCCGGTTACTATAAGATTCCATGCCACACAGGACCGTTCACTTTCACCCTTCCCCCCTCCCCTTCTCTGCTATTTTTTCTCTCTGTTTTTTTCTGCCTTTCTGCATCTTATATGGTTATGACAGCGCGTGGGCGGTGGCATGGGGACTAACTTGCGTCGGCCCGTGCCTTGATCTCCCACAAACACCTATGCTGGCGTTGGCCAGGTAGGGGGAGATCTCGAGCCTGTGCCTCGGAACTGCTCCTGCCACTCAACCTACCTATGTGCTTCATGACCATTTCTCTCTGTTTTGCTCCTTCGTTCAATATCACCCGTTGCCTACAGTGGGTTTTCAGGTGTGTGGCCTCTGCTTGTCTGTCAGTGCCTGTAATCAGGCTGTTCCTTTCATGGATGGATCAGGTTTATAGGCCTTTTTCTTCCCTCTATGTCGGGGTGCTGCTCCGGACCACTACCTCTGTCTGTAGGATGCCACAGTCAGGACCATCTCTACCCTCTTTGTCCCAACATAGGAATGTGCTGTCTTGGTGGCAGTCCAACAGGCCAACCGTCAGGGCTCCACGACGCGTTGTTGAAGGCCACATGCGATGCTTACTGACATCATGTCATGTTCTCTTCTAGGATCAATGGCCCCACCGCTGTCTCCTTCCCCTTCTGGGACATACTCCGCCTTACCCGGATCTCCCCCTGGACCGACGTCATTCGCACCGGGCTGTGCCTCGATCTCATCTTTGGCCCCCTCTGTCGTCCCGATCTCTTCTGGGTCATTGGCTTTGGGATCCTCTTCGCCCTCTTCCACTTCTTCTTCATAGCGCTCTCCTTCCGTACCACCCGGGGCCAGTCTCCCTCGGCCCCCATCGGCTCACCACGGGTCAGAGGGGCCCTTGCCTGTTCTCTTGCCTCCGG
>NW_028219787.1:0-16673 GCF_045865225.1 Trachurus japonicus | reverse complement strand
GCCTCATTTATCAAAGAGGGTGTAAAACTGCTACTAAATATTTGCGTACGGCGAAAAGATGAAAATGGCGTACACCCTAAATATTTACACCTTTTTCAGATCAATCAAACTGTGCGTTCGCACAACTCTCCGCAATTAATCACACAGGACTCAAGAATGGTGCACACGTGAACACACCTCTTACTCCGCCCGGAACGCCTATATACAACTATATATGGTCAGCACGTGCATATTTAATTAGCCATGTGCTCTCTGTGGCCAGCAACTTTTGTGACAACAAAGTGACAACGGAGACAACGGGCGGAGGACGGGGAAAGAAGCGGAACTTCTCCGCTTCTCCGAAAGCAGATACACGGGCAATAAATCAGTCAGAAAAATGATCTTGCATTTTAATAAGCTACAATAAAAACAAAAACCTCCCAAATCTCAACAAAAGGGAGCAGAAAGAAGAAGAATCTTATGTAATCTGCCCCTTTATCCCAGAAAATCTTTTTTTTTTTTTTTTTTTTTACCTAGATGTTAAAACAATGTAGGAAGCAGGACGATAGTTACCATTACTTTGCACGCCTTTCCACTACACAGTTACAGCTCTACTGGACTCGGTTTAGGTCATTTTCCATTAGGCTACAGCTGAGTCCTTCACAGTTCCTCCTCAGGGCCGCGTTGTCTCACTCTTTATTCTCTCGTCAGCTCCAAACTCACGTGCACCTCGTTAACTCAGGTGACAGAATAATAACAGTCTCAGTAGCTGCAGATCAGTGGGTGCTGCTGCCGATGTGTTTTTAAACTTGGATGGTTTGATCCTTGTCAGACGTCACACAGCCTAATCAAAAAAGCAAATTCCACAATCCGCTCTGTTTATCAATGAACATAAAGCCTAGTGTTATTATAGAGCGGGTTGGATTGCCAGCATCAACGGCCCACCACTACCACAATTACTTCAAAAAATCCTACTGTGCTCTTCTAAATGTAGCCTAATCCGCTCCTCTCTCCCTCTCACACTGCAGTTCTCTGACTCAGCAAGGGTGTCGCCAATTCCTCCTGTTCCTCAAAAAAGGCGTACGCCAGGGTCAAAATGGGTGTAAATGTCCGCACTTTTCCCCGTCAGGTTTTGGCTTGATAGATCCCAAATTTGGCGGAGAAAAGTGCGTACGCACAAAACGAGGGGAAAATGGCGTAAAAAAAGGTGTATCCACAATGATAAATGAGGCCCCTGGGCTCTTTCATGTTTCAGCACAACGGAAATGATAAGGACAAAATGACAAAATGATCAGTTTCTCTGGTTTTAGTATTTATAGGAATGAGTTTGAGTGAAAAGAGCACTTATGTTTTATTCTGTAAACTACTGACAACATTTCTGCCAAATTTGAAATAAAAATATTGTCATTGAGGTCATTTATAGATAATGAAAACTAGTCAAAATAATAAAAAAAGTTCAAGAGTTTTCATTTAGACCTTGAATAATGCAAAGAAAACAAGTTAATAGTCATTAAAAAAAAAAACACAACACTAACGTTTTTAATTTGTAAAGATTTCAGAAATCACTGTGGTGGAATAATCTCAATTTTTAATCTCAACAGTGGCTTTTATTATCTTAGATAAATATGATTTGGCTCAGGTGATCAGTGCGTGGTTAAGTAGAATAAGATGTCTTTGTGTTGAAATTCAATAGACAGTGGAATCGAACGGCTGCCACATGTAGAGAAGCTGATTCATTAAGAACATTTTGGACTTGGTCTCTTAATTTCTTTCCAGAGCTATATATATATATATATATATATATATATATATATATATATATATATATATACTGTATATTGCCCTCATTTCCTACACCTACACCCACCTATTACCACTCTCTTTCTCTCTTTTTCCCTGAACACCCCAGGGTCTTCCTCTCTGCCCCTGTGTCTTTTGTAGATGTAACAAACTAAATACGTTAAAAAGATGAAAGTTCATAGTTCATGTGCTTTGAGGTTTTGAGTAATTATAGTTACATCAGTGTGCTGTTCTGAGAGCATGCCTTACTTAGAGAGACGTAGTTACCGGGCAGATTTACGAGTCTCTCAGGCCTTCGGTCCTTTTCATAGTGACCCTGAGTTAACCAGGAAAACGTTTACATGACTTCAGGACAGTTTCTACCCCACAGCTGTGTCTTGTACATATGAACCGTCTCACTCTCATGGACTTGATGGATAATGGGTGCGGGACTTTTTGAACTTATGGGCGGCTGCAGCAGCTTTTTCATCTGTGCATTACAGCTGCACTTTGTTCACTTTAATTGTACAGGCAGCTCTTATTTCTTCAGCCGGGCTTTGGACTTTACTCATTCAGACTGAAAACTGTGAGGTATTATTTTTATATTAGGTTTTCTCAAAGTGGACATTTCTTCTGTAACCTTCTTGTTTCTTAGTGTCATATTGCTCTGGAGCTTATTACTGACAAACTTTCCCTGTGGTAGAAAATGTAGTGTGTATAATAAGTACATAAAAAGTGTCTATCTTTGTGAAGGGCAGATTTTTAATCTTTACACAGAGTGCAAACATCACAGATGTGTTACATATCGCTGTGCATTCAGACTCTTCCAGAATGATGCGAGTTTCCCTAAACAAGACACCACATCTGTAAAGGAAATGACAATTGCTTGTTCATCGATTTAAGGGACAGTTGTCAATAATTAACATTCACTTGCCTCTATCATGTAAATGTTGCCAGATTTAGCTATTCAGACATTTTTTTCTGCAGCTCATTATAAGAAACAGTAAAAGATGAAATGCAGATACACATAGTAAACTAACTTGTAATCACACATTAAATGTCACACCTAGAAGGTCAAGGTCAAGGTCAAGGTTTTTTATTTGTGTCCCCGTAGGGCAATTTTTGTTGCAACAAGTAAGAAAGAACACAGATACAGACACACAATTAAAAAAAAGGGAGGGGTAAAATACAGTGTGCTGAAACAACAACAGTGGCACGACTAAAAGAGCCCAATAAATAAATAAATGACCGAAAAAGTGCATCAATGCGTATCCTCCATATGTACATCATCATTATCAACATCACGAGAAACAAGAAACAAGAAACAGAGCCACAGAATATCAGTCAAACAATCAGGTACGACTCCTACCCTGTACAGAGTTCAAAAGGGAGATGGCTGTAGGGATCAAGGAGTGCTTGTACCTGTTACTTTTTATACAAGGAAGTCTGAATCGGGAGCCAGAAGGCAAAAGCTGAAATTCAGAGTGCAAGGGATGGGAGCTGTCAGAAAGAATGGCATTAGCCTTCCTAATTATCTGCCTGTTGTACAGATCTGTTAGTGTACACTGTTGGACTCCCAAAATCTTGCTGCTTGTTTTTATCACTCTGCTTAGTGCATTTTTTGACTTGATGTTAAGGTTACCAAACCAGCAGAGGAGAGAAAAGGTCAGCACAGATTCAACATATGATTTGTAAAATAAAATCATCAGGGACTTATCAATCTGAAACTTGGAAAGTTTCCTCAAACAAGACAATCGTTGCTGGCCTTTCTTTTGCAGGTTATCTGAGTGGCAAGTAAAGTTTAACTTATTATCCAGAATAGTTCCAAGATATTTATAAGTTTCAACGATGTCTACTGTCTGGCCTTTGATGATGGTTTTTTGGTTGATATTATGGGGCTTAAGTCTAAAATCAATGCACATGTCCTTAGTTTTCTGTACATTTAATTGCAGAAAAGCACTATCACACCACTCCACAAATTCATCGACCACAGGACCATGGGAGTATTCACCATCATGAAGGAGGCTGACTATTACAGAATCATCAGCAAATTTTAACATGAATCTGTTGTCATGCCGACTGCAGCAATCATTTGTATACAGAATATAGAGGAGAGGGGAGAGGACGCAGCCTTGGGGAGACCCAGTGGATGATGTCATCTCCCCTGACATGCATCCGTTCACCCTCACCCTCTGTGTTCTCACAGTCAAAAAATCAAGAATCCAGCCTACAATATTAAAATCTAGATTAAAGTTGTTCAGAAGTTTGTCGATTAAAATATGAGGCTGGATCGTGTTAAAAGCAGACGAGAAATCTGCGAATAGCAGCTTGGCATGGTTTTTGTTACCTTCAAGATGTTTAAAAACCCAGTTTAATAAAGTGGCGGTGGCGTCCTCAACTCCTCGACCGGCCCTGTAGGCAAACTGTAGGGGGTCGAGTAGGTGTTCAGTCTTATTAAGGAGATCTCTCTTTACCAATTTTTCAAGGGACTTCATAACAAGGGAAGTCAGTGCCACGGGTCTAAAATCATTAAAAACTTTGGTGTGGTTGGTTTTAGCCACAGGTATCACCGTGGACTGCTTCCAGCACCTTGGAACTATCTGTTGGTTAAAAGAAAGCTGGAAGATATAATAAAAAATGGGTGCTAATTGTTCTGCACATGAGGAGAGCAGTCGACCACTTATGTTGTCAGGACCCGGGCTTTTTCCAACTTTTGAATATTTAAAAGATGGCTACAGAGAGGCTACAGAGAGGACATCAAAGGGGAGGTGACCAGAACAGGATAATTTGTTTTTCAAATTTAAAATCTCATTACTAAAATCAAAGCAATCAAACCTTAGATAAAACTTATTAAACTCATTTGCTAAATGTTCATCAGAATTAAAACCAGCAAGAGCCACCTTTTTGTTGCTCTTGGTCTCAGAACCAACAATGGTTTTTAAACCGTTCCAAACTGGGCCCAACCTATTGTTGGCAAGTTCTCTTTCCAGTTTCTCCTTGTAATTCAATTTAGCCTTTTTTATTTCATTCTTAATCTCCCTTTTAAGCAAGTTCAGTTCTGTAAGATTTCCTTCACGGAATGCCTTTCTTTTCTTATTTAGCAGTTTTTTCAAAGGTTTGGATACCCAGGGTTTGCTATTGGGAAATATTTTAACTGACTTTTTTGGAATCACACAGTCTTCACAAAAAGTCACATAGCTGCTAACAACGTCAGTCAGCTCATCAATGTCGCTGCATGATTCCTTAAACATGTCCCAGTCAGTTATGTCAAAGCAACCCTGCAAGCTCAGTTTGGAATCATCGGTCCAGTTGAGAGTCTGTTTGGTGATGATTCTGCCTCTCCTGAGGACAGAGCGATAAGCTGGCACGAGCTGCACACAGTTGTGATCAGCCCCGCCCAGTGGAGGAAGAGGGAGGGACTTATTATTTGTCTACCAGGGCTGCTTGTTAACTGAGGATCTGTTGACAAAATGTTGACAACTTACTGTTTTATATAACAGGTAATTAGAACTATCAAAGGAAACATAGGAAATCACACACAGGGTTTTCACATTGCTCACAATGATACCTATAAGCTTATATGCCTGGTGTTACTGTTTGTGTGTTTTGACTGAGTGAGGCCATGAAGCTGTGGCAGATAACTGAAAGTACAGAAAAAAACACTTGCCTTTAAACTGTAGTGGTGCATGAAACCATAACATTGTTCACAATCCACTGCTCCTCTTCTTTAATAGTCATGTTATGCTAAACTAAGGTCACCAAAGAGAACCTACAGGAAACTTTTTGTATACAGTCTGTGGTTGCAGCCAATAGCTGGCTAACGCTAATTAACACAGTGACAACCTGCTGCCACTGCTAATACTAATGTGACGTTCACTTACACAGGGCAGCTTCAGCTACAATAACAGCACATTCACACGCAGCTCTCAAGTTTACCTCTCATTATCAAAGCTAATTTTGTTAGCGCCTTGGTGGTGTGTCAGGTTGTTGCTATAGGTGGACTGTGCGTGTCCGTCCAATCAGCACCAGTCCTCGTCCGTAGCTGGAAACTCCAGGAACCTGCCTTCCTGCTTTAAGTTAGTTGTGTTTTATAATTTGTGGTTGTGGTTTGGTGTTTTGTATTTACAATTCTCTATGTACGACAAGCAAGCAAGAAGGACTGTTGCTGCATTACGTAATAATGTAGCCTAATACATTTTCACGTCATGATGTAATAATGCCACATTCTGTAATAAAGTTGTTACATAATGCACCAAAATATAACTTTTTTTCATAAAAAAGTGTAACACTCGCATTTTGTAATAATTTGGTGCATTACTTAACAACTTATTACAATATCTGGCAAAGTTTATAACACATTGCGTTCATGAATTTTACTACAAAATGTGGCAGATTATTACAAAGTATTAGGTGAAAATGTATTACATTATTACATAATGCAGTATTATTAAATAATGTGGCGCTACAAGGACCAAGGCCAGGAGGTGATCAACAGTCAGAGATGGGAGAACACATCCAGACCATAATAGCAGGACTCCCATCAGTCAGGGCTTTTTGGTAGAGTGAGCACTGTTTAAAACACCTTTGATTGTGGTCGGAGTGATCGCATCTCAAGAGCATCCTGGATCTGATCAGCCCAGACACACGTTAATACCAGGTGTGAAGACCTAATCCAGATCAGGCCCTGCTCATCACCAGGCTAATACCACCACTACAGCGGAGTATGATGGTGCTGAACTGAGGGAGGGATGGCAGCAGCCTGCACACTCACTGGTTCACTTCCAGCACAACAAAGACCCAAAGCACATCGCAAAGAAAACAGTGAAGTGGCTCAGGGACAGGAGGTCTGTGAGGATGACAGTGCACAGACTCCAGTCCATCCAGAAGGATAAACTGCCCACATCCAGGTGTGTAGAGACTTACACTAGAAGACTCTCAGACCCTAACTGCTGCCAAAGAACTGAACTAAAAGGTCTGAGTACTTTGTCATTATGAGTTAGTGAATGTAGATTGATGGCTAAAATGCCAATTTTTTATCCATTTAAAATTAAATTTGCAAAACAATAAAGTGTGCAAGAAGTGATGGGGTCTGGCTTCAGGAGAGACACGGGTATTTCCTCAGGCAAATCACCCCCATTTATCTGTCTCTCTACCTTCCTTCAACTCTCTCTTCAATTCTAAATCTCCTCCACCCTCATTTTTTGGGGACTAGAAGTTGTCACCTCATAATGTGCTGCCTAATGTTGCAGTTAATTAGTGGAGTCTGTCTCTGGCTAGAAAGTAAAGGGCTGCAGAGCCAGGCGAGGCACAGGGAGAAGCACACTGACACTGTCTTCGACACTTTAATATATGCTAAAAGAAAATACATTTATCTGCATAGTTTTACATAAGAAAGGGACCATCTGTCTGGGGTTTTTAATAATTCTCTCTAAAAAATGTCAGAGAAAGTCATAACTTAGCTGTTACACAGAATAACATTTGCACTCTTATCTTCAGTGGCTGTGATCTATTTTAAAAAATGATTAATTAAAGAGTAAGAAAAAAAGAGGAGGCTGGGAGATGGGGTGAGTACAGATTAGTATAATTTTATGCAGAATAATTTCATGCTGCCAGTGAAAAGTTAGAGGGTTATTCATTATAGGTGCTACATATACTGATATACTGATGTCAGACTAACGCTTAATGTCATTTAAACTATTTATAATAATTATACCATGGTGCTACGGTATCTTCTTCATGTGCACAAACAAAGATGATGGTGGACAGTCTATCTATCTATCTATCTATCTATCTATCTATCTATCTATCTATCTATCTATCTATCTATCTATCTATCTATCTATCTATCTATCTATCTATCTATCTATCTATCTATCTATCTATCTATTACGGGTGTTAGCGACAAGTTTAATTCCTCCTGGCCAGTAGGTGTCGCACTCACACTCGCCTGCTCTCGCTCCAACCTTCAGTTGTACTGGTTGCCAGGTAACGCCTATAGCCAGGGAGTGGCTAGTAGCTAAAGCTAAGCTAACGCTAACTGTATTTAACAAGCAGCAGCTCCAGTGTTGACAGCGGACTGGAAACACATCTGAATCATTTCACACTAACTCACCTGCAGACGAACCCGACAAACCTGCAGCATCACGCCTGCACCAGAAACGTTACAGTACCAGCTGACCGTTAGTTAGCATTAGCATTAGCACGATGCCATTTCTCCACAGAGCTATCGTGACCTCCTAAGCGCCGCCTCACTTGACATCAACGTACTACGCTGTTGGCACAGAGATTATTTCATGCCAATGTTGCCAATGTAACCAGATGTAACTATTTATATATTTTGGACCCGTCAAAATTTATAAAACAATTATTTATATGCTATAAAAAAGATTCTATACAATTCTTTTATTCTGCACCCTTCTAGATGTTCTGTGGATGCATTATTTTTGAAAAATTATTGAAAAAGTTGTAGCTATAGGCTAACCTTTAATTAGGCCTACTGGATACTAGTTGAATAATTTTCCCAGAATGCCCTGGGGTTGTTTAACTTGTGACCCCAACATTAAAATAGCTTGTGTAAAACAAAGTTAAGTTGCCTCACTGGATATTAGACCATGGGTGTGTAGGTTCTCCACTTTCATTGCCATGGAAATCGACTTTGGGATCCCACAGTCAACATGCTGTACATCTTTTTTGTCTTTTTTTTTTTGGCATGTCATTTTCCATTAATGGCAGGGCGCTCACACCACTTCCTTAAACGATGATTAGTGATTAGTTTAGAGAAATGCAAACGAGCCAGAACATGTTCCCCTATAGCACAATGCTAATGGGTCCAACCAGACCAATGTTTAACTCAACTTGAATATTTATTCCCTTTCCATAATAACCATTTGGGGTGATTTTGTTGAATCTATGGCACTAATTGGTGCAAACCATGTGAGGGGCATATTACTGAATTTATTATAGCTGCTACATTCTGTCTAGTATTTTCTGTATGTTGCAGTCTGCTTATTAGCTCTGTAATAATGTTTGTGTCAAAAAAAAAGTGTTTACAAGCATGTGTATTTTTACCTGCCTTGACAGTAGGGCTGCTACTGTTTTCACCCTGTCTGTGTGAGTGAGAGCTACCTACTATTACAGCAGAAACTACCACTGAGGTGATTTTCACTACTTTGGCAGGTGTTTGTCTGTGGACAGATTGTGCCACTGTGACAGTGTCACAACTCTGTAAGTCACAGCCACACAATCATAGGTCAGGTGTTGATATCAAAATAAAGGTGTTATTCCGTTTTTCTATGTTAAACCCAACACTGACATTGACGCCGAATTTTACTAAATAACCAGTATAGACAATAAATTAAATTCTGAGATACATTTTCAAGTTTTCCTAAAGCTGCATTGTCAACATTAGCATTAACAGCTGTTTATTAATCATTCTTGAAGTAACATTGAGTTAAGCATCAAACTACATCCCATAACTCAACAGATGGCTGTCTGAAACAGTGGAGAGCAACTCCACAAGTTGGTTTTCTCAATCACTTTTCTGCTGAGCATGCTAATCAGTTATCAGTTATCAGTTTCTTTCTTTTTTTTGTTTTGTTGACAACTCACTGTTGCCTTCAATATGTCCCAACACAGTGCTGCTCTATTGCTGCTCAATGGAGGTATTACTGTAGTGTCATGCAAAAGTTTGGCACCCCTGTTAAAAAAATCTGTTAAAGCGAATAGTTTAGCGAACAGAGTGAAAGATGAAATTATTTCCAAAAGGCATAAAGTTACAGACAGATTCCTTTTACATTTTAAACAATATATTTTTTTTTCATCTTTTTCATTTGCAAAATGACAAGAAAAAAAAGGCGTGTGTATGTATGTACATAATGTGCAAATGTTCCACTGATGTCAGTGAAGATGTGTTGCTGCTTTTTCACTTATTCTTTATTTATTTTCATAGATTTTTTATTCAGTTTGTATTCAAAATACAGGGTTCAAAATACAGACAAGTCACTCCATCACTGATACTGTATCAGGATGGATATTTTGTTGTTGTCTTTTTGTGTTAATTCATTGTAAAAACAAAAACAAAAAACAAACAAACATATTTAAGAAAAAAAAAACAGGGGTGCCCAAACTTTGCATGCTGCTGCATATTTTCAGTCTTGGAAATGCAACAATAGCTGAAGTCAGCAGCACCAGATGCAGAGAAAATGTACACATTATCCATTTAAAAAAATAAAATAAAATACATTTTACATTTCAATTCTCATGTATTATATTCTATGGTGATCTTGTGTTGTTATAATCCTGAGTACAGCCAACCTTTTCCCTGTAGTCAATAGAGCAGGGAGGTGGGTGGCAGCGGGCGGATGGAGCTGGATGACCTGATTAACGGGCTGGGATTCTTTGACACGTCCGGTGTGAAGGTGGCTGACTAACACCCACAGCTACAGCATGGACCAGACATCACACACTACTATGATGTCTGGCTCTCTGCTAAATGTATTATCATAATCAATCAAGTATAATTATTGATGGATTTAAATTTAGCACAGTTCATCGACTAATGAAGTGTAAGGAATCTGTGAGGAGAATGTGTATGAGAAAGAACAGAAGTGGCGGGCGAGGATAAAGAACTCATTTTACTGGTCACCAGCTTCAGTGGGAGAGAGACTCTGGCCAAATGGATGCTCCTAATGAACCACATCCATAATGTCCACGAGCATGAAGAGCTGTTCCAGTCCTGCCTGCATGGACCTTCAGGGGGCCTCTAAGTGGCTGCAGGTTTGCACTGAATGACAGTTCACTTCTGGAGTTTAATATTAAACTCATGCTTTTATTTTTCTAGTTTTCTAGATTTTCTTCATTTTTTCCCCAATTTGTTTTTACAAAAATCTGAAGCTACCAAACTTGGAAATGCGTCTTCTCAAAGACTTTTGAAAAAACGTATTCATGCATGTTTTCATACTTTGGGTAGAAAAGACGTTAATGGTTATAAAGTCCAATAAACCGTGTCTGCTACTCCGAGTGTTGACAATATGCACCTTAGGCCTTCGTTAATGCCTGATGATTTGATATGATTTTGTCCCCTGCTGGGGAGAAGGATGATTAAGTCCTGAATTACACAATGAATACAGATGAGTAATGTTACACTGATTAGTGGAGAGAGTGGTATTTATGATCTGAATAATCAGTATAATGTTTGATTCTCTCATTACTGGCTTAACCTAGTGATCCTACTTTGAGGAACACAGCTCCAGCGCTCTGATAACTCACAACTCAAAACTCCAACTCATTTGGCAGATTTCCAGAGGCTTTCACACCATCAAGCCTTCTGATCTTTTCAAAGTCGTCATTACAGTTCTTATAGTGAGGCACGATTCAGGAGTTGCTGTTTCTGTTCAGTGGATGGTGTTTAACATGGTTCACAATGGAAACAGTAGTTTACACCTGCTTAGAAGAGTTCCCATCATTTGCAGAAATACTTTGCTCTTTCTTGTGTTTGTTGTCTTTAATGTAGTAGAGATCTTAAGATGCTAACAATTACAAATTTAAATTTATTACCTTATTTAAACAGCTTCGGAGTAATTCTGATGGTTAAATAACTTGTTACAGGGAGAATGGCGGCTCTCTGCCTTCCACCTAGCGTCTCTTGGCCAAAGACCAACCTTACAAGGTCAGAGCCTCTGACCCGGTGTCCCAGCTCTGGTCTTGCCAGAAACATGGACTGCTTTACATCACTACGGATAAAAAAAACCTCTTGTTCATGACAGACAAGAATACATAAATATACACATAATGTTACGCACCTCGGTAGACACTACTATAAAATACGATCATTTACTCACCCAGATAACTTTGGTGTCATTACAGTACAAGTTGTTCCGACAAAATTAGATCCAGCCGAGAGCCGCGTATATCTGTATAATGCAAGTACACGGGGCAGCGCAATGCAGCCTCTATAACACATTATCTTCCGTGAAACTTGTTCATTTCACTAATATTTAATTATGATACACTAGTGTTATTCCCCTCTGAGTCCGGGGTTAGCTGTTATCAACATCCGGGGTCTGTAGGTTGACCTACTGACCTCTGACCTGGATGATGTCATCTCTGAGCGCTGCCCGGCTCATTCTGATAATAATCATTCTGCTTCGGCATTTTTTAGCGCAACTAGCCAGAGCTTTAGTGAGTCCAGGTTGAGGAGAGGAAGCCTGTGGAAGCTGAACTTCTTCCAGCTGCTCATTTTGTTCTGACAAGTTGGAAACACACAGAAACGAACCATAGTATTAGCGGTAGCAACAAGCCGTCCCACACGGCGCTCAGAAATGATAGCAAATGATCATATTCTATGCTAGAAATAAGGTCCAGATTGTAAAAAATGGCAATTATCCTTTAAACAGTGAATCTAGTCTTTAGCTAGAACAACATTCTTTCATCTACTCATCCACCTGCTGATGAAGAATCTGGTGCCAGCTTGCAATATGAGTTATGATTCTTTTTTGAATTGTTTTGTTTGGTAGTCCCATATAGTGTAAAAGTAAATATCCAAATGTTCCTTGATAATAAGCAGGTTGAGGTTCTATATTAATACTGTTAATGTATCGAAACTCAGTCCACAGAGAAATATAAAACAGCCTATATTTAGAAACTGAACCATAAAACCAGCCGTCATGATGTCTGCAATACTTCAGTTGTCAATAGTTTGTTTTCCCTTCATATGGAATTAATCTCAATTTCTTGCTGATCATCCAGCCAACTGTTTAGCAGCAATTGACTAATTCATTCAAATCAGTTTAAAAAGAACTGAAAACCTCACACGGACTCAGTCATCTACATATCAGCACCAGGTTGCAGCTCCTCTGACTGACCCCGCTGACATTTATGACACAGCAGTCATCATCTAAATTCGCTGTGTCACGGTCCAAGCAGAGCCACTGACTGATCCCCGTTGAGTCTGTGCTCGGCCCCTCGGTGGCATCCTCTCTGTGTGGGAGCCAGTTACAACCTTTCATCTATCCACCGGGATAAGCACTGTTTTGTTTCAGGTTACTGCCAGCTGTGCTGATGGCAGCATTTCTTAATGTGAAGAGGAGCTGTGTGACCCAAACCCACTGGCAGCGGTGCAGAGATACCCACCCCCTCTAATGTATCTGAGTGAGCCTCATCCTTCTAACCAATGAGACAGGTCAAAGCCAGAGGTGGGAGCTGTCAATCAATACATAAATGTTTTTCTGTGTGTATGTTTTTGTTGTATGGTCTTTAGCTGCATGGAGGAAACTTTGGGTGTATTCAGACCTGGCTCGTTTGGAGGAACAGAATGTTATGAAACCGAGTTGTTTTTGAGGTAAATTCAAAATCCAAACCGCTGATGCTCGTTCTTGTCAGGGGCAGTTTTTCATCAAGCAGTCTCTGCATTTACCTTGAAAACAACTCTGTCTGGTAACGTTGTGTTATTATCTCATAGCGTGGTGAATGTGCAGGTCACAACTTGTCCACCAGAGCGTTGTGGAGTTGTTGGATTGTGTATTTGATGAGTTTGATGAGGGAAACCAAGAAATTCCATTAGCCTCCGTAGCGTAGCTCTGAGCAGCTCACGGCTCTGCTCTGCCGTTCTAAAAACAGCTTGCACCGACAATTACAGGTAACGAACCTATTCCAAAAACTATAGGGATTATGGCAATGGGCCAATTTGCCAAAATGTTGAACTATCCCTTTAAGGTTATCATTCTGTCAGAATCTAATACTGGCCCATGTCTACAACCAATACTGACCCAGAAAAACAAACTAGCCACACACACACACACACACACACACACACACACACACACACACACACACACACACACACACACACACACACACACACACACACACTACTGATGTTCCATGGTTGATGATTTTCCCAGGTAATCTCCTCGTCCTCCTTCCGGGTAAGACTTCTAACCAATGAGAGAACAGCTTGTTCACACCTGGCATTTGTTTACAACTTTGAACTGCTTGGGACTGTTACCATGTGAACACAAATGAGCCCCCCCCCCCCCCAAAAAAAAAAATGCAACAATTGTATCGTCTGAGCCCCTGCATCGGAACAAAGCAAACGAGCCATATTTCTGAAAACATCCTTACTGTTGTTGCTGTAGCTGAGAGTCAGGTGAGCGTTGATATGCTGAGTATAAACACAGTGGGTCTCATTCATGAAACGTGAGTAAATCTGTGTGTAGATTTGCACATAAAAGCTCACTCTACTAAAACTCTACTCCGGATTCATGAACGGTGCGGGAAACTCAGATTTGATCGTAAACACGTGTGTAACTTCATGAATGCCAACCCATCGTAACCTAACAACACGCCCCCGGTGATCAGCAATTAGCATAGATCTCCATACATGAATAGCCATATAAGGAGATCCTGACCACCATATTAGGAGGTAGGTGCATCCTGCTCACCTGCGGCCATGACGCAAACGAGGAAAGAGGGAGAGAGAGAAAAAAAGAGAGATCACGGATCGAAGTCATTTTGGGTGAAGTGGAGTCCAGAAAAAATATTTAATTCTCTTCTGTTAGTAGGCTAGTGGTGTGACTGGGTCGAACGAACACGTGGAACGGCCGCCGCCGCCAACCCCCCCCCCCCCCGGACCCCGGCGATAGATAGGTCTATTGGCGATCTCCAGGGAGGGCGATTGGGACGATCTGAGAATGTCAAAATCGCCCAACACTAGTGTGGATGAGGAACGGACGGCGCCGGAGAACCTGACGAGGAGAGCTAAAGGTGGTGGGAGTGTCTGTTGTGAGCGCACATGTCTGTGGCTGTGAGTTCAGGGGGCACGTCAGCCAGAGCTGCTGTGTGTGTGTGTAGATGTGTGTGTGAGACAGAGAGAGTGAGTGAGACCGCTGCCTGCTGACCAGAGGAAGCTGGATCTGATCTAAAGCGCCGTGTTTCGGCTACAAAAACCTGTCGAACTGATCCGCGCGCGCGCACGCACACACACACACACACACACACACACACACACACACACACACACACACACACACACACACACACACACACACACACACACACACACACACACACACACACGCACGCACACGCACACGTCACGTACGCACACACACTAAAAAAAAGAAAAGAAAAAGTTGTAACTCAAAGAAAAGAAGGAAAAAAGGCTGCAGTAGTGTGTGTCACTAGCTAAATATTTTGTCTATTGTCATCAAAAGTCATTTGTCAGTGTTGATTTAGTTGTTGTTTACAAGAGAACAACTGTACAGATGTTGAGCCAATTGTACTGGTTCACCTGAAAATGACAGCCGACACAAAAACCTCTTTTTCTCAAGATTTTGGTGCCAAAATGGCATTTTGGGCTAAACTAACCTATATTCAACCGCCAATTTCACAAGACTGGAACACGATAGAAACAAACAGTTTTTTTTGCTGGAAACTAGAGACCCTCTTCTTTCCTTTGATGGGTTGAATGTGTATGTAGTAACAGTACATAATATATGGTAGGTCTACGGAAATCAGTCAAAAAGCTGGAAAATGCCTGGCAAGCTGGAGGAAGCTGCTGTGAGAATGGCTGGCAGTCAAAGAGTTAAGAAGTAAAGCCAGAATAGTTCGATATGAAACATAAAAAAAAAAAAACACAGAACTACAGAGCTACGGCAGCGACGGGAGGAGGAGGCTCTTCACAGCCTCAGCTGTAGAGGAGCATGGTTGTATCAACACATGAAGTTATATAGGCAGGTTATATTGTTACAGAAGCACCAGCCGTCTGTCACAGCTCCATCCAAACCGGTGCCGACTGCGCTGCTGCGCAGGGTGAAGTGTGCGCCCACCGAGCGTGTACTGTAGCAACATAAAAAAGTTTTTTCCGGTTTTATATCAGATTATTATCATCATTAGATGGAGCCTTGACGTGTTTGTGCGTGTCCGATCCCTAACGTCTCTCTCTCCAAATATTTCTAATTGTTTGTCATGTTTAAATTACGTGTTTCAAAGGTGTCGGCGTATTTTGAACATGAGAGAGAGTAATACGGATTAAAATTGTAATTTTCAACAGTGACAAGCAGTATTTATTTGCATTCCTACATTTACACAAGCGCTACACATAGTCCGGAGCAGGTGTAGATTTTGTGAGTAGCTACGAAAAAATCGGGGGGCGACCGCCATTCCGAAGGACCGCCATTCCGACGGTCTGCCAGTCCGAAAATTCCCGAAGGTCCGTCATTTCGAACTTCCCGAGGGGCCGCCGTTCCGAATGTGTTTTATTTTGAAAATTGACCGGATTCTCTCGTGGTTTGACTTCCTGCCCGGCTTGACACGACGCGCCGCGGGGACAGCGCCCGACCGACCCCTCCCCCTCCCCCTCCCCCTCCAAAGTTTCACCCAGGTGCGAGTCTGATGCATTACATCCATGGTCTGATGCAGCCGCGGCACTCCTGCTGAAAATAAATGTCCTTGCTCTGTGCTTTGGTTAGGTTTAGGCAATGTAGGAGTTGGTTAAGTTTAGTAAAAAGGTTAGGTAGAGACCAATAAAATAGCAGTTAATATGTATCTCCCCCGGGAGTCGAACCCTGATCCACCGCGTCAAGAGCAGATGCTCTGACCACTACGCTACCACCGCAATCAGGCCTGTTTACTCCGTGCCGTAAACCATTCAAGATTTTTTCAGGTTCGGAATGGCACCCTTTCTTTCAGGTTCGTAATGGCACCCTTTTCCCATAAATAATTAAGGGTCGGCATTCCGACAAATTAAAGTAAACGTTCGGAGTGGCGGCCCTTCGGAATGGCACCCTGGAACCGAAAAAATCAGCACTACTAAAAGATTGATGAATGCGGAAATCGCACGTAAATTTGCTCTGCTCAGGGTTTACACACAAATCTGTGCTGCTCACGTTTCATGAATGAGACCCAGTGAGTGTGAG
>NW_028219786.1:12500-35254 GCF_045865225.1 Trachurus japonicus | reverse complement strand
TGTAACATTCTGACAGCCCCTACGGGACACCGTAGTCTCATGTAACGTCACAGACTCCCGCGGGATTACCTGTATGTGTTCAAGATGGCGGAATAAACGACACAAGCCGATATCAGCGTCCTGTACAGTTTTATTATAAACACAATTCAGCCAGCGGCAAGAAGTAAATATTACATGGTGTCAGAGTAGAGGCTCAAAGACTCACCTTCCAATCGAAAATGGATACTTACGGCGTTCCAGCACCCAGCATGAACTGGGACTCTCCGAACCTACCGGAAGCATGGCGCCGCTTCAAACAACACGCCGAGCTGATGTTTTCGGGACCCCTGAAAGGTAAAGCCGAAGAGGAAAAATGTAGTTACCTCCTTCTGTGGATTGGGGAGAAAGGACGGGACGTTTACAATACCTGGACACTGGGGCCGGACGACGCTAAGAAGCTAAGCACGTACTATGACAAGTACACAGAGTACCTCATGCCCAAGTCTAACCCAATATACGCAAGATACCGCTTCCATGAGAAGATGCAAGGGGACGGCGAGACCTTCGAGCATTTCGTCACGGAGCTGAAACTCCTCGTCAAAGACTGTGGATACCCAAACAGCGACGAGATGGTGAGGGATCGCATTGTTTTCGCTACTAATTCCCCGCGGGTGCGTGAGAAGCTACTTAGCCACGGCGCAGACCTAACGCTAGACAGAGCCATAGATATTGCACGCTCCCACGAGCTAGCACAAGCCCAGCTCAAAGACATGGTCGGAGCTGGCGGGCCCAGCGGCGACGCTGTACATGCCGTAGGGAGAAGACATAACAACAGGCGTCCACCCAGCTTCAAAGCCAGGGCAAGAGAGCCCACTGCCGCGAGCAAGGAGTGTCATCGCTGCGGAGGTACACACAGCACCAGTGACAGCGCCTGCCCAGCTAAAGGGAAACAGTGTTTAAAATGCAATAAGCTTAACCACTTCGCTAAAGTCTGCAGGTCAAAGCAATACACACACACAAAGACTCCCACATACAAAAGCACAAAAGCTATACACACACTAGATGAGGATGCCACAAACGAGCAGGTAGAATTGTTCATTGATGGGCTCACGACCGAACACACAGGAGAAAGCAATGAACAGGCATACACTGAAATTGAAATTGGAGCCCAGACTGTGAAATTCAAAATAGACACTGGCGCACAAATTAATGCCATCCCGGAACACATGTTCAAAAGACTGTTTAAAGATGTCAGAGTGAAGCCAGCCACCCAAAAACTCACCACTTATGGAGGGGAACTACTGGCAGTGAAGGGCACCTGCAGCCTGTTATGTAAGCACAAAGACAATTCCATGATGCTCAAATTCTACATAGTTGACACAAAAGCACCCCCCATCTTAGGGATGAGAGCCAGTCTGGACTTGAGCCTAATAAAACTGGTACTGGCAGTAACTGGGGAGGACAAAGAGCCCGACACAGACTCACAGAGCCTTCTCAAGGGATATGCTGATGTTTTCCAGGGCATAGGAGAGTTCCCAGGGGAGTGCAACCTCCATGTCGACCCAAGCGCCACACCGGTGGTATACCCACCGCGCAGAGTTCCCATTGCTCTTCGAGAAAGACTGAAACAGGAACTCGACAAGATGGAGGCAAGCAACATCATCTGTAGAGTGACAGAACCCACAAAATGGGTCAACGCCCTTGTAGTTGTGGAAAAGCCCCAGACAGGAAAGTTGAGAGTCTGCCTGGACCCGAGGGACCTCAACAAGGCAATTCAACGACCACACTACCCGCTACCTACCTTAGAAGACGTCACCACCAAGCTGGCTGGAGCACGCTACTTCAGCGTCCTCGACGCCAGGTCTGGTTATTGGGCCATAAAGCTGAACACTGAGTCGTCTCTGTTAACAACGTTTAACACCTCTTTCGGCAGGTATAGGTTCCTGAGGCTGCCCTTTGGGATCAATTCGGCCCAGGATGAGTTCCAGAGGCGGGTCGACGAAACATACGAAGGCCTCAGTGGCGTAGCTGCCATAGTCGATGATATCCTGGTCTTCGGGAGATCAAAGCAGGAACACGACGAGAATCTCAAGGCCATGCTGAGACGCACAAGAGAGAGAGGGGTGAGGCTTAATCCCGACAAATGCCAAATATGTGTTTCAGAGGTCAGCTACTTCGGCCACACCTCTCATGTGAAGGTGTCAAACCAGACCCACGGAAAATAAAGGCAGTCCAGGAAATGCAGCCACCCACAAGCAAAGGGGAGCTCGAAACCATCCTCGGGATGATCAACTACCTGGCCCGGTTTGCACCACATCTTTCCGAGGTAAATGCACCCCTGCGACACCTCTTAAAGCAAGACAGTGAGTTTGTATGGGACAGCAACCATGACAAAGTGTTCATGCAGATGAAAGAACTGATAACGCATCACCCCGTACTTGCCTACTTCGACCCTCAGAAAGAGCTGAGACTCCAAGTGGATGCCTCAATATGCGCCTGGGCGCTGTGATGCTCCAGGAGGGACGGCCCATCGCATATGCATCCAAGTCACTCAACAGCACCGAAGAAAATTACGCGCAGATTGAAAAAGAATTGTACGCAGTACTTTTCGGGTGCAAGCGTTTCCATGAGTACATGTACGGGCGCAGAGTGACTGTAGAATCTGATCACAAGCCCTTAGAAGCAATCCTCCGAAAACCCCTAGCCGCAACACCACCACGGCTACAGAGGATGATTCTGCAGCTCCAAAAGTACAACATTCACATCATCCACCGCCCGGGGAAAGATATACCCGTGGCTGACACCCTGTCCCGTAAGTCCATTGAGCACCAGGACAACAGCCTGAAAGAAAGCATGGAAGCACAGGTACACACGCTCATCAGCAGCATCCCAGTGAGCGATAACAAACTGCTGGAGATCAAAGAGGCGACAGCACAAGACACACAGCTCATCGCACTCAATAGAGCCATAAAGGATGGATGGCCTGATGAAAGGAGGAAATGCCCACTCAATATCCAGGAATACTGGAACCACAGAGATGAAATCTCTGAAATTGAAGGAATTCTCTTCAAAGGTGAGAAAATCATAGTTCCTCAAAGACTCAGAAACAACATGATCCAGCGCATACACACAGGACACATGGGCATTGAGAAGAGTAAGCACAGAGCTCGAGATCTCCTCTTCTGGCCCGGAATGGGGAAACAGATCGAAGCAGAAATAGAACAATGCAACATATGCCAAGAAAGACGCAGTGCAAACACAAAAGAGCCCCTGTCATCACACAACATACCAGAGAGACCATGGCAGGTGGTAGGTACAGATCTCTTCACATGGAATGCACAGGACTTCGTCATTATTGTAGATTACTACAGTAGGTTCTTTGAAATGGAGCGGCTTCGAAGCTGCACATCCTCTGCAGTAATCACTAAACTGAAGTCTGCGTTTGCCCGGCATGGCATCGCAGAGACTGTCATCAGCGACAACGGTCCATGCTACAGCTCTGAGGAGTTCCGCCGCTTCGCCAATGCGTGGGACTTCACACACACCACCGCGAGCCCACGCTATCCAAGGAGCAACGGCCTCGCCGAAAGAACTGTCCAGACGGCAAAACGCATCCTGGACAAAACCAAGGCTGAGAACAAGGACCCCTACCTCGCTCTCCTTGAATACAGAAACGCCCCTGTGGACAACCTGCAATCACCTGCCCAGCTTCTCATGAGCCGACGCCTGCGTTCCATCCTCCCAATGACTGGGAAACAGCTGCAGCCCCGTGTAGCACTCCAGACAGCTGTTCATGAGAGAAGAGAGGCCTGCCAACACCGTCAGCAGACATATTACAACAGAACCACCAGGCCCCTGTCTCACCTACCTGTCGGCACCCCCATCCGTTTCCGGCAGGAGGACGGATCCTGGAGACGTGCAATGGTGACACAACATGCAGACACACACAGGAGCTACTACATCAAAACAAGAGAGGGACAGACTCTCCGACGGAACCGCTGGCACCTTCGTGAAAGCAGAGAGACTTCACACACTGACAACACCCAGCACACAAACGCACATGTCAGACGCATACAGCCCCCACACCCTGAACTTGAGAACCACACACAACCAGAGAGCCAGCCACCGCAGCAACAGCCTGGCTACACAACAAGATCTGGCCGCATAATCAGGCCAAGACAAGTCCTTGACTTGTGAATTGTAAAGGGTGTAGGCGGATCGCTGCCCTCATAAAAAAAAAAAAAAAAAAAAAAAAATCACTTACCTGTTGTAACTTACAAATGACTTTATTATGCTTGTTGCACACCTGTTAAGAAGTGTTGAGGAAATATAGGAAGAATATACTTTCCTGGTACGTGAAAGGTACTGATAGGACTGCTCTTACCTCCTTATGTTCCACGTACCTGTTGATTCATGGCCTTATGAGAGATCAAAGTTAACTTGTGGCCCTTTCATATGTTTATTAAGGCATATTAATATGAGGTTGTTGATGTGACCTAGTGTAGGCACAGTGTTGTGTTCAGTAACTGAATATCATTCTATTTTTTTATTAAGAAGGGAGATGTAACATTCTGACAGCCCCTACGGGACACCGTAGTCTCATGTAACGTCACAGACTCCCGCGGGATTACCTGTATGTGTTCAAGATGGCGGAATAAACGACACAAGCCGATATCAGCGTCCTGTACAGTTTTATTATAAACACAATTCAGCCAGCGGCAAGAAGTAAATATTACAATATGCAGAATCTTTATTTTGCACAAGAATACAATAACACCATGTAAATGCGTTGAGGAGCAACAACACACGTATACTGTTGTCGATTATTCATGGCATATATTAAAACTGGAGTATTTGATTCTTGATTCTTCTTGGTGCCTTTACTGTATCTCCATGGCCTGTGGACAGATCAGAGAGAAGAGATGTGTGTTCAAATAGTTTGCTTTCTGTATATGTTTCGATCTTTGGGGGGGAAGACGGGACATTGGTAGTTTTTGAAATATTCCTCATTAAAAGTAGCTTTTGGCCTTCACCAGATGGAGTCTTGCTTGTTTTTTTTAAATGCTTCATATTCAGCCTTGCAGCTTCCAGTAACAGTGAGGAAGCAGCAGCAGTTATAGCCTGACCAGAGCTGACTAATATACTGTATAATAATATTCTCTCAAGTCATACAACCACCTCTTGCACACCTATGGATGGTGTAAGACTAAATGTAAAATGTGTTGTGATTATATTGTGCATTTCTACTTCCGTCAACCACTTTTACTGTAAAAACCACACCACACCCACCAATGATACAGTGCACTGATACACCACTGCTGGGGCTCAGTCAGGACACTTTGAAACTGCGGGAGCCAGGACTTTAACCACTGATCTTCCACTAACTGGAAACAAGTCAATGATTTGGGTTCAGAGAGTAAGAAATTTATGGAAATCATGTTTCAGAGGTTCCTCCGTCACCTGATCTACAGCACACGCTGCTGAACACCGCTGTGGCCCGTGGTGCAACAACACGGTTGAGGCTTAAACATTCAAAGACAACACTCTGATTACCGAAACCCTTCTCGGTTGAGCCTCACTTCATTGGGTCCTGTTGAGAAGACATGACATGTATGTCGGCTGTGGTCATTTATTCAGAGGAGGCGTAAAAACTGTATCCTCTGGAGACTAAAGGTACAAACACACCAATAACAGGAAAAAAACTTAAAAATCAAAAAGAATCAAGGATCTCACCAGTGGAGGTAAAGGGAAGAACAAGAAATAAAACTTACAGCCCATCATACTCTGTGGGTAGTCATCACAAAATAGAGCATGTAATAGAATAGTGGTAGCTCAGGTGGAGTATTTGTATAGAGGAAATTAATACATAGAATATGAGAAACCATGACTCTCTGATACGATGTAAATTCAGTCTTCGTCACTGTACACAGTGAGGGATGTACAGACATGTGGATGGGTGACATGAACCTATAGAGATCAGTTATATTTTAAAAATGCTATGCAGACCTAACCTCGTAAAAAAATAAAAATAAAATAATGCCAGTCTTTATTACAGACATTCAGAAAAATAATAGCAGAATTTGAAAACACAGCTGGCCTCCTGCAGCTCTCCACACATCTCATCATGCTGAATGCAAACATGCACTAACCACCCAACAATGTTTATTCACCTTATTATTATACTTTACTGTGAATTTAGTTAACTGTGCAACTACAGTACAAAGCATACGTACGTCATGTAGTTTTGCACATATTCCTAAGTATACATGATGTGATGTGATGTCAATTGTCTTGCACTTTAAGTTTGAGCTTTTAATCTCGTTATACCTGGTATAATGACATTAAAAATATCTGATTCTGATACTTTCAACAGATACACACAACATACAACATGCAGCTGTAGCACAGAGCCTTTGGCTACAGTTAGCACGAGGCTATGATTGGCAACTTTCAACAGAGCACCATGCCTCACAATCAACCAATCAAACAAAAGAAGAACATTAAGATCTCAGCCTGTTACCTGATCAGGAGAAATGAGAAGCTCTGTCCATCCTTAAACACCTGACTGATAGAAATACAATCTGAAGGAGGCTCTCTCTCTCTGAGCAGACCTGTCATTGGCTCAAGTCCTGTATCAGGGGCTACATGTCCCATCAAGATGATCTGTAGCTTTTATGGGTGTAGCCAGTGCACTATTTGCATTCAAGTTCGGATTTGGGCTTTTATAAAAAAACTTTGGATTCGTTATTCATATTTGGGAAGAAACCAGAAGTGGGCGCACTAGAGACTTCCGCCGAGCTAGCCGGCTAACTTCCGCTTTAGCTCTCAGCTAACTAGAACGGGAATAAAATAATTGAATCGTGCAGCTCTTCTAGACTTTCCAAATGTAATCCGAATGAATGGATCAAATTCTGGTAGTGAAACGAGTCGTTTCGTGGGGTTGTGACACTCAAAAAACTGTATCCACCGTTTTTTGGCACTTCTTCTCCCTTTAAGGTGCATTAGCGCCACCTACTGTGTTGGAGTGTGAACCAGAGTCACCTGGTTCTGTGCTGTTGCTCCTCTGTGATAACGTAAGGGACTGAGCCAGAGGCAGCGTCTCGTGCATGGATGTGATTGGCTCAAAACACGCACCAACATGTTTTTTTTGTTCCATTTTGTTTTAATCTCTTGTAGTTGGCTCAAAATCATGCTCAGAACACGCATCCAAATGTTTCATTTTCTTCATAAAAAAGCTCCTGAATAATGAGGAGGCACTTTGAACAGAAAAACTATTCTGGATCAAAGCATTATTTGTGTACTTCCAAATAACATATTGACTGCCGTCCCCTTAAATATGCATACCTATTACAAAGCTAAGTAAGTGCAGCAGACAGGCGTACTGACTTTAGGGCGAGAGGCGGGGTACACCCTGGACAGGCTGACATACAGACAGACAACCATTCACATTCCCATTCAACTGGCAATTTAGACTCGCCAATTAACCTGACCTGCATGTCTCCACACAGAAGGGCCCATCAATATGTAACGCTTTCAGCTCTATTTTCCTGGCCGCTTCTTCAGATACACACTGCTCACTCTGTCCCTCCTTGACTTCCCTGTCCTGCTCCTGGTTTCCATGGCCACCCTCTCCTCCTACCTGTTGTTGCTGCACAATGACGGCTGCAGCTGTAGCAGCAGCCCGGGCAGCAAACATATCAGTGATTTTTTTTTCTCTTTTTTAAAAAAAAACCTGCCTTCTTTCTTTCTTTCTTTCTTTCTTTCTTTCTTTCTTTCTTTCTTTCTTTCTTTCTTTCTTTCTTTCTTTCACCCCCTACAGCTGCCAAATAATGACCGTCCACTCCGGCTTTAAAAGTATAATAATGATGGTGCAACATCTGGCCAGTCTCCAAATAGCATTTTCAGACTTGCTACACAAAGAGAAGAATGGCTGAGGATGCTCTAGTGGGGTGTAACTATATAAAATAGATTTTCCCAGTAGTCCTCCACACTATATGTTTCCACTGTGTTTATGTGGAAACCACATGCGCCTGCTGCTCCTTTGACCAGGAGGCTCATGGGCGCTGAGCCCTGCCTGGCTGCCGGCTGATAGGAGTCTACTGATGAGTGCCATCACGTACATACCGCTCCCTCATATTCCCTTTCATGCCTCATGAGGGAACATAATGCCTCTAGCCGAGGGAGGCAATGACAGACTTAGTGGGAGCTCCTGTGTATTTGTGTGTGTTTTTTGACATGTCTGCCTGTGTCTCATCCTCTTTACACTGGCTGACATTCTCCTGTATTCTCCGTCTTATCAAAGCACAGCCTGAGCCTTGCACACAGCCCTCTCCCCGCACAAAGAGACCAGATTAGTGACTTCTAATGGGAATTTATGAAAGGGTTAATCTCTCTGCACTGCCTCCCTTTTTTTTCAGGAAGAGAAAGACAGATGCTATCTTAGCGTTCTAAACCGTTTTCCATTTTAACAACTGCAATTATTTCAGCCTATTTGAAATGGGAGAGAAAGGGAAATGTATCTCTCTCTTTCTCTCTCTCTCTCTCTCTTTCTTTTTTTTTTTTTTAGCTCAGCCTGTCTATCATTGTTTAATTGTGTCAGCAAAGTGGAACAGTGTGCCAATGTGACCTTGCACTGCTGCAAATCTTTCGAAATGAGCCTGGATTCACAGGCAGGAGGTGCACGCCGCAAAACTTTTATTTTAGCACCTATTAAGATAGTAAGATGTATCTAGAACAGTATCTTTGGATTTCCCAAACTAGTTTCCACCCTCCGAAGTCGGTCCGTCTTCTGTTTGCTGATGAAGGAAAGTGCAGGAAAAAACATCAACATCTGAGTGATGAATGGCCGCACAGTTGCTACATGTGATGGGACAGGGTTAGATTTGGGAGTCTGATCACACATGACCGAGTGCTACAGCATTAACCTGGAGAAACCCTATGGTCTTGGACAGAGGTGCACCAAGATGTGTTTGGGCCCCTCCCAACAGGAAAACAGGCCCCTAGAGCACCTTGGAATAACATTGCAATAACACTATCTAAGAGCATCAGTAGCTTCAGATGAAGCAGTGGGAGAGATGGAATATTATGTCAGGAATATGATTTATTTTATTGACATGTCAGATTTGTCTCCATTGAGCCTATTATTCAGTTTATTTCAAAACATGTGGAGATGTGCTCAGAAATGTGTACTGTGTCATCTATAATTCAACCTAATCCATGAAAATAAAAGATAACAGGCCCACAGAGGTCTGCTGCTTCATCCCTCTCACTGCATGTATTCATTTGTAATTTGATTGGCTCTGTTCTCATCTAGAAACCAGACACACTTTAAGTTTAAATCTGAATACAGATACTGATACAGACCGTGCAGCTGATAAGTAGCAGATTGAGTTTTGGGGCTGCGCTGCATTCTGGACTGGAAAGGAGCTGAGATGTAAGAGTTGGGTGGTATTACAGAGCACCATCCAGATACTGATGCAGTATGAATAGAGTAGGAGAGCTGCTCATCAAACATGACATCCTTTTTTCTACTAAGGGCATTTTTACATCAACCATGTATAGTTCACTAACTCAAATTTGGGTAACACTTTACTTGACGCCTATCTCTATAACACATTATAACCATACTTATAATGAGTTATAATGCAGTTCTAAGTATAAACACTCATAAATGATCATAATGCTTTATAACAATTGCATAACACACTATAAAGCATTTTATCATGACTTATAAGATCAGGTATTATAATACGTTGTAACTCGCTGACAATGACCACATCGATAATACATTATAAATATAGTTATAATGTGTTATAATGGGCTTATAAACATGCATAACTATCATTATAAACACTTATTAATTATCATAAGGCTTTATAACAATAAACATAAGACATCATAGAGCATTTTATAATGGCTTATAATGTCTTAGTATTACAATAGAGTTATAATGCTCTATAATGTGTTATGCTTATTGTTATATGTGTGAAAGCACCCCAAATCTCTCAGGACACCACTACTGCCCCAAACCCCCCTTTCAGTTGGGCCTCTGATGATGCATGAGGTAGCTGCTGGCTGGTGAATGCATTTAAGATGTTTTAAAGATCTGAAGATCTGAAAAATTTTATCATACAATAGTCTGTACATGCTGTTTACGGGGGAACTATGAACTGTAGCATCAGCAAATTGTCTGCATCTGATTCCTCCAATATCTGGATACCGTGGCCTGGAAACACCTGATCCAGGTTTCTGGTGATTAATCACATTACAGTTATTGAGTAAAACATAACAAAATACGATGGTATGACGATGAAATGTAATAAAAATCTGCCGTCAGCAATGCATATCACAAATTGTATCATCATCCTGCTTTTCCATTACCACAAAGCGGTGAAGCTAAGAAGCTCAGGTAACTGCTGAGTGGCTGAGGAAGCACGATACACCTGCACGCAGACAATCACATTCATTATGCTGAAGCAACGCACAAAGTTCAGAGATAAATCACTGCCAAAAAAAACACAAACAAAAAAACACTAAACTAAACTAAACAAAAAATGAACAATATCGTTTACCACCTCTGTTCACGTACCGTCTGCCAACAAGTGCACAGGCCACAACAAAATAGATGCAGTTTTATCAATGAACATCACTTCTCTGCTGTGAAATTAACTACAAAGATACACAAGTCTGTAAACAAAGATCATGGAAATAGGAAACTGAAAATCTTGTGTCTTTGATAATAAAAAAAAGATCCAATTGATGAAATTCAGCACTCTCTGCTCTCTGTCTGTGTGTGTGTGTGTGTCTGTCAGCCTCAGACCCGTGGGTCCGGTGTCCGGCGTGAGCGTGCGGGTCAGTAAACCGAGGGTCAGACATAACAGCGGGATGTCTGGGTGAAGCGGTGTAATCTCTGTCCTGTGTTGTTGTGCTGGAGGTAGATAACGACGGTGTCAGACCAAAATCTCTCTCTGCCGTCATACGACTGTGTATTCTGAGGATTAAAGGCGACAGCAGCCTCCAGCTGATAGCAGGTTTCCCCAACAGCACGACGCGACGCTGTGGACGACCCTCACGCGGGGACGGAGAGGGACAGTGTGGGAGTAATTTAGCCGGTCCAGCATTTTAGAATAATTTAGGAGCGGGTAAACATGCATGAGTACAGTAAAGAGCTGGTAGAAATCCTTTAAACTTTGCCTGGATCAGACATAGATCCTCATGATCTCTCTACTGTTCATTAGTTTGGATTTGACGCTGTGTGTGAAGCTCTGACTCATGATGGGACTCATTAGGCTCCATCTTTGTATGCAGTGCAGATCTGATCACTATGCCATGATTCCAAATTAACCTATTTTAATGTGATGTTATGGAACACCTCTGGACAGCTGAATGGAGACAGATTAAAGGGATAGTTCAACATTTTGGCAAATTTGCCTATATCCCTATAGTCTTAGGCAGGGGTCGGCGACATTTAGCATTAAAAGAGCCCTTTGGGCCCTTTCCCACCATATCAAAACCCACTCTGAGCCACAAAACTGACCCCCCCCCCACCACCCCAAATTGATGTGCAATGCAACAAATGCGTGCCGCTATGGCGTCGCTTTGGGTTGTGACTTGTGAGCACATCTACATTGAAAGTAATCGGTGATGTGCGCACAAAGGACAACATCTGAACGGCCCTCGGGCACAGACACACATGCTTTAACCAAGGAGGGGACCAAAATCACAGAGGTGACCACGTTTGGCTCAGATAGGCAGATAAATTGTAGGGTCAGCTGCAGCAGTAAGGTCAACCCCAAAAAATGCCAGTTTATACAGTATAATGTCCATTTCAGTGTGCCGTCATTTCTTGATTTCCATGCCGTACAGCAGCAAACGGTCAACCTGAATATGAGACTCAAATACATCAGTTCAGGGTAAAAATATAAATTTTCAAAAATAATAGCTCATTAAATAATTTCTCTCACCTGGTTAATGTGATTACTGCCCCATAGCCCTATAATTATATATATCCATATCAGGGTTCCACAACAACACACGTCACTTTGATTTTCACGACTGTAAGCTCTCATCTGTGAGACGTGAGCGATGTTTATTTTTTCTGCAGTTAATGGAGGAAATAACCTACATGATGCATAAATGATCAAAAATATTAAAACAAGTTTTATTTTAATGTCACATGAGCAGCCCAGTCTCCAAAGAAATAACTATTGCAATGAAAATAAACTGTCATAAAATGGCCATTATTTATATAATTATATTATTTTTTTCCCAAAATGAGTTCACCCTCTCTAAACCACGGGCACCACAGCAGAGGCGGAGTCGCAGGTTGCCAACCTCTAGTCTTAGGTTCATTACCTTTAATTGTTGGTGCAAACTGTTTGTTTTGGGCCAGAGACGTGAGCTGCACCGTGCTTTCTTGTTTCCCTCATCAAACTAGATACACAATCCAACAACTCCAAAACGCTCTCGTGGACAAACTGGGACCTGCACATTCACAGTAGCTATGAAATAATAATGTATAATTATGTAAGGTTACGACGGATGAAGCAAATACTTGCATTTCTGAAATCACTCGGCCCAGCAGTCGTGTCTGGGATGTAGTTCAGTCTCTTAATGTTACATCATAATTTCATAGCGTGGTGAATGTGCAGGTCACAACTTGTCCTCGAGAGTGTTTTAGAGTTGTTGGATTGTGTATTTAGTTTGATGAAGGAAACGCGGAAGTACGGTGCAGCTCACGTCTCTGCCCCGCCGATCTAAAAACAGCTTTTGCACCAACAATTAAAGGTAATGAGGCTATCCCTATGACTAGAGGTTACATTGAAATAAAAACAGCAATAGCAGCATGAGGGAGGAATGAAAGACAGGTTCAGAAAATAAGGTTTGTTGACAGCTCGGTTTTCACTTGCAAGATTCGCAGCAGCCAGAGAGATAAATATGCATAGATACATTTACAAAAAAACAATACAAAAAAACAAAACAAAGAAAACAACGATACAAAAAAAAAAAACACCATGACTTTTTACAAAATTGTTTTCCACAAAACAGCTGCTGGGCAGGATGTGCTACAGGTGTTGATTAGAGGATGTGCAAAAGATACACAGCGTGGACGAGATGTGTTGTGTGCTGTGATGATGCTATGGGGTGTTTTACTGTAATGTGGTTGCTGGTGATTGATGAGGGCAGACACAGAGGAAGCAGGGTGCTGGTCCCGATACAGACAAACATGTCTTAAAACAATTTGTCCTTTATATTCCCATGTCAGGTCTGCAGAGTGCGCATGATAAATAGGACAGAGAGGATGACAGATATGAATGTGCTACAATAAATACAGCATGTATATGGGCTGGAACATGCTGAGATAGGCAAAGAGTGAACAGGCTGAATATTAGGAAATGTGAATGCAGGGAATTAAAGGCCTTTGCCCTTTTTTCATCTGAAATTGCTGCATGTTTAAAAATAAATACAACCTCATGTTATGTCAATGAACTTTTATACACGGACTCTGAAACCTTTGTCTGTCAAAGTTTTCGGAACAGGTTCCACTTTTGATTTTTGGGACCAGTCACATCAGTGTTTGGAGGCTGTTCCAGAGATCCCAGCTGAGCTGCCTCAGTGTGTGTGTGTGTGTGTGTGTGTGTGTCCTAGACATACTGCCACCTGCTGTTCAGGATCAATTGGATCACAGAAATTGTTTATCTTCTTTTTAATATTTGTCTCCAGTACAGCTAATGATCTATCAAACGGGATCACTGACATCTTAAAATAAATATGGAAGTGATCAGGAAAGTTCTGCAGCTCCTTCACAAGCACTCACTCCCCTTCTCCTTGACCTCCTCTTGACCCAATATTTTCTTTTTTCCTTTTCCTTTTCTTTTTAACAAGTGGGAGGACCACAACCTATTCCTCACCGCTTCATGACCTTTGTCTCAATTTGCAAGTTTTGGAGTAGAAAATAAAACCGCATGATAATAAAACTCATCAAACTCAGTGTGCGTAGCGATTTTTGTCGGATGACAGAAACGAATACAACAAAAACGGACTTGGTTAAGATAAGTATGATAACTCAATGAACTATACAGTGAAACCAGAGAGTGGAGCAGGGTGAGAGATCCCCCAGAACTCTTCATTTACACACTGTTAAAATAACAGCATAGAAAACCTGCTCCTGTGTGTGTGTGTGTGTGTGTGTGTTTAGATCAGGGGACTACTTCACTATTGAACCCAGCCCCCCCTCAGCCACTTAATCTGACTCTGTTGAGATCACAATAAATAATTATAAACTTTATTTATATAGCACTTTTCTTAAAGTTCTTAGCAAACAAAGACCACAGGGATTATAAAACAGAAGAATAAACACATGAAACACATAAATGCATCATATCAAACATTCATAAAGGCTTTTCGATAAACCAATGGGTCACACTTTATTTGACGCCTATCTCTATAACACATTATAACCATATTTATAATGAGTTATAATGCAGTTATAGCACTGTATAACTATAGTTATAAACACTCATAAATGATGATGATGAATCATAATGCTTTATAACAATAATCATAACACACTATAAAGCATTTTATCATGACTTATAAGGTCAGGTATTATAATAGGTTATTATATTGATTTATAAAACGGAAAGGTGAAATCCCGCAATCTGATTGGTTGTTAACCGTGGTATATTGAGCATATACCACGGCTACTATTCTAAAACCTTATCACAGCGTAAGCTATCACTCCGCGTCAGGCACGTATGACTGGTATGAATGGAAGTTGTTGTCATGTATCCATGACAACGGACTGTTGCAGTCCGTAGTAAAAGACTCTGGTGTTTTTACGATGTTAAAAAACGGACTAAAGTAGTTGACTTCACATGTTTAAGGTGAACTTTCACCTCCGGGGAGGGTTAACAACGGTAGAGGGGATTGATCAGTGACATTAACCTGAAAAAAAGCGGAGGAAAAGACGAGATGCAGAGCTAATTTGGAGCTAACGTCTGGAGAGGTGGGACTATTTTTTTCACAGTGAGGCTATTTTATTGGATAATATGTATTTCTGGTTGAATAAAACTACATGAAATTGATTGCGTATCCCTCTTTTATATTGCCTTTATTGGTAACCGTTTTATAAAAGCAATATATCACTCCAGTCCGTGGTATATGCTCATTATACCACTCCAAGGGGGTTGTCGTCCCTCCGCTTCGCGTCGGGCCGAACAACACCCCTTAGCCGTGGTATAATGAGCATATACCACGGCCTGTCGTGATATATTGCTTAATTAGAACACGGCTCTCTTGAATACTCGATTCTGATTGGTCAATCACCAATATTCTGCGGTGTTTATTTCTCGATAGACCACCGCTGAGCGGACCGTTGCTAGCAAGGCCGTAGCTACCATTGAGGACACCGAGGTCATGACCTCGGTATTTTTTTTCGGCCTAATGAATGAAAAAAAAAAAAAAGTGCAAAGTATTAGGGAGGACAGATGGAAGGTGACTGAGTGACTCTCCTCTCTTGTCCAAACAATTCCGGCTCTTGTTTATTGACGCCCTCACGTACGCTGGTGTTTGTTTACTGGTCGCGGGAAAAAAGGCGATTCATTCGGAAAAAGCGAGTGATACAGCGCGTCGCAGAGCCTGCGTGCATGGAGGAGAAGGCTACTGAGTGAGTTGGTTGGCTCTAGATAAATTGCTCTTTCCAACCAGTTGTTACACTGTAAAGGTTTCGTACATACGTGCACTTGAAGCGCTGTATTATTTCGGGACGGAACCTCATGTATGCGGAGAAAACAGCTGTTTAATAGGGTAAATTCAGCACCGTTTACTGTCTGTGTCCTGTATATGCACTAGTTGAGCTACAGTAAGTGGGGGAGAGCAGAGACCTCTTTCCTGCAGATACTATACTGAGGGGGCATCTACTGCACTGTCCATTCTTCCATCAACTTTATGTGAAAAGCACAGTGACATGATACATTTTATGTTTACAGACAGGGGCGTCACTAAGTTTTAAGGACAGGGGGGGCTTAGCCCCCAGGAGATGCACAAGATGTGAGCATATGTGGTGCACGAGCACAAATATTTCACAAACAAAGACTGTGAAATTTTTTCTAAAAAATTTTGGACAGATTTAACAAAGAGCATACGGTGTAAAGTTTAGGCAACCATTAGTTTTATTTCAGTCTTTTTTATTTAGCCTATTTAAAGAAAGCTAAGACCTGTGAGATTATTACAGACATGTCTGGAGTAGGCTACAGTAGAAAATGTAAATTTTTCATCTCTGCCTAGTAAGAATACTAACAAAAATCACATTAGAGTAAAATCTACCTTTGAATCATGGGATATCAGGCAAATGAATAAGTAATGTGTAGGCTAACTGTGTAAAAGTAGATGCTAAAAAAAATGAACCTGAACAATTTTGCAGCTGTTTTATTATCAGAGATATGTCCAGGTGGAATTTGACCTTTGGAAAACTAATTAGGCTATATTTCACTAATAGCCGGTGTCATAATATTCACTCCATCCAAATACAACTGTTTTTGGCTCATTTTGATTTCACCTAGGCCTCTTCATATTTTCCCATTCAAAGAAGACCATACAACCGAAATGAAGTTTGACACCAATATTTTACTCATAAAAAATATGCATAGAAATGTGAAATACTACACAAACCAACAACCAAAATTTGCTGCAACAAGGAGCAGTCAGATGTATGTTTGTGGTAACTATAAGGAAAAGCAAACAAACTTCCTGGGCCTGTTTCAAAGTGAGGAACACAGCTGACGCTCCAGAAGGAAGTCACCCAAAAATAGTAGGCTATAGCTATGGTAAAAAAGAGTGCACACTTCACCCTAGAAACCTGTTAATCTTTATGTTAACAACCAGGACCTTCACATTGCATTTCAGACTAGAGATGGGATTTATGGCTCTTTGAGGGGAGCCGGATCTTGGTGAGCCGTTCCTTTCAAAGAGCCGTTCAAAAAACTGGCTCATTTGACTGATTTTTTAAATATTTATTAAGTTTTAAGAAGCCAGCCTGGTGGTTACTCATTTTATCTTGGAAATAATGGGGTGTGATTTGGAACAAAATAATACAAAATTAGATATCCCATTAATATCTGAGTTTGCACGCCACTTACGTAGACAATGGAGCAGCTTCAATTGACTGTTATGAACATACAGAGATGTTAAAAAAAAAAAAAGAACGGTTCCCAGCTGTGACTCGGTTCCCATCGTTCATGTTAACGAGCCGTTCAATAGAATCGGTTCGTTCGTGAACGTCACAACACTATTTCAGACTCTTTTTTTTTTTCGAGCTGGAATTAAACTTTATAATATAATATTTTTGCTACTCCGTGGCTGCTATGAGTGTGAGGAGCTAGTCTCCTGTTTGTAATAGATGGTGTGTTCTCATCAGAATTCAGTGAAGTTGGGTCTTCTCTGGATGATCACTAGTGATGATAATATCATAAAAATGGCATTAATCTAATATGATGTGTGTAGTTTTTATCTGTCAAAGTGCACCAGATTGAAGCCTTTTAATATAAAATTGCCCCAAATTTCTGACGCCACCCCCCGCGCACCACGACTATGACCTCGGTATTTCAAAAATCCTGGCTACGGTCCTGGTTGCTAGGGACTCCATAGCAACGGCCGACTCTGCATGTCCGGTCACGGCCGCTGTTTTGCTGAGCCTCCTCCCGTTCGTGCATTTGAAGCCTTTGATAATCAAACAGTGGATCGATGGATTACCATACACGTTACGTGTATTTTGTGTAGTCCTATCTGTCATAAACAAGAGATTATGGGGTGCGTTTGTGTCGCGGAGCTACAGAGAGGAGAGGAGCTGTGACACGGTCAGAAGTTCTGATGCAAGTTTACTTTTCAGCCACGATGTGGAAATAACTTAGGAGCCTCCACTCTCCCTGTAACAGGTTACAAGTCGTTTATCTAACATCACTATTAGTCCGAAGCTGTTTAATGACGGTAAAAATGAAACATAAAGTAAATATCCTGCATACTTTCTCTTTTCTGTGCTGCGCTGGTCAGAGCGGCGTCCCGAGCAACGGTCTAATTTTACATGAATAAAATCTCTTTTTATCATTATTTTGTGTTACATTATTGAATGATTTAGTTGTAGGCCGTGTTCTAAGCGGGATAATGTATAGTTGGTCGGTTGTTATGGAGAAATAAACCCCTTCAGGTTGTATGAAACCATACCGTCCATACAACCTGTCGGGGTTTATTTCTCCATAACAACCTCCGAACTATACATTATCCCTTACATATTATATTGATAATGCATTATAAATATAGTTATAATGTGTTATGCTTATTGTTATAAAGCCTTATTGTCATTTCTGAGTGTTTACAATGATAGTTATACACGTTTATAAGCCAATTATAACACATTATAACTATATTTATAGTGCATTATGGATGTGGGCATTGTCAGCGAGTTACTAACAATTATAAAATACCTGACCTTATAAGTCATGATAAAATGTTTTGTGTTATCATTATTGTTATAAAGCATTATGATCATCTATGAGTGTTTGCAGTGCTATAACTGCATTCTAACTCATTATAAGTATGGTTATAATATGTATAGTATGGTTATAGAGATAGGTGTCAAATAAAGTGTTACCAAAAAAGGTTTTAAGAATGTACCTGTCTTGTTAGACTGTTCCATAGTTTGAGGGCTCTGACAGCACGGTCACCTTTAGTCACTAGCCGGCACCTTGGAGTGACTAGTAGAAAGTGACTAATCATGTGTAACACTAAACTCACTGTTTCAGAGTGCAGCATTCTCCATTAACGGTCGGTCCAGGACTCAGGAAAAAAAAAGTCCTGAATGAATCTGCCTCCTGTTTTTCTCTCCTCTGTTTATATGGCTGTAACATTACCACCAGCTCTATTTCTGTTTGAGTACCATGGCTATCTGCCAACAATGGTTATCCTCTCCAAACTTTAGAAGGCAGGGATGCTGTGAGTTGATAAGGCAGCCATTTCCTTATCAGGACAGATAAGAGATAAAAGTATGGACAGAGGCTGGACTGTTAATTAGAGCATCGATTCAACAGGACTCTGCTTTTAGTAAACACTGGCAGCACTCTGAAGGGGTGGAGCCTGCTGGACACAGGTTATTTCATTACGCACACACAAACACACACATACACAATAATTTGTCCCATTCTAGCAGTGGGCAGGCTACAGTCCTGACAGCAGAGGACAAGGACAGGCCAGGGACCACTGATAAGCAGCCACAATCAGACCAGACACACAAACAAGCATACATGTGCGCCCGACACACCCTCAAATTAGAAGCACAATAAAATGCACTGCATCAATCACAAGACAAAAGGTCAGGAGAATGATAATAGTATTATTGAATCCGGAGGGAAGGCGGTGGCCGGTGGTGGAGGCTGCAGGTCGCAGTTCAGGGTCTTGCGCTTGTTTTTCTTCTTGCATCTCTCATTGGTCGTCTAATCACTCTGGTCCAGAGGACTAAATGTTAATTCACACTGTGTGTTGTGGAAATTTCCATTAACCCCTGCACTGAGTCTGGAGAGGTAATAGGTTTAGGTAAATATAGAGCAATAAATCTAAGATATTTCAAAATCTTAACAAATGAACCCCATTATTTTCTCTTTCTTCCTCTTTTTCTTTTTGTAATGAATGAGAACCAGCCCTTTAAACTAAAGCCCAAACACTAATACATTATACATCAAACATGCCGCCAATGGCCGATAATGAACTTTTTTTAAAAATGTCTTTTTTATTTCACAGTGATTTAGCAAAAATGACAATAAACACATCCATCCTGATATAATATCAGTCACAGATTTTTTTTAACCCACATCCCTACCCTCCCCATTTTCCCAAAGAAGAAGAAGAAAATAATGTTTATTTTATGTAAAGGTCTAACGCACAGGTTCAGGATTAAACTAAGCTAGCTAAATTTCTCCAAACATGAAAATAATGGAAACCAAAATTATTGTTGGCTTTTATTATTATGATTATTAATTGCAGTTATATTGTTTTAATGTGTTTTTTATGTCATGATGTTTGTATGCTCCTATATGTTAATGAGCTGGATACCTGCAATAATTTCCCTATGGGGATAAATAAAGTATATATCTATGTGAAATCTCAGTTTCTGCAGAATGATCGGTGTGTGTGCTCGGTGAGTCAGCTGCGTTCAGTCTATGGCGACTATACTTCCCCTGGGACCGACCTGATTCTCTACTTTAATTGGCTATAAAATGTGATCTGATCATCTCCTTGTTTACAAATAGGCACAAACACAATGTCCTTAAGCTAATAATAAGACACAAACACTTCTAATTAGTTTAACTGAACACATTCATTGAGCATTCGATGGTGTTTGTGTGGGGAGGGAAGTGAAGCCCTGGATGTGATAACTCTCCCGGTAGCTGCTGATCAGCTGAAATACAGACCATTATACACAAGTGCTTTAGCCCAGACATATTGTTGGGATGTTTGCTGTGAGTGGGGCTCTTCAGGATCACAGCTGTGATTACTTGTGGCTGAATCACAGCTGTGGGGATACTCTCCACCCAGCCCGAGCGTCAGACTTGCGTCCGTGCAGCCGTTCTGTGCTCTTCTAATCTCCGGTTCCCCGGCGGTGGAGCGAGCCGCTGGATCCAATCAGAGCAGAGATGTCCCTCGCCAGCCTCCAGGATCTTTTGAAGACTCAGGTCTTCTGGGAGCACTAACACCCTCACATGTCTGACCATCGCTTCATAGTCAATCTATCACTACGCACTTCTACTGGACCTCCTCACACAATTCTCTTGCCCTTATTAAATAGATGTAGTACTTAATACTCCAACCAAGATTCCCTGAGCTGCACTGGATGAAAGTGTCTTCTAGAAATGAATTGCAAATGTTCTACCAAGAGGCTGACTTTGACACCAGGCTTTGATTTGTTCATTCAGTTCAGTATTAAAAAAAAAAAAAAAACACTTCTGACCAGTGTTCAGCATCAAGTGTTGCCTAGCAACAAATAGGCTACTGAAACTAAACTATGCATCCCGGCTGAGACACTGAGACACTCACCTGTCTTCACGTTCCTCAGGTCTCCACATGTTTGTTGGCTCAGTTGATAAGTGGGTTGCGCGGGGTCACCTCATAATTCCGACATCCCATTATTCCAAATATTACCCATTGTTCCGAAATCTCAATGTTTTGACATCCCATTGTTCCGACAATATTAAACCTGTTGTTCTGACGTCCCCTTTTTGCGATATGTGATTATAATAATAATAATAATAATACATTTTAATAATAGCTTGTATTTGTATAGTGCCTTTCAAAATACCCAAGACGCTTAAAGGTGTTCAGAAATGGCCGTCCGTCCTGTCTGTCCCGCCTTCTACCACGAGTAAGGAAAACAAATTTGATTGGGCATTATCGAGCGGGCGGGATATTCAATGTTTGGGGCGGGAACGGGCGGGACACAGTGTTGTCCAGCCCATGTGTGTGTGAGAGTGTGTTTAGCTAACATTGCAAACTAGTAGGCTATACGTTATAGCTTGCTAGCTAGGCTAAGTGATGGGCCGCAGGCTTCTGCTACTACTCGCTGTCAAAGCTTCCCAGTTTTTCTCAGACGTTTGATTGACTGAATCGTGAGCAATGTGATGCATAATTTGCACGCCTGCATTATCCAATGTGAAGAAAAACTACCCCACTTTCACCCCGGATTTACTCGAAAATAGCATCTAAAACTTTGGGCTACATCGTCTTATTGATTAGTGATTACATTAATTTTACATTAAATTTAATTTTCTTTTCTGAACACCTTTAAATATACTTATCCTCAGTGTCACAGAGCGGAGGGAATGAAACACCATAACCTCCTGTTATTAACTCTTGTGCAAGTTGTGCGTAAATGATGCGCTGGGGTCTGGGTTGTTGGGGAGCTCTCCAAGGTGCTGACCGGCCCCCGGCGGGTTATGGGATGTGGGCATAATAATGTTATCCGATGTACAACGTGCATGGCACAGGTTTTAGAATGTGACATGTGTGGTTTAAATAGCTTTGGCCTTGTTCAGACTGCAGCCCCATATCCATTTTTTTTTGCAAATCTGATTTTACTGATTGACAGTAAGCATTATATGTTGCATGTGATCATATCTGTGTGTGATTTCCATGGTAAAAGGCTACGGCCAGAAAAACAAACAAACAAAATGGACTGTGCCAGATGTTTAACGCACCATTGTCCTTGTTGTTGTTTTTTTGTTGTGTCGCGCTGTGAGGGACACAGGATGCTTTGGGTTCCAAAGAATCCAAATCCAAATGCGTATCAGAAAAGCATTTGAAACCACTTCTTAGAATCAGATTTGTATAAAAGTGATGTGGTTTTTGGCTGTTCAGACGGTCGAAAAAAACAAACAAACTAGATACAATCTGGAAATGCTACAAATCGGATTTGGAGGATTCTAGTCTCTACAAAGCCTTTGAGTGGTCATAGAGACTAGAAAAAGCTCCATAAACGCATACCGGTAAGTCCATTTACCATTCCTCTACACAAAAGCCTATTGTGCTCAGAATGGGTTTATAATAACCATGTTGAAGATGTGCGTTATCAGTGGTCGTCACAACATTATTAAATTACTTACACAGGTGTGTCACTACAGCGATGAATTGTGCACACACACAAACATGGTAAGACCAAAGGACTCCAACCGTCTGTGTGGTAGATTGTGTGACACACAGACACACTCACAAGGTGAAGACAAGCCCTGCTGTCA
>NW_028219786.1:0-5000 GCF_045865225.1 Trachurus japonicus | reverse complement strand
GGGCAGCGGACGTGGGGAAGTAGACACAGGTGGGAAAAGTTTCTGGTAATATGACGGTGGATCTGGGAGCGGGAGGGAAGTCTGAGGACACCTGGTGGACAGGTGGAGCATCACAGGAGGACAATGGCCAGCATAAACGGGACAGACAGGACAGGACGGACATTAATTTTCATTTATCTTTTTTTAAATTTTGCATAGTTTACCCAGAAGGTTTTCCCAGCTAAGAGTGACCCCTCTGCTCTCCCACTGCCAGTTAATAATCATGATCTCATAAGAACTGTTTTTGTTAATACGAGTAATCATACATAATGGATTATAATCTGTCTGATTCAGTTCTAATTGTGATTTATCACGTAACAGGCCGCCCTCTGGGGGTTCTTGCTGTATAGGAAGCCTGGGGCTATCCTCTGTGCTCTCTGAGACCCTTCCTCTCACAATGGATTCATAACGGTGTGGGGAGGAGGGACCCTCAGCCTCTCTGCTCTGGTTCATCTCATTTGTTTTAATGGCTGTAGAAGACTCAGTGTAAAACTTTCTACAGGACACAATGTCCCTGCACTTCTTTTCCATCTATCATGTGGTATCTACAGTATAGGTTTTGTAACCTGTTCAAAAAAAGAGAAATCTGTGAGAGTGTAACCTGTTCAAAAAAAGAGAAATCTGTGAGAGTGTAACCTGTTAAAATATGTCTGTGTAATCTGTTAAAGAAAAAAGAGAGAGAATAACCTACCTGTTGTCTCATAAGTAACCTGTGGAGAAAAAAAAAAGGTTAAAAACATTTAGAAATAATTTTATTTCATCGAGTATTATTTTTATTTAATCCTGAATCACAGTCTTTATTTCGTTCTGTATTTTATTTATTTGGGTTATCCCAGAGGTCAGAGGTCAGTAGTGGTTCTGTGAGGAAGCAAGTGGTTTCATTCGCTCAGAGTGGAGCAGCTGAATTGCGATTGGAGGAAGTCAACTCGTGCCCGCCTCCTCGGCGCATGTTCGTGTGACACACCGAGACACACACAGATAGTGATGGGCAACCGAGGCTTTGTTGAGGCTTCGACACCTTATTCGAGTAATGGTTCATTACTCGAGGCTTCACTGACACAGTCGCTCGAGTATGACATCTAGTGTTCAATAAAATGAAGTGCAATTGAGACGTGTCATTCGGTTCATTGATTGTTTGAGATTTGATTTGCCATGCACACTCCTGTTCAACAAACGTTACATGGTTGTATGGTTTCAAGCTGACACAATAAAAATAAAAATATAAAATAAACATGAAGTTTCTCATTTGGCATATGATTGTGATAGGCTTTCGGTATTGACTTAGCCTGATATAGCTATTAGGCTCTGCTATGTATTACATTCTCCTCTGAAACAAGTCTAAACAGTCTATGGCTTTATACGATGTGAAATGGTGTAGATGGCAAATGTGATCTCATTTCAAAATAGAAAAGAAATATGGGAAGTTCGGCAAAGGATTCGATCTCACATCTGTGGGGGAAAAGCCCGATGTAATCACGGTGCGCCACCGTCAGTTTCACGATGTGTCGTACGGGACGTATAAAATATTTCTGAAGCCCATACGGTCGTTGACGCTTCAATCGTTACAAATATGCGTGTTACAACGCTTAAATAAATTATTTTTCCTCTGCTCCACATATCATGTTATAGAATTCCTGGTACTGAATGCTACACTTTCCAACCAAATCTCTGCCGCCTCAGTTTCTATGTGCTCCGAACCGAATTGGCTCAGCTCAGCTCTCACAGAGAGCCGAGACAACCAAAACATTGACGGTGCTTCATGAATGACTGAACCACTCAACTGCTTCAAACGTCATCCAAGTGGTTCATACGTCACAAGTCACGTGACCAAACCACGCCTCGGCACAGTGGTTCGATACAATTTGCTTCATGAGCTACGGCGCATGTGTCGGAGCCTCGGTGTCAAAGGACCATCACTACACACAGAGCGCATGATGGCATGAGGAGAGCAGAGCCACAGGTGTTTGGAGTGATAAAAGTTCGGAAGAAAACACTGGATATCGAGCAAGAGGAGCTGTTGGGGCTGGCACCTGAGCGTCCGGTAACCACGAGAAGCGACCCTGGGAACCCCACCTTTGTTTATTCCTTTCTTTGCCCGGTGAGTACGGTGAAAAGTAGCTAGCTCAATGAGTTAGCATTCGCTCGCGGTGAGTGCTAACCTGCCGAGCCGGAGCCTTAGCTCACTGTGTGGTGTTTATTTCCCCTTGATAGACGAGAGAAATACGTGTGTACGTGTGGGGAAAGAGTATATGTGCCTGTTATTCACGTTGTGTGAGCAGAGAGAAACGCCATTAAGCTGTGTGTTGATTTAGAAGACTGCTTTGTTTTTTTTGTGTATTATTGTGCTGCTCCATTCAGGCACAGGTTAAAGGTCTTGATATCAACTTAAAACAAGTTCATATTACCTGATTTCACTTACCTTAATCCAGTGTGAGTGTACTGTCGAGCTGTGAATATATTGAAATTGTTTACATGTGATTTCTGATTGTTTATCAGTGATTTAAATGATTTTATTTTTCATTTTAAAAGAAAAACAGTTAAAGTTAACCTCAGGCTAACACTGTAAAACATGTTATCTTGAAATAAGTTAACAGTGGGAAAAGTTGTTTTATATTGATATTGATTACACTGAGTAAATGCAAACTGTACAGTTAAAAAGAAAAGGTGAATAGATTTATTCAAGCCCTGTTGTATTACGCAGGCTGAGTTTTTTGGACACCTTGGATCTTGGAGTGAGATTCTCTTCCTGACGAGGGAGAGTGGCGAGCCAACCCGTGTGACCACTTGGATCAAAGAGGACATCTCTTCGTCAACCACCGTCCTATCGGTCGGGTAGGACTGTGAAGGATTCACATAGTTAAAGGAGAACGATACAAATTTTTTATTTTTTATTTTTATTCTTTTTTTTGGAAAAACAAACTGAGAAAGACTCAAACATTAAAGGAGCACTATTTTTCTACTCTCGGAAAAGAGACACTTTATTTTATTTTATTTTAAGGGTGCACCCGATTCAGAGACATTGAAAATAATATAAAAGGCCGGCCGAAATTGTAACATTGTTTATTACATGTGTGTTAATACTTTCAATACATTCAAATATTGCTAAACTTACCTCTGCATGTTCCCTTTTGCTTAATTGGTGTCCAGTTCATTACTCTAACATTTCTCCCTCTCGAGTCTAGGAAATTCTGGTCCGTGTCACTTACCCTTCAGGTGGGTTACAGTTTGGTTACAGATATTGCATAGCACAGTGATTCCCAGGGGGTACGCAAAGTGATGCAGAGGGTACGCAAAGTGAAGCAGGGGGTACGCAAAGTGATGCAGAGGGTACGCAAGAAAAAATTAAAATGAATACAAAGAACTTAATGTCATATTGCAAGGTGTAGTGTTATGTGAAATATTAACAGGAGGTGGCAATTGTCTCTGGTCCACTTTATTGATAACATAAGACTGACTAACTAGCCTTCACTTTACATTGCTGGAACTTCTTGTACTACTTGTACTTGAAGGTCTTTCCGCCATTGCGTGACTAACATGAACTCTGTTGGACAGACAGTGTGAAAAATGACATATCCGCGCACCTCTGTGAGTTTGTTGCAAGTCACCGAAACAAGTCAGACAGTTGGATAAGTGGTTAATTTACAGCTGTGCCCGCTTTTTTCACACCTGGACAGGAGATGCTCAGTGCTCTTAAGATTGCAATAGACGGAATATGTCCAAGAAATATTTGGTAGATTCTCAAATAGATCTATCTGATGAGAAATAATTAACTTAAAGCGTTTTTATTTGATGTGTGTGCTGTGTGTGTTTGGTATTCATTAGATTCACATGACGTCGCTGTGTTTCTGCGCCGCCGTATTTGTGTCCGAATCAGGGCGATCTGGGCACAGATCACAGCGTCACGTTACCAGAACAAGTGGAGTAGTAGGAGGAAATCAGCAAGAGACCGAAAATTGACATTATTTGAAAGATGCCAGGATTATATTGTGCTGTTGACTGTGATAGCAGTCGCCAAAGAAACCCCGGACTGCAGTTTTATTCCATCCCAAAAGACGTAAAGTTATAGACGGAATAAATAGTTGACTGCAGGCAGTCTATCAGTGCAGCGTGGGCTGTGACAAGTCTCACAAAAAGAGGGGATTCACTTTTTTTTAATAACATGGATATATTGAATTCTGTATTTTGATTACTTTCTTATTAATTACTCACTGATTCTGCATTTAGGGTCTTTTATTTCTGTATAACAGACCGTTGCTAAGTAAAACGGGCCGTTGCTAGGGACGCCGCTCTGATCAGCGGAGCAGGGCAGAAGAACTATCAAGGGTTTTTACCTTGTGTTTCATTTTTACCAGCTTCAGACTAATTGTGAGTTAGAAAAATGACTTGTAGCTGGTTAGAGGGAGAGTGGAGGCTCTCTGCCTCCCTCACCGCTGCTGGAACCAAACCTGCGATCAGAGCGGACAGAGCGGACGGGCCAGTGCAGTGTCACAGAGTGACCAGCTGTGTCTGTGCCACCGCGAGTCCGTGACACAAACGTGTCCCGTATCGTAGTCTCTTATGACAGACAGGACGACATAAATGCGCACATCGTAACATTTACATGATAATTCATCAATCTACTGATTGATTATCAAAAGCTCATTGAAAACAACTACACACGAGTTGACAGGAGGAGGGTGAGGAGCAAACAGCAGAGAAGTGACCGGACTAAGGACTTTGATTACGTCTCAAATTAATTAATTAATTAATTAATAAACTGTGTAATAAGTGGGATAATATAGAGTTTGTCTGTTGTTATAGAGATATAAACCCAGACAGGATGTATGAAACCCTGTCATTTTGTCAAGAAACTGTCATTTCCATCCTGCGGTTTGCATGCTGTCATATGAGGAGACCTGTCAAATCGGACACAAATATGGCGGTGGTCCCTTCGACGTGACGTCACTGCAACCCATGAATAG
>NW_028219785.1:0-19084 GCF_045865225.1 Trachurus japonicus | reverse complement strand
ACACTTCATAAGTACACATTAAAGCCCCAATATGTAACTTATTTGGCTTTTTATTAGCACAAATCAAACATTGCTTTCATAAATACGTATTTCACTGAAGTGGAATCACAGCCGCATACAAATGCAAGCTTTCTCGTACCTTAGAATGAGTTGTTACAAGTTGTTACAAATACATAAGTGGGCGACGCACCGAACCTTGGCTGCCATGTTGCATCGCCATTTTTTACGTTCAGTGGCAGCGTGACCGTAGGTAACCACGGAAACTCACCGGAGTTGTCCGCTCAGGGAGAAAACTTTCCAGGTAGTGCCTGTTAACTTTTGTCTTGTGTTAGCTTTTTACTGCCATCTATGGTGTTTCGGGTCAGTTTTGACCCGTATTTTAAATCAGCTGTAAAATACACTAATACATTTTTTTTCATCCAATTTGTTTTTCTTCTCTTGGTTACATTGTTAGGCTTCCTTATCCATGAAAATATTGGTTTGGGCCTTTTTTGTCAGTATGACCCTTGGCTTCAATTGAACCTTCCTCTTGTCAGCTTTCTGCTACCATCTATGGTGTTGGGGTTCGTTTTGACCCGAGTCTTCAATCAGCTGTAAAACACACTAAAACAATTATTTATCATCCCATTTGTTTCTCATCTCTTGGTTATGTTGGTAGGCTTCCTTATCCATGAAAAAGGTTTGTTTTGCACTCATGATTTCAGTTTTAACTGCAATTATTGTTCTTATCGTAATAACCGGGTCCAAATTGACCCGAACACCACAAATGTAACAATTTTAACCAGAGCATTTTAAAACTTTGTGAAAAATAGAGGTTCCTGACAAAGTCAAAAAGTCTTGATTCTGTAAACAAATTTATGTGGTACTTCTATACATTTAAAACTTGAAAACGAGTCACTGGTGACCCGGACACCAGAGGAAGGTAAAACTGTAAAACTGTCACCACTGTGTAGTGTGAGGAAGGACGGAGGCACTGATGCCGACACAGAGAAAGAGATTTCAAGCAAACATCAGTCACAATATACATTAGACAATCTGCAAAACAAGAGGTCATGACAAGAGGTGTGTCAGTGTGGAGCAGTTCAACAGTCTCACAGCATCTTCTCCTTCTGGTCGTCGACTACCCGACTGGGTGGCTACCAGCCCCCGATGGCGGTCCGTTCAGGGCTGAGGTAACTGTTGTGGAAATGTGGACAAGAGGTCAAGGATATTGTGGTGATCTGTTGTTTATGTGCAGGTGTGAAACAATGTCTCCACAGCAGCAAAGAGCCGTGATTCTAATCTTCTGACGCAGCCAACCAAACAACACACTGCTACTTGCTGAAACCTTGTCTTGAAGGCCTGTCAAGGCTCCAATGAATACACCCATCAGGAGTTTCAAAACATCTATGGTGTTTTATTGTTGCAATGATAATGGGCACAATGATTGATGAACTTTGACAGTTGTCTTGTCCCACATGGAGCCACACAACACCACAATAACAGCCTGTACATTAACAAAAGGTCTAAAGCTATTTTCCAGAGTAGCTTATTACTTGAAGCAGTAATTTGTGAAGTAATTCAATGCAGTAACTGTAGTAAGTAACTGTTAACTACTAATTACTCACCAGTAAGTTAGATATTCACATCTTCAGTACATCGTACATATACGCCAGGTATATGAAATAAAACATATTCCATGTTGACTGTCATCCATAGAATCACAGTTACTTCCATAATTGTTCTTTTTTTGTCTTTACATATCAAATAATTGTGGCTCAGCAACACCAAACAGCTCTGGTGTGAAAGCTACCTTAGATGTGTTCTCCTTTCACACAGTAGATTGCAAGTGGAGACAGTGTGCCGGAGTCTTTTCTGACGCACTGGCTTCAAAGAGCTCCAAGGTACAGACAGAGAAGTAAAAAATGTTGCAAACATCCAGGTCTCCTTTAGAATCAGTTTATTATAACAAACCATGGATAATGATAAGGCAGTTGTCAGTTTGTGGGCACAGCTCCCACTGACTGAAGATTAACTGTTGGAATTAAATATCTAGAGAGGTTTAGTCCCATTGGTCAATGAATTAATGCATTTTCTGTGAAGTGATTGGTTTTACTCATTGGATATCCTTATCATAGTCATATCCTATGTCACGTCAGGGGCATACTAAATATCATTTAACACAGGATAGGTTGATATAGTCTCAGTGTATTTTAAAAGCACTTCAGTGATTATGTTTAAACAGAAAATGTAGGTTCTTTAATGCTGATGAGCTCAGAGTGTTACTGTAATAACAGTTTCAGTCTGTGAGTTCAGGCTACAGTCTGAACACATGTTTCAAAATGTAATGTGTATTACACAGTGAGAATCAGACAGCCTGGGAGAAGACAAATGGCCGGACCACACTGAGTAGTGAGTAAGTTGATGGTGTTAACTTACTGGCTCATTTCCCTCTTTCACTGCTTCTACTGCTGTTTGTGTCTTCATTAGCACTCTGCTAAAAGTGTGGGTCCTGTTTTTGGTGGTTTTGTGTTGGTTGTTGTTAAAATTGTATCCGAGTTTTCATGAATGCAGCATCATCCCACCTGCATCCTGTGAAGAGCCATCAAAGTCTTCTTTTTCCATGATCGGGTAAAACTTGAAAACATGGCTGGTTTGGTCCCAGACGAGAGTGGGGAAATTCTAACTCTTGGTTTGACAAGAGTTTGGTTTGGTTTGAGTTTGGTTTGACACTGAATATCCCACAAGTTGTAAATTATGTCCGCGGGTGTTTGCCGTGGCGGGCGGTGGCCTGTCAGATGTCCTGCAGTTTCTGAAGGACAGCAACCTCTGATGATGATGATATTCATGAAGGTTCGGGGGTGCAGTCAGATACAGTACATAATATATTTATTAAATCTACTATAGTGCGGATGTGAAGAAAAAAAAAAACAATTTGGAAGTTTCCACATCTCTAAAAAGCAGGTTCATAATCTCTCTCTCACAATGTAGTGTTCAGCTATGACAATATGACCACTGAAGAACCAATAACGTATTACTTAATAATAAAGTAAGAAATACTTTTCTCAGACTATTTTGTCATTTCTGTATTTCCAACACCACATTTTTTTTTTAATCTCCCCATCAAAATATGAATAATATAAGTATTTTAATCGTGAATAATCACGGAGCAGTAGTGCGATTGATCAAATTAACTTTTTTTTAAAATCTTTAATCAACAGCCCTAATAGAAACCCATAGACATACAGCTGATAGAAACATGGAACAAATGCATGTAGCACATACTGTAACAGCACGTAGCTCGCAGAAGAAGAGCACAGCAGTTGCATAAGGACATGTTTCCAAAAGGAATGAAACTACAGTAGACAAACAGACCGTCAACACTGTTATCACAACAATAAGCATGCCACAATAAGGTCATGTAGACTAAAGACATGCACAATACAGTAAGCGATAATAACAGACATGAAAGAAGCTGCACAGTACAATAAAGTGTAGTTGTCTGTATGTGTCTCTATGAGTTTAGTCACTGTATAATCTTCTCTGTCTACAGGCTTCTGTTGGCTGCCCTGTGTTTCAAACGCAGCGACAGTCAGGAGGTTACCTGAGGCCCATGTTATTCAGGTACATTCTATCTAAGCAGTTTGTTGCTCAGGTTTCCACAGAGGTGCAGGAGGAGTCCACTCTATCAGGAACAAGCATCATACAGTTCACTTTCAGTCAATCCTGAAACACATTTTTTATTACTTGAGGATTTGGAGATTTTGATGAAATCTGGTAAACTAAGTCTCAGCGTTTTCTCAACAGTGCCAGATATTGTATTTTTGAACCCTTTCACTATTTACTTTTCTCTCGTTACCCAGTGGAAAAGCCCATCTGGCACTCACGTCTTCATTGTCTTTGTGTATTTTGATGTGGAGCCAGATGCCAACTTAAATAGTTCCTTTATAAAATAGCTGGTTGGGGTTTGCACGGATTTAGTTGCAAATATGCTCTTTCAGTGTTTAGTAGTTAGTGTTTTTCCTTGTTTTTTCTCTTGACTGTAAATGTTTGGTACAACCACATACATATTTAAAAAAGTTCCAGTCTTGTGTTGTTAGTTTAGGTTGCGGAGCTAATGCTTTTTTTAATATCTATCTCAGTGTGTGCCTTCTTGTCGGGAATACTGTAACATTTATTTATTTATATACTATATTTGTTATTAGTCTGAGGCTGCTGCTGGTGCTGCTGCATGCAGACCTGGTCATTAATGCAATGTAAGTTTAATAAGCAGTATATCTGATCTTTACTGCACACAATGTACTCACATAACAAGACATTTTATGATTGAGTGATTCATTATATTGACTCTTATCCAGATCTGGCCTTCCAAACTCTGGAGGACAGACACCAGACATCAGGCAGAACAGCACGGTCCTTCACCATACTGACGATACAGTATGACATCATGCCAGACACCCTGCCCGTGAGCTGTGTAACTTTGTCATACTGATGCTGGCGATAAATATAGGCAGAAACCACTCATTCACTTCTAATATTGTTTTCAATTGACTATTTATCTCCATGTAAAGCTGTACTATTTGAAATGATTTCCCCTGCTGAACACTCAGCATCAATATGGACTTTATTACCTCTGTCCACCAGGCTTTATTCTAATAATTTAGAATAGACAATTGAAAACTAAAGATTATTTTATTTATTTGCTTGATCTAGTACTCTCTCTGAATCTGTCCTTCTCTAACCTTTTTTTTTCAATCCCAGAAGAGACTGATGCCAACCTGTAAGTGGAGGGAACACACAGTGCTACAGCAACAGGTTGGCTGTGGTGAGTTCTGATGAAGAGTCAGAGTCTCAGGGTCTGTTCTGGGAGCCAGGTTTGATGAACTCATCTCTGAGCTCTGGGGTTATGAACGCTGAATTGAGAAAACTCTCAACTGAGCATGTTCACTCAGAGTTAAGCATGTGTATGTGTGACAACTATAAAAAGCCACCATCAATTGTGCTCCCATACTATGATTCACCATGGCAACTGGTGAGAAAAAAAAGGGTCGTCCAATTTCACCCCGCTGGAGTTAGAAGTTCTAATACGTGCTTATGGCGAGTATGAGCACATTTTCAGAAAAAAAACAAAACAAAGCAGCACAGCTGCAGAGGCAGAGAACGGACAATTGGCATGGAGGAGGATTGATGCACAAATCGATGCATAAATCTGAATGCAGTAGTATAATATTTGACATTTTGCCACATTTTCTCTGATAATATTGCAGGTGAAAACTACTGTATTGTTACTGAATAGCCTACTATGTTATTCTAATTCAGGCAAAGTCCCATTGGCAAAAAGCAAACATGGAACCATGGAAATTAAATAAAACAATTCATTATTGCACAGTTTTGTTTGATATGTTAAAGCCTGGATGTTTTAATACACACATACATCATCTCACCAAATATTCTGCTTTGAGTTTTTCCCACAGTGAAAATATGCACTCTGAAACTGTAGCGGGAGCTCCGTAGAGAAAAAGGTAACCAAAACAGAGAAAAAGAGACCAGACTTGCATAGTTCCCCTTTAACATCCCACATTATATAAATGTATATCCCCCTGTCTTATTATTAATAAAGAGTTATCCACTGAGCCCTAAAACAAGTCATAAGGCCCTCTGTCACATTATGATGTCACAACACCAGTCTGTTACTGCCCACAGCCCCGCCCACCTGGACCCGCCATCCAACCCTGAAGGGCTTGGTATCTGGTTTACCGGAAGGCTGCTACATTTGTGGAGTAAAATCACTCCACTCTATTCAACCACTCAGTCAGCCAACCAGAAGAGAGTCTCACAGCCTCCACTGTTCTGATTGGCTCTGTTGTTACCACAGCTCCAGAAAGATGTGGAGATGGAAAACTATCTTCTTATAGATCAACACTTCTAACACAATGATGACAACAGTCAGCGCCGTAACGTAACCGTGCGGGGCCCCCCCCGCGGCCGTCCGCCGCGGATGACGGCGGCGATGACGGGGGGTGGGGGCTTGGGGGCGACAACACAGCAGAGCAATCCTGCCTAGGAGCTATCCATGGTTAGGAAGTCTCTTGAAATATCAAACAAAGAGGAGAACTATGGACTGTGGAAGCTTGAATGGCCAAAATACAGAAGTTATCATGACGTGAACCATGTTGCGGTGTGTGTAAAAAAAAAAAAAAAGGCCGTTGATTCGGTGGAAACCCGGCGTAACGGGCGGGGGCGGGGCCCCCACGGCATGCGGGGCCCCCCCGCCTCGCGGGGGCTGCGGGGGTATACTTTACGGCCCAGACAACAGTACACACATAATGTCTGCAGACATCTACATGTTGTCTGCCTGGTGCCTCTCTCTATATAAATCTATATAAATTGACGTGATGAGAATAAACAATGCATGGAAAACCAAAGGGCAGAGCACATTTTTATCTTTTTCAACAGAGCGCGGATGGTCATTACCAGGAGGAGGGCCCAATAACCTCCGCAGCGCAGATTAACACAGTGAGATCTTCAGTAAATGCCAGGTTAATTCTGCATGTAGAATTTAATGTCATCCTCGGAGGAGTCGTGCACAATGTATCTCATCAAGGAAATGGCAGCAGCTGACCAACTGACAGAGTATCTGGGGAGGTATTAGAGGGGCAGAGGTTGAAACTGGATCAGTACAACGCCACTCAGAGGTGGGTGCACAGTCACAGGTAAATACTAATCTGCATTTGTAGGAGATAAAGAGGATCCCACGGTATGTGAACGATCTGCCTTTTATTTGACAACTGAGAGTGGTCGGTAGCTCTGTGAAGTCATTCCACAAATGATATCTCTGCAGACCGTCTTCTGCATGATGAACATCTGCAGAGTACGTAGATGGGATGGCCGTCCTCGGGGTCACTCATTTGTAAAACAATGTGTTGTTGCTCTCATCTAATTGTGGCAGTAATATGCAAAACAACACATGGCACAATAATGTCACATGCCATCTCTGGGGTTGTCCTGTGTCTATGTAGGCAGCAGAACCAGACTTTGATTAGTGCCATTTCAGCTCAGCTGCGCTTCTGCAGTGGGCTACACCGAAACACTGTTGGGGACCCAGGACAATGTTACAGGGCAGGCAGGTGGCCATTAAACTTTATTGTCTGTGCTGACAGTTTTTGCAAATGATGGTGAGATGTAAATGCTGGTATAATCAACACAAATTTAAAGGTAAAGCTACAACTTTTTCATCAAAACAATTAATTTTTCAAAAATAATACATCCACAGAACGTCTAGAGGGGTGCAGAATAAAAGTATTAATTTTACAGATTATTTTAAAAAGTACATAAATAATTGTTTTATAAATTTTGACGAGTCCAAATAAATATTTACATCTGGTTACGTTGGCAACGTCATCATGAAATGATCTCTGCGACAACAGCATTAGTATGTTCATGTCACGTGAGGCGGAGCTCAGGGGCCAGATCGTAGCTCTGTGGAGAAAATGGCATTGTGCTAATGCTAATGCTAATGCTAACCAACGGTCGGCCGATACTGTTTCGAACGTTTCCGGTGCAGGTGTGATGCTGCAGGTTTGTCGGGTTCGTCTGCAGGTGAGTTAGTGTGAAATGATTCAGATGTGTTTCCAGCCCGCTGTTCCACACCGGAGCTGCTGCTCGTTAAATACGGTTAGCATTAGCTTGGCTTTAGCTACTAGCCGCTCCCTATAGGCGTATCTGGCAACCAGTACAATTGAAGGTTGGAGCGAGAGTGGGCGAGTGTGAGTGTGACACGTACTGGCCGGAAGGAATTAAAGCAGAACTATGCAGGATTTGGGCTGTAATTATTGTGGCTCAGAGTCACTGTGATGGTTGAGTGACCTGTTATGAAGTGAATGGGGTCTAGGCCAATGCGCTCACCCCCCCAACTGGCTGAAAACCGCACTTGCAAGATCAGTCGTCCGTCTCGGTGTTACAAATCTCGTCAATGGATAGAAGTATCGCGAGAAACTGCCTTACGGCAGTACGAGATAAGAACGCATATGACGTCATGCATGTCACGAATCGTGATTGGTTTGAGTTCGGAAAGTCGGAGGAAACCATGGAAACATGAAATGTTTACTGATGAAGTTCAGCTTGTGGCTAACGGGGAGCTAATGCTAACACAGATACACACACCATGGGTCTTTTATAAGATAATGTAATACATCATGACACACACACACACACCTTCGCGTTTTGGAACCTTTATTCCTGTGTGTGTATGTCTGTGTCTTTGTGCCTGTGTGTGGCTGTATTAGCGTTAGCTCCGTGTTAGCGTTAGCTCCGTGTTAGCATAGCGTTAGCTCGGTGTTAGCGTTAGCTCCGTGTTAGCGTTAGCTCGGTGTTAGCAGGGCTTAGCAAACAGCAGTAAACACAAGCACGTGTAGGGGGGGTGGAGGAGGTGGCGGCGGTGAGGTTTTACGACAGTGACATGTGCCTCCCAGAACTGTGGGGGAGCTCCGGAGAGGGAAAAAAAGAGAAACCAACGAAGGAGCGAGCTATTTCCGGCCGACTTGCAAAGTTCTGCTTTAAACAGCTAACCCCTTTTTAAATCATTAAAATATATTCCTTTAGAAATCTCTGACAGTTCCTTGTCTACGACTCTAGTTTCAGCTCAAGTGCATCACTAGTCTACAATCGTAGACGAGGCCCCCAGCAAGAGACAAAGAATCAGTGATGCACATGATGCAGTGTCTGCCAGGTTGTACAAGGCTTGCTTTAACATTTTCCAAACATGCACAGGTTTTGGTAAACACCTTAAAAAGGTCAGCGAGTTGCTTTAACTTTTAAATGTTCCTCCAATGAACCAGTTGCAACTTCATCATGTTAAGCTGTTCCAGTGTTGTTGCTGTTTTCCTCTCTGGCTTCAATGTTCCACAAGCTTTTAAAATTATAATCATTTTTCATTTGTGTTCATTTTTGTTACTCAAATATGAACTTAATAAACATGTTTTTGAAAATTAATCATTTAATTCATTTTTCTAATTTGACATTTTCTCAGTGTTGATAACACTTTGGAGTGAAACTAACACAATACTAGTAATAGAAAAATATTTTAACTTTAAGTGAAAGAAAAAAAAAGAATCAGTCTGATCCCCTAGTTTGACTTTAACACTGTTTAGCGAGTTGATGAATGGACTCTGGCATTGTTGTAAATGTTTAACTATTTTGAAAGTGCCACTCTGGAGAGTGGAGCTGTAGAAACTCTCTGTGACCTTCTGCTCTGTGGATAGAGCCTGAAGCGCTGCCTTGATTGGTGATGTGGTGCAGCTCGGAGCGGCAGGTGGAGGCCGTGAGGCTGACGAGCAGGTGTGTGTGTGTGTGTGTGGCAGGGTCGAGAACGGAGGCAGAGTGAAGTGAACATTCCACAGCAGCAGGCTGTGACAGTGGACAGTCTTCCTATTAGCTACCAGTGACAGGTGGCCAATAGAGGGCGTAAGGAGCACCACCCCACCACTCCCCAGTACCTTGAAAAAGACTTTAAAAAATAAAATAAAGAAGTTTTGAAAAGTATATTTTTAGATGAGTGAGATAAAAGTTAGTTGAATGTATCACCTGTAATACAGATTAAACATGTTCTATGTTGTCTAAAGTTACTGATTGGTCATGTGTTTCCTCCTTGGGGCTCAGAAATCTTTGCCTATAGACTCTGGTTATAAGATGGACATACAGAGATAGGAACTCCTCAGGGCGTAACTCTCCTGCACCCAGAGCTGAATGCAGCTCATTGATGGTGCGTTTGGGTGTACTCGGAAGTCAGAATTTCTAACATTGAACATCCACAAGTATGAATCGCCTTGTTGTTTACAACTAGCTACTTCCGGGTAGAAAACCAGCATTCAAACAATAGTGACGGACGAGAGTTTCGCTATATAATTTTTCATGATACTGTATCGCCGTTTAGACTAATCTGATGTTTGTAAAGTCTATAAAACCAATGATTGGACAAACATTACTATTTATGTGTGCACATTTTTGTAATTAGTCATGGTTATCATAGATTAGCTGGGCTAACGGTTAGCTAGCTGTTTAACTTTAATAACTCAGTGACTCAATAAACGCTCCATGAAAAAATATTTTCTCCAGTGGATATCTGAGTTCCAACATGACTGAGCTAACTGGAGTAGTTTCATGTCGTGTCCAACAACGGGAGGGTTTTTAACAGCTGACGTCCTGCTGTTAGCTTAGCTACCGCCGTTAGCTTAGCTACCGCCGTCAGCTGTCCCTGTCAGCTGCAGCCACTGATGCATTCTAAACTGAATGAATACAACACATAGAAACACAAAACACACACACAGAAATAGTAATGTTTCTTCAATCATTTCAGATTTGTCTAAACGGTGATAGGGCGTGAAAAATATGATATATAGCTAAACTCTCGTTCGTTACTATTGATCTCATTCAAATTTCGTGCTGGTTTTCTACCCGGACGTAGAATGTAAACAACAAGGCGATTCGGTCTATAACATTGTATTGTCATGTCATTTAATTAATCATTTTTCCGACTTCTGTGTTGGTTTTTCAACTGGAATGCGCCCAACGTTGATCCAAGCTCCAAATTCTGACTTCTAATGTAAATGAAATACACCGTTACTGTGATATATATTATACTCTTGTTACTATATCATGGTATGTTTGATGTATGATTGCTCATGCCTGCGTCATTATCTCTTCACCTGACCTTTCTGAGTAAAGTCAAGTTGAGGCCAAAAAGTCAATATTATTTTATTACAGGAACCCAAATGAACTGTAACACATCCCACCACCACCACCTGCCTAAATGCCTAAGAAGCTGGGCCTAAATGTTTGGTGTTGGTCTTTTATGTTGTTAATGGTAGTAGTGCTGTATTGTGCAGAAACGTGGGGAACACACCTTAGAATGGGCCCTATATAATATAATAGTTTATATTTTAGTTTTGTTTTGAAGTTTGGTAAACCCCAATCCCCCCAGGAGAAACCAGCCCTGCCACTGGTAGCTACACTCCTCCATCAGCTAAAGCTATGGTGACAGGAATGTGTGTCATCCATGCTGCCTATAACCTACTAAAATTGGGAAACCCTTCAAAATAAAAACTAATTACTGACCCCAGTCATTCGGTCTCAGCAGAATGTAATTAACAGAGTATAATTTAAAACATTGTCATTAACTTAAACTGATTGATTTCTGCGTCAGTCACCTGCATTCCTGTGGAGCTCCTTTTTGACGGTCCTTGGAGGTTTATTGTCAGGGAGGACAGCTAAATTGTGTGGGTGTTAAAAAAACACAAGTTCCATTTTTTCCACTCTTGTCTCCTTCACAAAAGTAACACAGGAAACTACCAAAGATTACATAAAAAAGAATCAGCTCTGATCTGAGAGCATACTCCGGGTCGTATCGCGGATCTAAGGCCAGGGAATATCTTCTAGATAAATGACAGTGTGACACAGGACGGTAATGTTTGTTTAGGTCAGGAAAGGGTAGGTCTTGAGATCCTCTCCTGACGTGAAGCTCTCAGTCTGTGAATTACATTGGCTTCCACATCAATTGCGTAAACGACAGCTGCATCAGTCTCAGCGGGTGGGAGGAAAAACTGAGGGTTTGTTAAAGAAAAAACAGCAATCGGGTCAGGGTCATGGTGTCAGTTGCCATGATGACTGATCCCAAGTTTTAATTACCACTCTTTCTAGAATGGAAAAACCCACAGTCTCCCCTTATGTCAGGGTTAACAAATTCTGCTTTTACACATCAGTGCAGTCTCACACTGGGGTTTAAGGTTCATTGCACTTGAAAAAAAGTATTTGTTCCTCAGATGAAAGAGGATCTATTGTGGATATAAGTATATCGACTTTAAATTGTTTACTAATTATGAGTTTAAATGTAATTTCACAGTTAAATCTTGTATGTCATGAACTACCAGCCCACCCTGCCTATAAAGAATCTATTATGTCACTGTTGATACTCTCTTTAACTTTGTTTGTAAGGCCCAAACCAACGATGAATCCACCCTACTGGCCAAGTTTGATTGTATCTTGAGGCTTGTTTTGCAAAATATAAAAAAAATCAGTGAATCATACCGTGTCATGTCCCTGTGTTACCATGGGCACACAGATTAAATGAGGACTAGACACACTGTCAAGCTGACCCTTGTATTAGACCACAATGTGGATTAATCCATCACTGGAAATAGTCCTTAAAGGTGTTCAGAAATGGCTGTTTGTCCTGTTTGTCACGCCGAGTTTACACAAGTTGCCGCACAAGTTTACCCGAGTAAGGAAAACAAATTTGATTGGTCGTTATCGAACGGGCGGGATATTCAATGCTTGGGGCGAGACCGAGCTCGGTGTGTGTGTGTGTGTGTCTCAGACGTTTGATTGAAGGATGACAGATCCAATGTCACTGGCTGATGAATCGTGTGCAGCGTGATGCATAATTTGCGCGCCTGCATTTTCCAATGCAAAAAAAATACCACACTTTCATCCCGGATTTACTTGAAAGTAGAATTTTGCACAAAGTTTGGGCTACATTGTCTGATACACGTATGATTACACTAATTTTAAGACCCACAGTGGGCTCAAATTCAGTTTTCTTTTCTGTACAGGTTTAATAAAGCACTATTCTATTTTTGAATATGGTTTGTTTAAAGATAGGCAATAGCCACAAAGAATTCAATCTATATTTAAGTTTACCACAAGGAATCAAAAACTCAGGATGCGATCACATTTTCATCACTTCTATACTACATAATTCCATCTTTTCAAGGATATGATTGGAGTAAACAAATACTAATGCAAGTGGACAGAGGGAGAGACAGGATTTCTGTGAAGTGATGCCCCAGAACAGTTTGGAGCGCTGCCATTCCCAGACCACAGGTCGCTCCGGTGTCGTGTAGCATTCAGCCAATGCTAGGTGCATCTGCGATTAATGTCTGCTAAAAAGCTAACTTACTGTCTCTTAGTGGTTATATCTCACACAGGCTTCGCCCTCTACTGGACTCTATGGGTATATCTCTCCTCCAATCGCGTACGCGCGATGGCCCACTGAAATTTGCATGTACGTAGCCGGCCAGTATGGCGTGCCTACCTTTCCCGCCCTTTAGCGGGCTATATAAGCAGATGCACCGCCAGCTGCCCTCATTCCTTTTTACTTCAGCGTCGGCGAGTGCCCACTGTCACACTAGCTCCTAGGATGGAGTCGCCGCTTCAGGAACAACGCCTCTGCCGGCATCATCGCCCCGGCAGACTTACATCTTCTTTGCTTCGGGCGTCTCGGGAGGAAGCGCGCCACCGCCGGGCTGGAGCAGCGACGGCAGGAGGAGGACGCCGCTCCAGCGTACACCACCTCCACGCCGCCTGATGAAGCTTCGCCGCCCAGACCCGCCTCAGCCTCTGCTGCAGACTCGCCGCCGCTACGAGACGAGGAGGATGAACTCTCCCTCTCCGACGGCTCGACGGTGTTTGGCGCCGCTTCTATCAAGCTCAACTTCCCGTAAGTCATGACGACTGCAGCGGAGTGTGTCGGGCTTCCCCTGCCCCCCCCCCCACTGCCCCCGAAGCCGGTGAGCCGCCTCCGCGTGTGCAGGGTGAGACGGAGACTGTGTTCCCCGGTGTGCCCCCGCTCGAAGACGCTCTGGCTGTGCTCATCATCCCGCACTCAGCCGGCTGGTCAGGACACAGAAAGCCACTACCACCGCTGCTGCAGGATAAGGACACGCTAGAATATTTTGACAAGCTATTCCAGCTGGGCGCGCAACTAGCAGCAGCAGCAGCAACAACCTCGGTGTGCTGGGCGTAGCAGCGGCGGCTTCACTCCCGCGCGACGCCCCCCTTCCCCTGACACTATGGAGTATCTCGGCCGGACCATCGGTCAGATGAACAGGACAGGGAGTTGCTACTGCTGCCGGACGAGTGATGTCACTGTCGGGCGTCGGCTCTCGCCACGTCTGGCTAGGTCTCACCGCCCTCCCCAGAAGGGACCGAGAGGATCTTCTGGCTGCACCGGTCTCTTTGGCTCCTCACTACGGTGACGCAGCGGCTAAAGAGGCTGGAGGAGGAAAAGGCGCAGCTGAGCCGTCATCTACCGCTCGCTGTCGCCGCCAAGCAGAAGGGAGAGGTCAAGCTGCCCCGCCGCTACGCTGCGGCGAGGCGGAGGGATCGCCGCCAGCGAAGAGGCTTCTCCGCGGCGGATCCCCCAGCTGACCCACAGCCAGCCCCAGCGGGCCCGCCGCAGCTGCGCCCCGCACGGGACCCCAGCGCGTCCCGTCCCGCGGCGGCTCGCAGCACACCCAGGCCGAAGCTGTCCTGGGGCACACAGCGACCAGAGTGGCAGTTAACGGGAGGGACGGCACCGGCAGGCTGCCTCGCCGCCCTCCCTCATTGTTCATATGGTTCTGTATGTTCTGCTTGTGTTCACTGTTCTGTGGATGTGAAAAATGTTTTTATTAAAACATGTTACTCCACTAACAGAGCAAAAATCCCCCTCCCACCTCCACCATGCTCCCCGCTTGCCGCGCAGCCCCGGCCGGTGTAGTCACCGCTACACCGTCGGTCAGGCTGCCGGTGGCTTGTGTTACACCGTCACATCCCCGCAGCGGGCCCGGCAAGCAAGGCCCCCCCCCGGTCACGGTTTCACAAGCACACTCACACAACACACCCTCTACCGTCCCCGTTGTGGGAGACGCGGTAGAGCGGAGCACCGTTGTCAACCGGGTAAAAGCTACCGTTGTCCCTCTATATGAGCGCTACAACCGGCGAGGCTGCACAAGAAAACATCGCTCCCCACTGGTTGTAGCGACCACACAGTTAGCCCCGCGCGCTGCTAGCCGACACCGTGTCACTTCCACGGTGCGTCCGGCTGACGAGCGATGGTTGTCACCGCCGAGCTAACGGCTACGGCGGTGACAAGCATCGTTCACAGCAGCACGGCAGGGCTGTGTTTCCGGACAACGAGACGGCTGCCTCACGCTCGTTTAACCCACGCCGCTCCAGTGAAGCGGCCGGGCTAACACGAACTGTCTCCCCGGTAAACAGCAGTGGAGCGATGGTTGTCACCGCCGAGCTAACGGCTACAGCGGTGACAAGCATCGTTCACAGCAGCACGACAGGGCTGTGTTTCCGGACAACGAGACGGCTGCCTCACGCTCGTTTAACCCACGCCGCTCCAGTGAAGCGGCCGGGCTAACACGAACTGTCTCCCCGGTAAACAGCAGTGGAGCGGCCAACGTGTCTGACCGCTCTGGTCCTGTGGCTGTTATTTCCACGGGCGGATCTAACAGCAGCAGGGACGTCATGACGGTGAGGTGCCGGGCGGCGGTGGTGCGTTCAGGTGACACCACGCCGGCTCGGACAACAGAGATGCGTTCACGGACGGCCCCGCGAGCTCGGACAACGGGCTTGGTGCGTTCAGGGACGACTCAGCCCTTTCACAGAGGGCCCCCCATGGGCCAAACTCCCGTTTATGGCGGGTTTGGCGGCGGAGAGGGCCGAAATTGTGTACCACAGCTTTCTAGAAGCTGCTCCACAGCTGTCTGTGCGTCCTCTCACGTGTTTTTACGAAGCATGGCAGAGCAGCTGCGTACTGACAGACTGGCTGGACAGGACCCTCAGACTAGGATATTCTCTCCAGTTCTGCGGGCTCCCCCCAGCGTTCAGGGGCATACAAGAGATGAATCTATCCTCTCAACATGAGATAGAGTTCCTCGAGGGGGAAATTCAGGACCTGCTATCAAAACAGGCCGTGTCAATTGTCCCTCTTCACGACAAGGAACGAGGTTTTTACTCCCCATACTTTTTGGTTCCCAAAAAGACAGGGGGCTACAGACCCATCCTGGACCTCCGTGCCCTGAACACACGTATCGGTCGCAAAACGTTCCGCATGCTAACCACAAGGAGGCTGCTGGTACTCGTCCAACCAGGCGATTGGTTCTCTACCATCGACTTGAAGGACGCTTATTTTCACGTCGAGGTGGCACCAAAACACAGGAAGCTCCTGCTTTTTGCATTTCAGGGAACAGCCTACGAATACAACAGGCTGCCATTTGGCTATTCCCTGGCCCCTAGTACGTTCAGCAAATGTGTGGACGCAGCGCTACAACCGCTGCGCAGCCAGGGGATGAGGGTCTTCTTTTATCTGGACGACCTCATCGTGATGGCCAGGTCCAAACAATGGGCCATTTTTTTCACACAGTTCAGTTGATACTTCACCTGACCAAGTTGGGTTTTGCCATCAACTGGAAGAAGAGCAACCCCCAACAAAACCAGCGGGCCCGAATACTTGGGGATTGTGCTCGACTCTGTCAGCCTGAGAGCCACTCTGTCGGAGTCCAGACGGACAGCCCTACAGCAGGAGGTTCTCAAGCTGCAACAGGTTCCACGTGTCACAGCCTTGACCGTCATGCAAGCACTGGGGCACATGGCAGCAGCTCACCCGGTGGTTCCACTAGGACTGCTGCACATGCGTCGCCTGCAGAGATGGTTCGCCAGCCTACGCTTAGACCTCAAGAGGCAGAAGTTTCGGCTGCTGACAGTCCCCCCAACAGTGCGGGGCAACCTGCAGTACTGGGGGTCCCCACGACATTTGTTGACCGGAACACCACTAGGACGAGTGACCTCGTACACGTCGGTGTTCACGGACGCCTCCATGATGGGGTGGGGAGGCACCTGCCTGGGGAGGGCGATAGGTGGTGTGTGGCCTCCGGGGGAGGACCGCCACATCAACCTCCTCGAGTTACAGGCAGTGTTCCTGGTTCTCCAACACTTCAGTCACCTGTTAAGGGGGAGACACGTGTTGGTGAGGACCGACAATCGCACCACAGTCGTTTACATCAACAGACAGGGCGGTGTACATTCCGCTGCCCTGTTAGCGATGGCGGAGAACCTGTGGTCATGGGCTTCAGAGCACCTACAATCTCTGAGAGCCCTCCACGTTCCAGGAATCGAGAACAGGGGGGCCGACCTCATGTCAAGGGGCGGCCCCCTGGAAGACGAGTGGAGACTGCAACCAGAAGTGGTACAGCAGATCTGGACACGATTCGGGAGGACAACGGTGGACCTGTTTGCCAACAGGTCGAACACCCACTGCCCCCATTGGTTCTCCCTGAGCCCGCAAGACCATCCACCCTTGGGGGTGGACGCATTTGCACACGCTCCATGGCCAAGAGGGCTACTTTATGCCTTCCCCCCCCTCCGTCTCATCCCCCAGCTACTGGAGAGAGTGAGAGTGGAGCGGCTGAGGGTCATTCTGGGGGCTCCCGACCGGCGGTCGGCTCTGTGGTACGCAGAGCTGACCACAATGATGGCGGCCCCACCATGGCCCATTCCCCAAATCCGGGGCTGTCACAGGAGGCAGGCGCGATACAGGCGCTGCCGATCCTGGGCCAGTCGCTTCAAGCCTGGGCCCTGAAAGGGACAGGTTAATGCGGACTGGGCTGACTGCGCAGGTGGTGAAAACCATCCAAGCGGTTAGGGCTGGATCCACCATTGCCTGTTACAGGGCTAAGTGGTTAGGTTTCCAGCATTGGTGCGAAGAGAGGGAAGTGGACCCACTGACATGCTCAGTGGGAGACACTCTTTCCTTTCTACAGCTTTTGGTTGATAGAGGGCTGTCTCACGCGACTGTTAAGGTTTACGCTGCAGCCATCTCATCATGCCATGAAGGGTTGGGCGGAGGTCCAGTCTTCGCCCACCCTCTGGTAAAACGGTTCCTGCAGGGGGTCAGAAGGCTACGACCAGTGGCACGCACTTCTGTACCACAGTGGGAATTGCCACTGGTACTCGAGGCCCTCACAAGGGACCCCTATGAGCCTTTGGAACGCTCCTCCTTAAAGGTGTTGTCGTTCAAGACAGCGTTGCTTCTTGCTCTGACGTCAGCCAAGAGAGTGAGCGAATTGTGTGCCCTGTCAGTCCACCCGAGTTGTTTACTCCTTCGCGGGGACCGCAGTGGTGCCATCCTTAAACCGAACCCCTCCTTTCTTCCTAACAACATAAGGAGCTCATTTCGGTCCAGAATCATCCAGTTGGAGGCTTTTCACCCTCCCCCTCATGAGGATTCGAGGGAGGCGAAACTGCATCTCCTATGCCCTGTGCGTGTGTTGACATACTATGTCGACCGAACAGCCACTGTCAGGAACACCGACCAGTTGTTTGTGTGTTATGGTGACGGGACGGCTGGCAGAGCCCTGTCCAAGAAACGCTTGGCGAGGTGGATGTGTAAATGCATCCTCTCAGCCTACAGTCAAGCGGGTCGAGAACCGCCCACTGTGGTCCGGGCGCACTCCACAAGAAGTGTGGCGACGTCTACGGCCCTGTTCAGTGGTGCGAGTGTTGAGGACATATGTACGGCGGCATCGTGGTCTTCACCCTGCCCGTTCATAAGGTTCTATCTCTTGGATGTATCAGGCTCCTTCTCCAGGTCTGTGCTCACTGTAGGGTCACAGGACATGTGAGAGGAAGGATGTGTCAAGTGTTTTTAAATACTTGATCCCCACAGGGTGTCATGCATCTGCATTGGACTGTGCTCTGCTAGGACACTGTCAATGAGGTGCGCAGGAGGTCTAGGGTTGAGACCCCTGCGAGGTTAGACCACAACTTCACCCAGCCTAGTCAGGTGCTGCTAACTGGGATGAAGTTGGACCCGTTATCACTCCATACGGTGGTTAAGATTAATAAAGTGGTGACTGGGTCTTGGTACCTAACCGGTAGCTGGTGTGGTCAGTGGGCGGAGCCTCTCCCGCGGCAGGGAGTACATAAATCGGGGCTTCGCCTACTGTACCCATAGAGTCCAGTAGAGGGCGAAGCCTGTGTGAGATATAACGAAGGTTACGATATTGTAACCCTAGTTATATTAACACAGGCGGAGCCCTCTACTTAGGGCCCTGCCGCTCTTTCGCCTTACGCTGAAGTTTGGTGGAATGAGGGCAGCTGGCGGTGCATCTGCTTATATAGCCCGCTAAAGGGCGGGAAAGGTAGGCACGCCATACTGGCCGGCTACGTACATGCAAATTTCAGTGGGCCATCGCGCGTACGCGATTGGAGGAGAGATATACCCATAGAGTCCAGTAGAGGGCTCCGCCTGTGTTAATATAACTAGGGTTACAATATCGTA
>NW_028219784.1:0-33928 GCF_045865225.1 Trachurus japonicus | reverse complement strand
CTGTATTTTTAGTTTATTTTCTTTTGTATTATCAGCCTGTCATTTAATTTGTGTTTGTTAATACATCTTCCTCTCAATTTATCTCATGTCATCTCAGTTTTACAGTATTTAGTCTTGTACAGTAAATAGTAAAATGTTCCCAGGTTCAGGGACAGAAGGTGCACAGCTCTCTGTTCAGGTGCTACTGTATTATCATTCAGTCTGTATCGGCTCCTAAGAGTCGGAATTAAAGTTTTTCTCACTGTCAGTTTCCATCACTGATTCATGGAACCTCTGCCGACTGGTAAATAAGTGAAGAGACCTCTACAGTATCCACTGCATTTATTCTGAGTGAACTCCACATGGTTCCATTCAATTTTGGTAAAGATCTTTAACCACGCTAAAATGTCTGATGATCAAATAAAAAAAGTGCAAAACCTCTTTATGTTGCTATTCAAAAGCGAGATCTGTTCTTACCAGTTATTGATTTATTTCTGTTTTTAGAGAGCCAAAAGCTTTAAACCAGGCAAAACTGAACTCATGCTAATCACCATCTAACATGCACAGCTCCTGAAGAAGTCCCGGGTAAAGGGGGGGGGGGTACTTTACAGGAACATCGTCCCACTCCACTCCAGGACTCATGTAAGACCCATCAGAGTCTTGAGGCGACATAATCATAATCAGGTGGAGGTTTACTGTAGCACAACAGCAGAAAAGTGACAGGACTTGCATAGTTTCCCTTTAAAAAAAAATATTGGTGCTTTCTGTTGGTGTCACATCCAACTCTGAGTTTACCCAAGAGTAAACCTAAAGCCCCACATGGGAGTTCATCAGAGCCAATTGGAGTACCGACCCCAAGGCTGGGACTTTTTCAGCCCCCTGTAAAAGTTCCAGGAGATGGGCTTAATAGGAGCGGTTCCTGATTCATACCCACACGCTGCACGATTTTTTTTGTGTCAATAAACGTAGCTCGAAAACAATGAGATGCTATAAACTTTTGACCTGAACTTTACAAAAGTGCGTAACCTCTATCGTCCCCTAGAAGATTTCTGCGTTATTGCAACGATACAGTCGACACTTCAATATGGTGTATAGCCCGGTACCCGCCCCTCCCCTCCCCACCGCTACCGTTTGTCCTTCTCTTTCTTCACCAACAGACCTTCTACGGAGCGGGAAGGCTTTTTCTTTTTAGTAGGATCCACTTCTGAACCTCTTGGTCCCTTCTTCGGGTTCCCTGCCATGTTGCTTCTAGCAGCGCTCTCCTCCCCCCTCCCTGCTCGCTGTCAGGTAAAACCGACGCTCCGTTCCAGGCAGGCTGTTGAACCCGTAAGGTACGACGACTTTGTAGCGTTCAAGGCAACCCGTAACTCGTGTTTTCCCGACCTGTTATCCATGAAAGTGCACTATAACGGCCGTCAAACTCGTAACTTCCAACCCGTGAACTCGTACCAGATCGAACTGGTACGAGTTCACAGGTCAGAAAAACACTAGTTATGGGTTGCCTGGAACGCACCATTACTTCCTGTGCGCCAGCGTGGGAATGTCGCCGAAGACACCAAATACAAAAAGAACAAATACTGAAAAATACCGCAAGGCGTTAGAGGATCATCTCCTCTAGTAGTGGCTTGGGTGAAACGGATATTTACAGACACGTAGAAGTTACGCACTATAGCTTTAATTTATCATCAGAACATCTTCCATAAAGGATCATTCCTGTGTATTTCAATCTGGGATATTTTCCATACATGTGAGTATGGGCTTTGATGTCTTCACTCCCATAAATACTGTCCTATTTTGCCCACAACTCACCACTACAAAGGAGGTGGTCAGGGGAGCCACCTACACAGATAAAACTGTTTTTTTTAAGTGAATCATATTAAATCTCAAAGTTAAGACAGAAAGTAGAGGCCGTAGAAGACCATATGGTGAACTGCATGTGTCTGAAGGACTGTCGAGTCGAGCAGCCCATACAAAAAAAAAACAATATCATGCTGGAGCAGAAGCGACATATTGCAGCTAAAGCCTCCCTCCCACACTCCCTGGGTTCATTTCAGTTTTGGGCTCTCGGTGACTCTGCAAACACAACAAAGCAGAAGGGAAAAAAAAAAAAAATGAAATCCCAAATTCTCCCAGATTCCCCCCTGATGGATTTCACAATCCATTGTTCTGTTTCCCCCTGATGAGCACGGCGCCTGAATCTTTGTCTGCATCCGCTTATCCATCCATTCCCTCCACCAACCAGCTAGGCAGACATAGCAGCAGCAGCAGCAGCAGCAGAAGGAGAAGGAGAAGGAGAAGGGAACTCCACCTCACCTGTCACATTAATCATGATGGAGGTGCTGCTGAAATGCCAGCGAACCCAATCATGCAGGAAAACACCGAAACACAAAGTAATTATGTTACTGGTGCTTCCGCTGAAGGTAATTAAACAGTGGGGTCTCTCTGCAGTGGATACACAGCCTGTAGACTGAGCAGCTGTGAACACACACACACACACACACACACACACACATACACACTTCTGTTCACCTACCATCACATGATACAAGCTTTTACACAGCAAACACTTTTAAACATTTATAAATGTATTGACATTATATCGTAAATGAACATGTGCTGTTCTGAAGCCTCCCTGTTTGAAGCCCATATGTGTAGGACTGAAGTGTGTATGCGTGTGTGTGTGTGTGTGTGTGTGTGTGTGTGTGTGTGTGTGTGTGTGTGTGTGTGTGTGTGTGTGTGTGTGTGTGTGCCAGCAGCACAGACGGACCCTCGCAGATGTAAAGTAAACTTCAAACAGCCACCTCCTATACAACTGTAAATCCTTAACATGTGCTCATCCTTCACAGTGTGAACTGTAATGTCACGCTGCTCATGTTTGTGTTTTTTTATCTGAGGATTAACCCGCACGCACACAGAGGACAGAAACATTTGCAGGATGGCTGGCCAAATGTTGTTTTCTTTTTTTTTAAGCTAAAAATTCACTTTAGAGCAGACAAACAGTTTTATGCATAAAATTGCAACCAAATACAAGCAATGTGCGACACCACTGCTTTTCATTCTGATCCGATACCAAGTAAAACCAAAAGGAGGTACTGCTGATACCAAAACATTTTAGAAAAGCTTCATGTGTGAAAAGGGAGGAAGTAAAAAATATATACATGTTTGAATTATAGTTACGCAATAAAACACAGAGTATCTATTTTTGGTTTAATTTGAATTATCAACACTGAAAAATAGACATTAAATGCAAGAACATAACCATGGTGCATGGGGGATCCAAATGAGAGTCCTTCCCCAGATTTGCTCTTTTTTAAAGTGCATTTCCCACAATTTTAGGATTTTTTTTTGCTAATTTAGACATTGACTGACATTGATTTGAATTCACATTTAAATGAATAGTCTGCAAGCAAATAAACCATAGATGATCTTTCTTATTCTTTAATTAGAAACATGTTTTCAATAACAACATCCAGTTTTTAATGCTCCTTCTCTCATTAGGTCTGTGAAATCAACTGCTTTTGTGTGGAAGGGGCGCGTTGATTTACATAACCACAGTTCACCTCAGAGGTCCTGTAAAGAGCAAAATAACTGTCTACTGTGATGAAGATAGTTGTTAACCCCAAATCAGTGCAGACTGGTGATAGTATTGATGCTTTATTATGAGTATTGATCCTAAAACGGACACATTTGGTATTGTGAAGTATCTTGAATATCGATCTGCACATCACTACCAAATAACACATGCTCCCCAGGTCATCTGTGCAGCAGCTTATCATGACTCATAGGCCTGCATTGTGCTGCTAAGTCCATAAAGCAGGAGGAAGTGGTGGATGAATGACAGAATGACGCAGGGGAGTGGTGTTCAATGCCCGTGTGACAGAAGCAGTTTAGGTTCTATTAACCCATGACAATAAAGTTATTATTGTAACCAAAAAAGGTGGGAAACACACACAGAACACAAGCAAGGACAAACACAGACAATCCAACAAAGGACAAAACACTGAGGTTAAATACATGAGACACAGGTGGTGCAATGTAACACAGGTGAGACACATGAGGTAATCACAGGAGGGAGGGCACAGGAAGACAAGACAGGAACTTCAAAATAAAACAGGAACTAGACACAAACCATGACATGTGTTGGCAGTGCCTCCATCTAACTTCACCTAATCCCAGAATGGGCAAATTAGTCATCAAGTGGAGTGAAATTAAAAGAGCAACTATACAGGATTTCTAGCTTAACTATACCAAATGTTTACCTTAATTAAACAGTTTGGGAGTAATTGTGATGGTTCAATAAATTTAACTGGTTCAAGGGAGAATGGAGGCTCTCTGTCTTCCACCAGCATCTCTCAGCTGAAAACCAACCTTGTAAGATCAGAGCCTCCGACCCGGTGTCCCAGCTCTCGTCTCTGTGACGCCGCGACACAAACGTAACGCGCCCCGTAACCTGAATCTCTTGTTTATGAAAGATTAAATTACACAAATATACACATTGTAACATTGTGTATGATATTGTTATCTAATGATTGATTTCTGTCCGGCCTTGTTGTAAACAAATGCACATGGTTGGGAGGAGGGTTAGCAACACAGCAGGAAAAGCAACCAGACTTGCATAGTTCCTCTTTAAGGCTTGATTGTTTCAGTACTGGATGTTGCGTGTTGGTTGCATCCAAAAAAGAAAATGAAGTTGTGTTTTTTTCAGGTTGGAGAACTTGTTGAAAACAAGATGACTGACACCTTTTACACTGCCAGACAAGTTTTTTTTTTCTTTTTTTTTTTTTCTTTCCGTTCAGACTCAAACACAGACAGGAAGCAGTAACATGCAGTTACAGAGCACAGTGCTCAGAGAGAGATTCAGAAAAGTGAGCTGCAACTGCAGACCGGTGAAATGGATCTGTTGCATCATCCTCCTGCGACCGGTGCTCCAGGTGTGGGAGCTAATGAACACATGGGATAACTGTGAGAGTGGATGTCACTTTACACAGAAGAGACAAATGTTAAGCTGTTTAAGATGTTAGGTTTTTAAACAGCTACCTCCATGTGAACATCTCGGCCTGGACTTAAAGTTAAAGTTAGTTAAAGTACACTTTATTGTCCCATGAAGGGAAACTCATCGTGGGAGCCAGGCCACTACATTGCACACGTCCATCACAGTAAGAAATACAGTTAAAAACCATTGTAATGAGTAAGTAGAAGAACCCATGGCGAGGGAATCATGAAGTTCTGTTGCTTTTGTTTCCGTTCAATAACTCAATGGAGATGGGAATAAGTGAGTTTTTGTACTTTTTGTATTTAATTTGCATCTAGGTGTTCTAGGCCGTCGGCCTGAGGGCAGGCTCTCATCCACAATACAGATAATTCTTACAGACACTGAAGATAGTTTCAACTACTGGCTCCTGTATTCTTTAATGCTGTTTTAATGACCTGCATCAATTTATAGCCTTCAGCTGGACTGACAAGTTTCCATACCATATTTGAATGCCACACTCTCTAAAATCATTTAAAAAAACAAAAAGTCGTAGTTTGGTACATAGATTATGGACATGGGTGTGCCATGAGAGGGAGCCGTCTATGTAAACACCCAGATGCTTTTTTTTCTTTTTTAACCTGTATTTATCCAGGACGGATCCATTGAGATTTAACAATCTCTTTTTCAAGGATGTCCTGGTCAGGAAAGCAGTAGTACAAATACAAGCAAACATACACAACAAGATCAAGATAACTTAATAATATAATAAGTATAAGTTAATCACCACAGGTGCAGCTGGTGACTAATAGTTCTGAGATTGTAGGCTATGTTTGAAGCCAGAAAGAGGGATGAGAGAGCCCAATCTCATCCTGACTTGTAGGTCATTCCACGACCATGGCCCAGAGTGAGAGAGGGTCTTCATCCCTAACTCAGTCCTCATAAGGGAAACCTTAAATCACAGCCAACTGTTGGCTCTAAGACTGTACAGCAATAAACTTCGAACAGATGTAGTGTGGCAGCTTGCCTAAAATAGCCTTGTAGATTAAGGTGTACCAGTGCAAAATCCTGTAAGTGTGTATAAAGTGCAATGGTGGGTTCTGAAGGCTGAGCCTGTTATGTATCTCGGTGCAGCATGATAATACTTCTAGAAGGTGACCTGATTGTGATAGCAGCACCTTCAATAAAAACAGGACTGTGGTCACCGATGGCCCTTGGGTCAAATATGATTTCCTCCGGACTTGATCTCGTTGAACCCTGTTGGCTTTTTAACCACCGACCAATCAAGTCCGTCCACGTGGGAATCGGCTCGTCAAACTTCAGAACTTTACCAGCAAATGTCAACATCAGTGAGTTTTGATGTGCAGCTGTCTGCTGCTCTTCCTTCTACACCGCCGCTAACAAAACAGTCTGTTCTTGGCTCAGAAGCTACAGTTCAAGTGTGTGTCTCCACGGCCCTGCCAGCTCAGCTGTCAGTCCAGCCTGTGCACGGCTCGCAGGCTAAGGAGCATATATATATATATATATATATATATGCTCCTTAGCCTGCGAGCCATAGCTCTGGAAAAAAATAAGAGACCACTTTCACAAATGTTTCTTAAATACATGTATGACAGTCATTCTTTTCTTTTCTTTTTTTAAATACCAACACAAACACAACTCATTCTACTTAATGAGACACTGCTGAGGTCATCACATGAAAAAAACAAAGTACAGGCACATCACTCCAACGAGGGCAGGTGCTGAGTACAAACAATAACCAATTAAAGAAAACAACAACTGACGAAGAGCATAACCTTACTGCTCGAAACGTACGTCACAATAAATGTATACGCTGAGTCCTGCAGAGTTGCGAGTACCTTTGTTTTCTTTAATTTGAGGTCATCACCTGAACCACATCTGGTTTTATAGGAAGATTATTAAAACCACTGCTGGGATTAAACATCGACATTATCCCACGAAAACTGATTTATAAACTCTTCCTGAGTTAAAATATTCTTGCTGTGTTATTTAGGAATAAATATCAGTGGCTCAGGTGGTAGAGCGGGTCGTCCTATGATCAGAGGGTTGGCGGTTCGAATCCCGCTCTGTCCCGGTTGCTGCCGTAGTGTCCTTGGGCAAGACACCTTACCCACCTTGCTCCTGATGGGTTGTGGTCAGCGCCTTGCATGGCAGCTACCGCCATCAGTGTGTGAATGTGTGTGTGAATGGGTGAATGCGATGTACTGTAAAGCGCTTTGGGTATCGTTACAGGTATAGTAAAGCGCTATATAAATACAAGACCATTTACCATTACCATTTACCATTTACCATCAACATGTTTTCTTTGCATTATTATTATTCAAGGTCTGAAAAGACTTGATATTTTTTGTTGATTTTTTAGTGACTAGTTTAGTCATTTTCAGCCAATAAAAGCTCTAAATGACAATATCTTTATTTCAATTTTGGGAGAAATGTTGTCGGTAGTTGATAGAATAAAACAATTTTTCGTTAATTAATTTTACATATACATATTTCACATAATTTCACACACACACACACACACACACACACACACACACACACATATATATATATATATATATATATATATATATATATTTGTTTTTTTTCTCCTGCTGAAGAAAACATGAAAAACAAATCATCTTTTCAGATAGACTTTAATGAAGTCAGATAAAGGAACTCCCATTGGTTGCAGCCATTAGGGCCATAAATCTCTCTCAGCAGCCTCTGGCTAATGTTGCCATTGCTGCGTTTTACCTGACGACGGCAATATTGCTGTAAATTGATAAACATGATACTGTTACAGATAAACTGATCAAATTTGAAAAAAATGATAACGCATAATGCAGATGCATGCATGTACATGTAATTACACACACACACACACACTACAACTGCACCCAAGCAGCGGAAAGAAAAACACACTACATCATTTGCCATCATTTCCATATTTGCTGTTGAGTGTATATTTACAGTATCCCCCCCCCCACCACACACACACCCCACGCCCAGAGAGACGGTGGCTGCAATTACAACATTTCCTCACAGAACCAGTGCATTCACACACACACACACACACACACACTGCACGATCGCGGCGATACATCTGCGGTTCTGTTTCCGTCAGACGCTGTCAGACGTGTGGCGTGAGCGTCTTCTCCTGCTCCGCGCTCCCTTCACTTTATAATCAGCAGCTAGACAGACAGATTTACTACACAATGGGAGACACTTTCATGTACACAGAAACACACACACACACACACACACAGACACAGACACACACACACACACACAGACACACACACACAGAAACTCTCCTGTACTCCTCCTTGCCATCATTAAGACCATGATGTAAGCTTTGGCAAGGGCGGCTCGCAGGCCTGATAACACCAGACATAATCACTTCTGATCCCTGAGCTTCCCCTTCGTTCACTCTCTCACTTACCCCCTATACCCCCCCCCCCCTCTGCTCACCTCCACCCCCACACACTCACACACTTCCTTTCCTTACACAACCACCTTCTCTTCCCCCCGCTTCCAAAAGAATCCCTGAAGATGTGCTTCAAAAAGCGAAGGAGTCCTTTTTTTGGCGTCCAGGCATCAGAGTTTGCAGAGTGTTGCATCATGGCGCGCGTAAACACCCCGTTGGGGGGTGGGGGGTGGGGATGGGATGGGAGGGAGGGAGGGAGGAGTGCCCGGGGCGGTGCTGTTTGTCACAAACACGGTCACGTGGCTCAGGGATCCCATCATCCCTCGGGGCGAGAGGGGAGGAGGGGGGGGGGTGAGGCTGGTTCACCTGTAACCCAACGCTACAGCTGGTGCTCCTCGCCCGCTGCCTCACCTTTCCCCCGTGTTAACAGGAGGTCAGACTCAGGCTCAGGCTCACTGATGCAACCAGGTGAAGCACTACATTCGGTAAGTGCTGCTACAGAATGTTTTGAATGTGTAAATTGGGCATTATTTACCTACTTACCTCCATTCAACTCTGAAAAGTATGAGCATCTCTGTTTGTGGTGTGAAATTGTGGAATAAACGATGAGGACATAAAAATGTGCATTAACTTAATACAATTCAAAAGTAACTACAAACAAACACTCTTGGTCAGTTATAAGCTAATTTTATACTTTTTTAAAGAAAGGATGGGAACACTTTGTAACAAGAAACCACTATTAAGCATTAATAAATACTGAATTCTTAATTTATAATGTGTTAATACTCACTATGTAGTTTATAAATGCAGTTAGTGCTCATCAATTTTGAGTAAAACATTCTTAACAGTGTATAAATTATGATTTCAGTATTTAATGCTGAACTGATGCTTAATAGTGTGTACTTATTATAAAGTGTTACCGAAAGGATGTTTATAATCAGGGCTCTATTTCATATTAAAGTTGTTGTAATCTTACAGATTTATGGATTATGTCTGTTCTTATGGATCTTGAAATTATGACAATGTAAGGGAGGGGCTTAACTGTATAAGCTTCCTTCAGCCCCTTCTGAAACTTGCACATTATCACAGTGTGTTTTTTTTTCTCTGTTACATAAACTGTTTGTTTTGATTCTTTTTGATGTTTTGAGACAAATCAAATCAAAAATGCATCAGTCATGTACAGGTGCAAAGGTAGAATGATGACAGACGTGTGGATCAACAAGCAGGTACATGCAACAGGTGGCTACACACAGGTAACAGGCCCATAGGGAATCACACAGAGACATTAGCTGACAATGTAATAAGTGAGTGGGGAAAAAAGGCTGACAGGAATATCAGGGAGAGGAGGGAGTGAGAAGAGGAGCGCAGGTGAGAAACAGGAGGAGAGGGGTGAGCAGGTGGAGAAGGAGTGTGAGCACACACTCAAAGAATCAACAGTGGCTGAGTCAGGGATGCTGACAGGGAGGAAAGTGACTGTGCTTCCACATCAACTGAAACACCTGTAACGTCAGATCAGTCTTCAACTTGGCTCTGAGATCTACAGTGTTTGATAATCAGTATAATTGTGAAACACACACAACAAATTAAGTTAGAGTTTCTTTCTTAAAAAAAAAAGATAATTTATCTTCATATATCATTACATTACAATATCATTACAGCTTCATAATTATTAGTATTGGATGCTGTGTGTTTGTGAAATATTGTAACAATGAAAAACAGTTAATCAAATGGTGTTCAAGATCATCTAAAAAGTTACCCACTATTTCTCACTCACTTTTATTTTATTTAGTTCTTTTGAGAGGGGTGAAGGAAACGCCAAGATATGAGAGACAAGTTTCAGTACATCTTTATTGTATTCCTGTTTTCCCATTCTTCTTTCTCCTTTTCAGTCATTTATTCCTCGTCTCCAGTAGACATCCATTCCCAACCTGACTAATAAATATATATACTGTATCAGAATAGATAACCACGATGAGAAAAGGCTTCAATTTAGCTGCTGATGTTATGTCCACCAACATTCAGCTCAAGCTGAATGTTCCAGAGCTCCCAATTAAAACTGACGTGCTTATCATGAGGAGTCCTGCACTAGTATCCACCAGGTCTACCTGCTAGGCAGTGCTTGAGTCAAGTCTTGGACAGTCGAATATAGGTAGCCTGCATGTTAGCCAATGGGATCAGATCTGTTCCATATCCATACAGACAGGGGCGGAGTGGGGCACCAAAATCTACCCGCCCCCCGGCAATTTTTGCAATTTCCTTCAGAAGTTGGCACCAGTTAGATCATATATTTATACAGAATGGGGTGAAAGAGCTGCAATTAGTGCCTCCCAAGCAGGTTTACTTACTAACACTGCTGACCATAACATTGCATCCAGTCATGTTTACTTACTTTATTTCTCCCTTCTCACCTACTCTGCTCTGCAAATGGATTTTACTGACAGCTCGCTGCAAACGCCACGGTTTCAGGTCTTGTCCTAACTCACCAACATTCTTCGGTGCCCATGGAAAAGACAGAGTAGAGTAGGCTACTGTGATGTGAGAGGTTCCGGCTCTCAAGCGGTTAAATCCAGAAGTAACGGTACCGCGTACCGACGTACCGGCCCACTTAAAGCACGGACTGTCTTGTCTTGTCTTGTCTAGCCCCTGTACAGACTTTTCATTTAGTGTTGATTTTGGCGGCCCCTGTGGACGAAAGTGGTGGTGTTTTGCCTGAATGAAGACTGCATTTCCCACTGTCGTGAAGACGTCTGTCCGGCTGCCGTGTGTAGATTTGTTTTGGAAACATCGGAAAGAAGATGGGACTTGTAGTAACCTGAGTGGTTGCTCTCTTAGCAATAATACACGCAGACGCCGGTTACCGTGTTTGCTTTGTTTACTCACACTCCGAGCAGCATACATACATCGGCCAGTAGGCGGAACATTACATGTGCAACACAACAGGTGTGCCTACTTTTCCAGGGCGGGGTTACACGAGCCCGCTGACAAAGGTTCCGGGGCGCAGCCCTCTAATGCAGCAGTGATATGCATTCACTCTGCAACACTTCTCCCCCTTTAAGTGCAAACCTACAAGAGCACAACTTAGAACATAGACTTGTCAACTAAGTGGTTATAAAGTATTAAAGCATATGTTATCATTTAACTGCATTACTTTTCCTTTTGTTACAATAAACATTTTCATTTGCAGCAAATAGAAACTCCTTTTCTTAACCAACAACAAAACCACTGTATCTTGTTTTAATAAACGTTTTTGAACCCTTTTCTTTTTCTTTGCATATTTTTAACAGTTCAACACGTCAGTCTATCTGGAGGCTTGTGTTGCCTCTTTGATCTCCTTAGTTCTGGAGTGAGGTCTCCAGACCTGGGAACAGGGGCAGGTGGGGCAGCCTGCACAGACAGTCCATCAGGTGCCACATTGGTGAGCTCTGACAGTCCCTCATGTGACAACTCAGTGTGCTCTGGTGTCACTGGCACCACAACATAGTCTCCAGAGCTGCTCACACTGTCCTTGTGCGAAACACACTGAGGACCTTTCCCTCCCCCATCATGGCGGGTACGCAGGTGATCCTGGTGCCTGCGAACCTGCCGACCATCAGACAAGTCCACCACAAAAGACACTGGACCCGTCTGGCGGTGAATGAGTCCTGGCAGCCAGGGCGAACCTGTGGCAAAGTTTTTGACATACACACAGTCCCCTGGGTGAAAAAGTCTCTCTTTAGCATGGTGGTCCCGTCGCGCTTTTTGCACATCCTGCGACCGGACGACTCTTGCTCCGACGTCTGGGCGGAGGAGATCCAGATGTGATTTTGGTCTCCGTCCCAGCAACATCTCTGCTGGGGGCACTCCCGTCACAGTGTGAGGCGTAATCCTGTACTGGAACAGGAAACGGGAAAGCTTGGTTTCCAGAGAGTGTCCCGACATTTTCTTTAGTCCCTCTTTCAAAGTCCCAACAGCTCTTTCTGCTAAGCCGTTAGAGGCGGGGTGGTAGGGAGCAGAACAGACATGACGGATCCCGTTTTTCACCATAAACTCTTTGAAAACCTCACTGGTGAATGTGGGCCCATTGTCTGTCACAATCATGTCTGGCAGTCCATGTGTTGCAAATATGCCTCTAAGTGTCTCTGTAGTAACTGGGGCAGTAATACTTGACATGACATGGGCTTCGAGCCACTTAGAATAAGCGTCCACTAGCACCAAGAACATCCGACCCATAAATGGACCAGCAAAATCCAGATGAAGCCTGGACCATGGACGGCCTGGCCACTGCCATGGGTGGAGCGGCGCTGACGCTGGCATCTTTTGGTTCTGCTGACATTGTGAACACGCTTTTACCTTTCCTTCCAAGGCACAGTCCATCCCAGGCCACCACAGAAACGACCTGGCGAGGCTCTTCATACGCGATATCCCAGGGTGGGCATCATGTAGCTCCTCCATCACTTGTGCTCGCCCTGGAGGAGGAACAACCACTCTGGAGCCCCAGAGCAGACAACCATCAAGCACACTCAACTCCAGTTTGCGCTTGACAAAAGGTTTGTATTCCTCCTGCTGTACAGTCACAGGCCATCCTTGCATTATCCATCTCTTAACCTGTGATAACACTGGGTCTCTCTCAGTCCATAGTTTGATCTGTTTTGCTGTCACTGGGGAATTTGACAGTCTGTCCATCAGAAAAACAGTCTCTGGGGGCAGGCCAGTGTGGCTTGGCGTGTCAGGGAGAGGCAGGCGGCTGAAGGCGTCAGCATTTGCATTTTCACTACCTGCCTTGTACTCTATACGATACTGATATGCTGACAGGGTTAACGCCCAGCGTTGTATTCTTGCTGATGCCATGGCAGGAATGCCTTTTAACTCACTAAACAGACCCATCAGGGGCTTATGGTCTGTAAAGATGGTAAAGGGGCGACCAAACAGGTAGTGGTGGAAGCGTTTTACAGCAAAAACTATAGCTAGCCCTTCTTTTTCTAACTGTGAGTACCCTTTTTCTGCTGCAGTGAGAGTACGTGACACGTAGCTGATGGGCTTCTCACTTCCGTCCTCCATACGGTGAGAAAGCACCGCCCCCACGCCGTACGGGGAGGCGTCACAAGACAGGATAACATCCTTGCTGGGGTCAAAGTGCACCAGCAGTCGTGCTGAATGTAACAGTCCTTTAACATGCTGAAAAGCTTCCTCCTGAGCCTGCTGCCACTTCCATGAACTGTCTTTATGCAGGAGCTGGTAGAGTGGGGCGAGCACAGTAGAGAGGTCAGGTAAGAACTTTGCGTAGTAGTTCACTAAGCCCAGGAACGACCTAAGCTCTGCTACGTTCTTTGGACTTGGAGCCTCCTTTATCGCCCTCACTTTCTCCTCCACAGGTGACAGACCCTGAGCTGAAATCCGGTGGCCCAGGTATGTGACACTTGGAGCTTGAAAAAACACACTTACTGCTCTTCAGACGCAGTCCAGCGTCTGACATCCTCTTCAGCACCTGGTCGAGGTTTCGCATGTGCTCCTCTTCTGTCCTGCCAGTGACCAGGATATCGTCCAGGTAGACAGCGACATGGGGAATGTTTTGAAGCAAATTGTCCATGGTACGCTGGAAAATCGCTGGACTGGATGCGACACCGAAAACCAAGCGGTTGTACTTGAATAGACCCTTGTGTGTATTGATAGTCACATATTGTTTTGATTATTCGTCCAGCAGCAGTTGCTGGTACGCGTGACTCATATCCAGCTTTGTGAATGTTTTTCCGCCTGCTAGCATGGTAAACAGGTCCTCCACACGAGGCAGGGGGTAGGTGTCGAGTTGTGAGGCCTGATTAATTGTCAACTTGTAGTCTCCACATATGCGTACTCCACCATCTTCTTTTACAACTGGCACAATTGGGGCTGCCCAGTCAGAGAACTCAACAGGTTCAATCACCCCCGCTTGCTGCAGCCTCTCTAACTCAGCCTCCACTTTAGCTCTCATGGCATATGGCACAGTGCGTGGTTTGAAGAAGCGTGGCTGTGCTTCGGGGTCCACACACAACTTCACTGATGTGCCCTTGAGGGTGCCAAGTTCATCTTTAAAAACATCTGCATATTTAGCTAGAATGTCTTGTACTACTGTGATGTTTTTGACTTCCCCCCAAATGTCCCCCCAATTTAGGCGAACTTTCTGCAGGAGATCACGACCCAACAAACTAGGCCCCTCCCCCTCAACTACTAGCAGTGTAGCCTTAGCTTTTTGTCCATGATACTCAATGTCCACATCTATAGCGCCCACAAGTGGAATGCACTCACCCGTATATGTTTTCAGTCTTATATTAGTCTCTTTTAGTTCAGGTGCACCATCTGAGTTCCACAACTTGTGGAAAGTGCCTTGACTAATCACTGAAACTGAGGCACCAGTGTCCACTTCCATTTTCAGTTTACTGCCGTTTACCTGAAGTGCTGTATAGATGGGCTCAGCCCGGGGCTGACCAGTGACATTGAACATGTTGAATGAACACTGCTCCTCGTGCTCTTCACTCTGCAGGTGATGTGTGTTCATCTTGTGCTTTGGTTTTCCCCATTCTTTCCTTTGTTTATTTTTAGCTCCCCTGCACTTTTTAGCAATGTGTCCTTTTTTCTGACAGTTATGGCAAACCGAGTCCTTAAAACCACAGTCATTTGCGAAGTGAGCTCCTCCACAACGATAACACTCCACGGACTTTAATGGCTTGCCTCTTTTTTCTTTTGACACCAGATGAACGGCGCATGGCTGCGCACCGCCGTTAGCATCTTTAATGTCTTTAGTGTTGTTAGCTGCTGTTTCCATAGCTTGGGCGATCTCAAGCGCTCTTCTGAAAGTTAGCGTGGCTTCTCCCAACAAACGGCGCTGCATGCCGTCGTCATTAATCCCACAGACTAACCTGTCCCGCAGCATGTCCTCCAGCACAGCACCGAACTCACAGTGCTCCGACAACTGTCTCAGCTCCGCGACAAACGCAGCCACTGTCACTCCCGGCTTGCGTGAATGAGTGTGAAACTTGAAGCGCTGAACAATTACAGATGGCTTTGGGTTGTGGTGATTCTGCACCATGGTTACCAGTTCTTTGAAGCCGATGTCTCCCGGTCTCCGCGGCGTGGCAAGATTGCGGATGAGCTTGTACGTCTTGGCCCCGCACACACTGAGGAGAATCGACCGCTGTTTTCCTTCGTCTCTGATGTCGTTGGCGAGGAAAAAGTGCTCCAGTCTCTCGACATACTCCACCCAGTCGCCGTCCTCCTCAACGAACTCGGTGAGCGAACCGACGGTAGCCATTACTGTTAACTGCGCGCCAACTTCTTCTTCGACTCATACGGTAACTTTACCTACTCGGCATAAATCCTCGGCTTGACTTGCGTTTTTAATCCTCGTCGCCAGTGTAGTAACCTGAGTGGTTGCTCTCTTAGCAATAATACACGCAGACGCCGGTTACCGTGTTTGCTTTGTTTACTCACACTCCGAGCAGCATACATACATCGGCCAGTAGGCGGAACATTACATGTGCAACACAACAGGTGTGCCTACTTTTCCAGGGCGGGGTTACACGAGCCCGCTGACAAAGGTTCCGGGGCGCAGCCCTCTAATGCAGCAGTGATATGCATTCACTCTGCAACAGGACTTGCTTTTTTTTTTAGCAGCATAATGTATCTTTTCGTATGGTTTTGTCAGTGGTCCAACCCGACCATGCCTTCCAGAGGTATAGAATTAGACTACTTAGAAATAGCGTATCTTCACACTAGCTGCGTTTCCATTACAGATTTTCGCTAAATAAAAGCGATATTAATGAAACTTCGAAAAAGTGCAATTGCTATTTGCGGGTGTTTCCATTGAATGGTATTTTGCGAATGAGCCGTAATGCGTCTTGCGTTTCTATGGTGACGGCACAGCGATCTCAGCTGCCGACAGCTGTTGCTGTTATTGTTTCTAACAAAGACAAAAACAGCGCTTGATTACTGAAAGGCAAAGCCCGTGTGGCGCTGGCAGCGGCCACAAATAAGGACGCACTCACAGGGCCAGTTATTCCGTACTGCGCTGAAGCCTGAATGCCCCCTCCCCTGTCCCCCGCTGGCCCACACTCACACCACCTCCAACCCAAGCTGCTCAAGCACGGCTGCCTCCGTTGATATAGAGGGATTATTTGTTTACCAACACGGCGGATGTGCGCTTTAACCTGACTGGAGAAAGAACGGAGCCTTTTAACACCAGCGGTGATGAGGTGCTGACAACAATATAGGTGGTTGTGTCCACACACCCGTACTGGTTTATGTGACTTAAGGTGACATTTCGGCACAGGAGGGAGTGGGAACGTGGATGCGAGCCAATCTCCTTCAACCATGCACGGAAAAGGGAAATGATAGGAAAGGTTTTTTTTCTAATTTATTGAGAGACAATGCCCAGGTCAGCAATGCATGACAATAAACATGTGGTTCATTTGTCCCCTCAAGTCACATAAACCAACACAGCGTGGACACACACAACTCCGGTGACGTGTAGAAAAGCGAAAAAAGTGTTTCCATTACACTTTTGCGATACACGTTTTTATCGATACGTCTCAAAAACCACCTCATGAGAGCGTAAAAACTTTTTAGCGATATTTGAGAGTTTTTTCGAAATGTAGGTGTTTCCATTACCAGTTTTTAATTTTGATATTTAATTTCTACAGTTCTCAAAGACCCGACCCGGTACGATCAGCAAGTGTTGAAGCCTGGACCCGAAGCGGCTGGACTCACGAGCATTGATTCTCGGCCGGAACACAACAAAAATTAAAAAAAAAAATAAAATTAAGTTATTAAAGCAGGAGTAAGCAGAATGTTTGTCTTAATATAAATCTTAAATAGTTGTATCTTCTGACGGCAATCACTTATATAGTGTTTGGTCCGAAACACGGGTCTGTCAGTCACTCTGCTCTGCTGTAAGTCGAGGATAAAACTTTCCTTGTATCCTACAACCTTTATCCAATGAGGAGAGAGAACGGCATAAAGGGGCGGTCCTCTCTGTGTGTGCAGCCAAGGGATGCGCGTGAATGTGGTGACGTAGGGACGAGGGCGGGGACTGATAACTCCATCGGCTGACAGGAAGTTAGCCAAAACCACCAGATCGCTTACTTCTGCTTTAATAGCATTCATAGCGTTTATAGGACGCGTGCTTGCAGCGCTGTGGAAACCCAGACTTTACCTGGAAACAAGAAATACAATTTTCCAATCTCACAGCAGCAGCTAACAGCAGAGCGTGCCCTTGATTTTGCAGCGATGTGACATTGTGTCCTTTAAGTTAGTCACAAAAGTAGCTCTGTATCAATTCCTGTCATTGGCTTCATTCAGAACCCCCTCACAAATATTTGCTTATCAAGAGCTTCACAAAGCCGGAAGACTGTCAGTCTCTACTTCAGCATTAATTTCAGCATAATACATGAATGAATCCCTCTGGGGTCCCACAGAATGACTTTTCACATGAAGAAGCATCCTTGAAACTAACTCATAATCCTCTGTGGAGCTACACATCTCCAAACAATAAAAGCTGCTGCAGACTGAATTCCCAAAAGCAGCTTCCTTGATCGTCTATACTCGCCCCAAAGAAAGCCTGTGAAGTTAATATTTACAGCCTCTCAGAAACAACAGCTAATGCACAGCTTTGTGAAATCTGATTACACCCTGCACCTTGAACAGAAAAACTCAGGGGAATCAGTTTGATCATTTTTGTTCCCAAGATCTGTGAGTTTATTAAATGTTGTTGTTGAATAAAAAAAATCCTGCGGACTCGGGGGTAAGATCTTATATACAACTGCCCGGGTCACAGACGCATGGGGGCACAGGTCAGGGGAGGATGGAGCAGAAAATATTATTGAAAAGAGATTCAGTCCAGCAGAGGAAGGATTCCTCTTTCTTTACATTTGACCTCCAAACATGATGTTTTCCAAAAGAAGCGACAAAGAATGTGTTTATATGGAGAAAATAAATAAAATAATTCAGGTGTGAGTTCTGGGTGGTGGTTATAGGTTATTCTACAGCTATGGGATTTTTGAAAGTATTATCAACCACAAGTTTTGAATTTGAGGATAGTTTGAGTTGTTGTGCTGTTGTGTAAGACAGCTGAACATGTAGTCAGTGTGGTAGCTACCTGTGGCTGATTTTGAATGCCAGCCAAATATTGCAGAGACATAGACAGTACAGGCACAAAAGCGATGTAGGGGCGGCAGTAGAAAAAAAAAGAGTTGAAGGATGTATTTTATTTTGTATATTTTCACAGGTTTATCTTGCATTCAAACAGTCCTTCCCTTTGGAAAGTGCATTTTCTCAACCACTGAACAAACCTAGCACTGTGTCAAATAACCTGCCCCCTCACTTTTAAGTCTACATAAAGACTGGGACTCTTCTGTGTGTGTGTGTTTTCTTTATGAACACTGCTGCCACGCTCACCTCTGCAAAAAGGTGACCACACACAGACACACATTATCATGGTTATTAGTTTTGTGTCATAGTCACAGATACAGAAATGCAATATAACATACAATATGTCCATATCACAGAGTGATATTGTTGCCATGTCACAGATGAAGGGATATATTTACATATATACAAACATCTGGATACATGGAGATATAAGTTTATATAATAATATGTAAAAAATGTGTTTATGTACATACATGTACATAAATACATCTATATGATGATGTTATTTTTATGTTGTAACCTGTTCTCTTAAAATAAAAAAATTATTAAAGGGACAACGAGGAGTTTTGGAAAAGCGAAGCGTTTTCACACTACATTTATGAGCCTCCGCGCGCACCGTAATATTCTTTTGACCGGCGCAAGACAGACTCATGTTTTCATTCATCAATAATTAAAGTCAGAGGTTCAAAGAGGTTCACATACCGTCGTAGTTCCGACCATAAACGGCAATTCAGCTACGTTATTCTCATGACTCGTTGCAAAACTGAAAGTAAAGAAACGCTGGTCGGCTCGACCAGCATCTCCGCCACCACTAATAGTAACAAAATAACGATAGAGACAGAATGATATATTTATCGAAAATGGGCCCATTAACAAGTGTGGGTAGCGGAGATTCATCCACATTAACGTGAGACTTTTTTATAACCGATTAGAAACTCCTCGTTGTCCCTTTAAAGAAAAAAATGCATTTTTTATTCATTATTATTTTATTTGGTTGGTTTTGTTCACAGACTAGTCTCATGTGTTTTGGATCCTTCTTTGTTTAACCAGTCTTTGTTGTAAGCATACCTAATATGTAATATTTATATTACATGGCAACAAATCCTGTTCCTAGCGCTTGACTTGTGTGTATTGATAATTACAGAAGGTAAATAGTCAACCCGTATTATCTTGAATATTTTTTTATGTGTGTATTCATTTTTTATCCAGTGTGTGTTGTTTGATGTGTGCAATCCCTTTTTCACACACTGAGTTTATCGTAATTATCTAATTTATGTTGTAGTGTGTTGGCAGTATGGTGATGGGTGGCGGGTGAGGGGAGAAAATAAGATGATGAAAAATGTTTGTTCAATATCTGAGATTAATGCTCATTTCTCTTTTATTTCTGGCTATAATAATGTTTAGAAAAACAGAAAAGATACCTTGAATCGGTTTAACACGGATCAAACACTTTGGCAAACTAGTATTAAACAGTTGATATACACTATTTCCCTGTGTGTAACATTTAGCTTTAACCACCATATTATTTTTCTCATGAAACCTTTGCACAGACAAGTGATTTGAATGTTTCTTTTAAACTGTAATTGGTGACATGAAGTGTCAGCTTGGCCCTCACCTAGCCATTGCTCTATGGCAAGCCATTTTAACATTTAAAAGCCAGACTGGATATGTGCTGTAGATATCTGTAATTCAGTTTTGCCTCGTCAAAAAGAACATGTCAGATATCCGCAACTACATTCTTCCTATTCAGAAATGTCATTTCAGATACGCACAGTTCAAGATATCTTTAATTCACCTCAATTAAATACATCTACATGTCCCTTTTCAGATATCTTAAGTTTTGACTAGGCAAAATTGTAGGCGACATGGTACAGATCTGTAACTGGAATTAGGAATAGTCATGAAGTTATCTTAAACTGAATTTTGATTAGATATGAAATTGGAGATATCTGTAACATTCATTCTGTCTAGTCACAATGTAATTACAGATATCTTGAATTAGAGTTGTGACTAGGTGAAATGACGGTGCAGATTAAGGACAAGGACTTGTCATAATGACGTTTGAGATATCTTTAACTTTAATTATGCCTAGTCAAAACTTAATTACAGATATCTGCAATTGTCATTTAAGATGTGTGATAAGTTGAATGATGTTTTTAGTGACGTCATTGCAGATTCAAGGCACAAGATTCAGTTGTGCCTTGTCAAAACTAAATTACAGGTATCTCTAAATGTCGTTTTGACGTTACAGATATCTTGAATGACAAATCCAACTATTAAAAATGTAATTACGATGTTGTTGATATCTACAATGTTAGTTCTGGATAGTCAAACTCAGCTTCTAAATGTTAAATCCGGTTGTCATCTTGCTCCAAACAAACAGTGAGCTCCCCAGTCAGATGTAACCAACCCTGTTCGCTCTTCTTGTTTCTCTCATTTGTTTTCTACTTCGCCCTTCGCTCAGTCTCTGCTCAATCTGCGGAAAACGTTCCTCTGTGACATCATCAGCTGTTACGGCGAGCACGTTCCACAAAACATGGCGACAATGAAGGATCCTCCAGGACCTGGGCTTTGTTTCTGCTATGAAAGCAGATCCATCGGCGCCTCGACTCGCGGCTGTATCGGCTTGTACGGCACGGCCCGTGATGTTATGGGAGCAGATTGCACATCATCTGTCACCACAAATCAGCAATCAGCAGCAAGTAATTGCATTTAATTACTGGAGCGCCTCAAGAAAACTGCTCCACATACATTATGGATACATGGAAACAAACATATAACTGTATCCCGCATTCCTCTGGCAACCTGAGTCAAAACAATTACCCCAGCGCCAGTGAAGACAGTCGGCGCAGCGAGAGCGCTGCTGGCAAACGCATAAGTCAACAACACGGAACGCATTAAAGCGACGCATTAAACAAAGTCGCAGCAAGGTCGCTTAGCTTGCACACACGCCCGCACGGAACACACACTCTGGCTGGAGTTGGAGAAACACATGCATCACCCACCCACACGTGCACACACTCACAGCAGGTGTGTGTCTAAATGCTGGAAGGTGATGTAAATGTGCGCGCATACTCTGAGGGATACGCCGCTAAACCCGATTGATTATGTGCTGCTCGATGGGAGCTTTGCTCAACATATGACACACCTGGCAGTTAGCGGGACATCTGTTGCACTCAATTACATCACCAAGTGTGTGTGTGTGTGTTGCTGAGAGAGTGAGAGCGAACCAGAGAGAGGAGGAGGCGAGTGTGAGATAGAGAGAGAGAGAGAGAGAGAGAGAGAGAGAGAGAGAGAGAGAGAGAGAGAGAGCCAAGTGCCTAGACACGCTGTTCCTGCACTTCAGACGTCCTGACAACCTGTTAGGATTTTACACCTTTAGACTGAGGGCACTTTGACTAAGTGAAGCCACTTTATGCATTAACACTTCCATGGGACTTAAGGTGGAGTATAGTTCCTTCTTAGCAGTGTGTGTACAAGTATTAAAGCTATAATCCTGAAGACTTCAGCCCTGGTTCCTGGTGTTTTAATAATGAGTAGTGAATCCGGATGCAGCACACATTTGGACCCAACCTCTGGTGGGTTAATCAGGCTCATCACTACTTCACATAAACATCAGCACTGAATATAGAAAAATTTCAATCAGGACAGACTATTAACCCTCTATGGTACGCTCAGTGAAGCCAGTTAGGGAAAAAAAAAAATGTTTGGAGTGATTTTTTTTTTTTGGGAAGTTTTTGTTTTCCTCTAAGCAACATACCATAAATTCAATCTTATGGGGCGGTGTTTGGTTCAGTTGGTGGAGCACCATGTAGCCGCCCCATGTGTTGAGGCTATTAGTCCTCACTACGGGCAACCCTGGTTCGAATCCCGCGCCGAGCGGTCCTGTCCTGTGTGTCATTCCCCACCTCTCTGCCTCCCATTTCCTGTCTCTCTCGACTCTCCTATCCAATAAAGGCGAAAAAGGCCCCAAAAATATACTTAAAAAAAAAAAAAACTATTTTATGCTGTACTAGAGATACCAGTCTCTATAAACCTTCACCTTCACTGGCTTCATCCTCATCCCAATTCTCACTCTCATCTTCCCTATCATCATCATAATAGCCTGAAGTTTACTTTACAGCAACCAAAATCAAATTTATTGTAAGGATCAAAACATGAAAAAATTATGATGAATGATATGTTTTTGAACATTTACACCTAAACACACACTACCATAATCTCATGTTGATTCCATAATGGTTCACTGTTGCCTCAAGGCAACATTGCAATTTTCTATAACGGTACGTTGTTGCCTTTGGGCAACCGGCACATTTTAACAAGTTTCCATTATCTAATAAGCAAATAATTTGCATGGAACTATTAAAAATTAAACTTTACTAATCTATCGGTGTAAATGTTTTTTTTTTTCCCATACGAAAAAGGGCCAGGATGTTATGTTTTCAGACCGTTTTAGCAAAATGGCAAACCTGTTTCCTTTGAAAAACTCTACAAAAAAGGGTTTCAGAATGGCTTTACATTACTGTCACTATTGCATAACACTTAAATTCTTGTTACATTGATGTTGTAGGGTATGGCCTAGCATTACATTCACAGGACATTGTATAAATTATTCAGTATTATCAGTATTAAATTCAAATTTGCACACACAAACACATGCTTGTAATTTTTTAACATCCAAAGTATTGTTTGTTACTTGTTACTTAGCAGAGAAAATGAAATAAAAAGCTATGATTTTCTTTTTTTTTTAAGTGTTTGACTGAGTCTGTGCAGAGTCTGGTCCGCAATTTACAACTTTGCTTATTGCACACTACCTCATGACAAATAAACCATTTCAGTGGTGTTCAAATACACAATAATTCCCTACTATCAAAATACAATCTGACCTTGTGTATTATAGCTAGCAGTAGAAGAGCAATGTCTGATACAGAGCACACTGTAAAAAAGAAAAAGTTGAGAAAACTTAAAATATCAAGGCAACATGATGCAAGAGATTTTTGAGTTTTCTCAACTTTTGCCAGCTGTTGTTGACTTAACTAAGGTTTTTAAGTTTTGCCAAGAGTTCTGCCAACTTGGATCTTTTTGTTCACTTTATGAGGATAATACTGTGAGACTAATAAAGAATTTCTTGCTTGAATGCGATGTATTTCTACCTTCACCAAACACAGATTTTTGTGTTGAATTAACAAACTTTCTACTTTCTTTAAATATAGATATTCTTGTTGTATAAATACACAATTATTCCTTCAATGGCATATATTCCTTGATTCACCTAACACAAATATTCTTGTTGAATAAATATTATTTTTGCTATAATTTTACATTCAAAACTGCTCAATAGATGGATAATTAATAATACACACTACAGCTGAATGTTGTCAATAATTTTTTTTATTCAGTATACCAGTGAAAAACAGTAAAACCATCATTAATGCATTTGTAAAAAAACAAAACAAAACATACATACTGTTCTATTAGTCTAATAACATTTGGAGTGAATCTTCCTCCATGCTGAGAATTTGAAATCGACACTGAACTGCAATGTAAATTATGATTATTTCCCCCCCATATGGTTGGCGGCTTCTGACTTTACATGTGAACAGCCATTCTAGCCATTTGGTTACTTTTTTTTTTGCATATACACATCCAACAGTTGAAACACTATATGCACCCCTTGGCAACTGCCAAATGATTATATATTTCAGAGGTCAAAGAGATTAACTTGTTTGTTGCAGATTATGAAACGTGCATACTGTTCTATAGTCTAGTAACATTTGGGGTGAATCTTCCTCAATGCTGAGTATTTTAAATCAATGCTAGTCTTACTGAACACGTATATAATGTTTACCCTCCACCCCCCCTCATGGTTGGCGGCTTCTGAATTTACACGTCAACACTGAATTACTTTGTGCCATTTGACTATTTGTTGCATATCTGACTTAACATGTGAACAGCCATTTTTTTTGCATATACACATTCAAGCTTTACTTAAACAATAATGAATTTAACAGTTGAAACACTAGACACCTTTTGGCAACTGCTGAATTATTATATAATCCAGAGGTGAAGCCGATTACCTTTGTTTTACATGAGTGTAACAACAATGCACTTAAACTTCAATAACAGTCACAGTACAAGCTTCACTTTCAGTGACCTTGTGCGCTGTGAGCATTGAGAGCCACAGAGCGAAAAAAAAAGATGGTTTGAATTGCCTCAAAGGAGTACCTCATCTGTTTTGGATAATCAATGTTGAGGGCATACAGCAGGCCGAAGAGGTATGCCATGGCAGCAGAGAGGTCTGGAATATTATGAAGCACAATGTCCCCTTCCAACACAACCGCCTGGTCTCACACAGTGTTGTCGGCTTCATCATGTAGCACAGTGAGGATGGCAACAGATGCACCTTGCACCACTGGTGCCAAAATGTTAGTGTCCTGAGGAAGGAGAACAGGTACATTATTAACAGCTTAGAAAAGGTAAGACAGTAGAAAGAGCATTTTCTGAAAAAAAAAAAATATATATGTGTGAGTTCTGAAAAGGTTAATGCTAAAGCTGAAAAGTATAACTTGTAAGCAGAGATGATTGGCTTCATAACGGCTAAAAGAAGTTGAAATGTTAAAAAAAAAAGGCAGAAGAACATGGGCGGCTATAAACTGAAATCTGACAGCCAATAGACACAGTCGGCAAGCAAGGAAACGTCACTTCCGGTTAGGGCCGTGGGGGAAAACAAACCGTTTTCCCCATACACACTCATGCAAAAAGGCGGCATTTTAAACCTTTGTCAAATGCTTGTTCGCCGTCCTGTCTTAGTTTTAATCACATGTATATGCTGACAAAGAGCTATATATTAGAAAACTCATCACGATCTGGGTCGATTGCTGTCCGTACATCTTAAAATATAAAGTTTTCACAGCCATAGCCTACACCGAGTCAGCAGGGTCGGCAACCTTCACTTCCGGTCAGAGCGTTACACGTTTGGAGAAGATGAGCGAAGTTCCGATATAAAAGTTCAGGTTGTGGTTTTTGAATTTATTTGCGGTGCAAAATAATACACAATAACTCAGGCAGTGTCTACGAGTGTCTAGAGCCGGCCGGCGGCGACTAAGAGAGCGTCAGAGCCGTGGGGGAAGACAAATATGACTGACTGTGAAATACCTAATATTTTTAAATGTACGGACAACAATCGACCCAGATCGTGATGAGTTTCTAAAAATATAGCTCTCTGTCAGCATATACATGTGATTAAAACTAAGACAGGACGGCGAAAAAGCCTTTGACAAAGGTTTAAAATGCCGCGTTTTTGCATGAGTGTGTATGGGGGACACGGTTTGTTTTCCCCCACGGCCCTAACCGGAAGTGACGTTTCCTTGCTTGCCGACTGTGTCTATGAAAACTGCTAAAGCCAAGAATAGATTTAGTAGTTTAAGGAGGGTGATTTACATGAAGTAAACAAGTTGGTGTAAAGGAAGTAGTGAAGCTGTGCAAAGAGCCCATTGTAACAATGGTTCTGCTTTTAAAACAAACAAAAATGACAGCCAAAAAAAGCCTTACTCTTAGAGGATCATCTTTCAAATTTTGTCTCCCAACTTTCAGCATTCAAATGAATGATTTGTTTAAGAAAGATTAAAAAAAAAAAAACATTCAGACTAAATACATTTATACTGATGCAATTAATTATTTAGTACCACGCTATACTAACTTGCCATTTAACTTGTGGAGGTATTAACCAGAAAAAATAAATCTCTTTCTTTAATCAATGAAACCCCCCCTTGTGATGAAACACCACCCAAAATGACCAAATGTTCCCCCGGGGGTTAAAGCAAAAAAAAATCTTTTGACTGAAATTGTTTTTGCATGACCTGAATTATTTGTCTTTCCTGCAGTTACTTTTACTTACCAAGCACTTAAGGAAAAATGTGGTTGCATCTTCGCGGAGGTAGATAGGCAGGCCTCTCAGTGCTGCTGTTTTCCAGTGGGACACAATGTCGGATGTCTAAAAGTGGAAAACATAAGTAGTTCAATTAGTATAGCACTGTAATGTTGTCATTCCTAATAAGTATATTCATGCTCTTCTAAAACTGACAGGCAAAAGAGCAGTTCACTGACCTGATCATCAAGTTGATCAAGGAGGTCCTCCATCTCCTGACCAAAAGCTCCTTTCTTAGACCTGTAGATTTTCAGCAGGCCAGGCCCAAACACAGTTGGTGTGTGTGCAAGGCCAGTGTGCACCTTGACCATGGCGAAGGCGAAGATGTTTTAAGAGGGTCGCTTGACTGGAGCTGGAGAATTTACAAAGCCGGCACTGCATGGAATCCACCACTGAAACACAAGAGACACAAATAGCATGAAAAGCATTTTCACAACAGCCTTTGTAATTTAAGATAAAATACTGATATGAAAAACTTAAAACTTAGTCTGATAATAATTATTGCAACAACACCAAGCTGTACTGGCCTGAAAGCCAACTGCAACAGCCATTATATAAATAAAACAACCATTAACACAGAAGGAATTGCTTGTTGCAGGAGCTAAATAGCCTACATCAACAAGCCAAAAATAGAGACAAGAAAAAAGTCTATTGGTAATTGTCTTTCATTTATGAATATAATCTGTAAATTAATTTTAAAATGTAAATTATAACTAGGCCTATGACAAGCAACAAAAATTCAAACATTTGTTTTTAAAAACACCAACCATAACCATGTTATAACTTCATAAAATAAAACATTTAAAATGAGGCATTCTGATCGGTACATTGTACATTGATGTAAATGTGGTGATTTCTGTACAGCGCTGCTCCTCTCCTCCTTCACACAGCTTTACTCTTCATTCAAACTAACGTTAATGCAGCTGCCCAATTGTTAGATTACACCAGTGAGACCAACATATATACTATCTCCTAAAAAAGAATCAAACAACCCGGCGACAAACCTCTAAAAACCTGCAGTTGAGTTAATTAACGACCGTTACCACCCCGGCAGAACTACGTTCGGCCGGCCAACGGAGCTCTCCAGGCGGCTTGCTGCCTCTGCGAGGTCCCCCACCTCGGGGGGCTTGCCACTCCGTGGAGGTTCTCAACTTCGGAGCAAACTTCTAAACAGCCGTCATTTGGACAAACTAACCGCACAGCGGGGATCTAAACCCTTACTTTCTCGCATGAAAAATTATTAAAACTTTAAAAAAGTGACGAAATAACAGCGCTACAGCAGAAAATAAAACAACAAGTAATGGCGGCGGCGCGGAAGTCGGAGTGGTGTGTGTGTGTGTTTTTTTTTCTGTGAGAGAGGTGGCCTATGAAAGCGGGCTCCGGTCGCGATAAACGAACACCATCAACCGTCGGCCGGCAGAGCTACGTAGTTCGGCCGGCCAACGGAGCTCTCCAGGCGGCTTTCTGCCTCTGTGAGGTCCCCCACCCCGGGGGGCTTGCCACTCGGTGGAGGTTCACTTGGAGCAAACTTCTAAACAGCCGTCATTTGGACAAACTAACCGCACAATGGGGATCTAAACCCTTACTTTCTCGCATGAAAAATTATTAAAACTTTAAAAAGTGACGAAATAACAGCGCTACAGCAGAAAATAAAACAACAAGTAGGAGAATACTTCCTGCTTTGCTTGAGTGCAGACGCTTCACTCCTTTGCTCTCCGCTTCACTCTCTCTTTTTTTTCCCATTGCAATCTTTTCCTTTTGAAATTTATTTGTATTTTTTCCTGGATACCTACATATCACTGGAAGCCTAATTTATGATAGTTACTGGAGGCTACGACTGTTTTTTAAACTGTTTTACCCTGAGAGTGTGGCTTATCAGCAGCACAACCCGGCACTGTCGTGACCGGGATTGAGGAGCTCAGCTAACAGAAGCTAATTAGCAGCAAGATGCCTCCTTTTTCCACGGAGGACTACCACAAACTGCTCCAGAAGATAGCAGTACTGGAAACAAAAATGCATCGGCTCGAAGTGAACGTGGAGGTAAATGGACAATATGGAAATGATACTACTCTGCCGATATTCCAAAACAGTGAAAGGGAGCAGGCTAACACAAGGCTAACGGGCACAACCAAGGCACGGCCGGAGCCAGGTGTAAATGGGAGTAAATCAAACAGTCCTCCCTGGAACTCTCTTGGTGCTAAGCCAAAGCACCACAAAATACCTCCCTCAAACATGGGAAGACGATTATCAGGCAGAACCCAGCACTCGGAGATGGATTACGACACCGAGTGGCCTGCACTGCCATCACACAGGACTGTCTCCTCAACCCCAAAACCACGGAGAAAAACAACCACGGACCAAGGCTACGAGCAAACTGCCCCAAGACACAGGGATTCTACTTGAGAACAGATATGCTCCACTTTCACAGGACCCAGACTCCCCAAAAGAAGGCTCATCTCCCAGGACCAGAGAAAGGTATGAGGCTAAATCTGATGCTAAAGGGCTACAGAGAGAGCTAACCACTGGGCCTCAAACTCTGATAGTGGGTGACGGAGCTGTGTATGACATAAAACGCTTTTGCAGCAAGAACAACACCAAGGTACTGTGTTTTCCCAATGACATGGTGTCTGATGTTTCAAAAAAGATCTTGAAGATTGTTGCTGAGCATCCAACATTGAAATCGCTCATCATACACACAGGAGCCCTTGATGTTGTGAAGCAACAATCAGAGCTATTAAAACGAGACTTCATGGAACTGATAAACAAAGTTCAGTGTTTGAATACTGAGGTGTTTTTCAGTGGACCTCTGCCAACAGTTCGGCGAGGAGATGAGAGATTCAGCAGGCTGATGATGCTGAACAGATGGCTTAAAGATACATGTACTGCTCAATCACTGAACTTTATTGACAATTTCAACATCTTTTGGGAACGCAGGCACCTCTTTAAGGCAGATGGATTTAGCCTTAACAAGTCAGGAGTACAGCTGCTAAGTGCCAACATCTTTTACTTTTTGCGTCAGGCACCAGCAGTCCCTGTCAAGGACAAGAGACAAAACAATCCAAAACAGCAGATAAGACGGCACTCTGGTGAGGGCGCTGAGATAAGGATTGACAACGGAGGACAGCAGACTCAGAAAGAACCTGCAACGTCATCATCTGCACCCCAGCAACTGGATTATCCACCAGCCCCAACAACGTCATCACCTGCACCCCAACAAGTGGATCATCCACCAGCCCCAACAACGTCATCATCTTCACCCCAACAAGTGGATCATCCACCAGCCCCAACAACGTCATCACCTGCACCCCAACAAGTGGATCATCCACCAGCCCCAACGTCGTCATCATCTGCACCCCAACAAGTGGATCATCCACCAGCCCCATCAACACAACACAAGGAGTCTCCCTTAGCCCCAAAAGCCCCAAAGGGGGAGTCTCCCCCGGCCCCAACAGAAGACTCCCAACATTCAACCCCCCGAACCCCATCCAGCCCCCAACTCTCTTCATCTAGTCCTGACTCCCCATTTCTGGATTTCCCTGACAGGATGAAGAGCTTTCTCACTAGTGGAATCCAACTAACACCACGCCAGGGTCTCATATTTTCCCCAATTAACCCCCCACATCGTCCACCCCCTCGCATTCCACCACGTCAGAAACAACCCTCGACCAAAAGTCACCGAGCCCCCCCCACTTCCTCTGAATCATCATATCATTGAATCTGAATGATATGTGCCGGGTCCAGGCTGCAATACTGATATCAAGAATGTTCTTTCCCAGGAAAAGTCAGGGCCCTATGGAGTTCAGGCAGCTTTCTCAATCCCTGTGGTGACGGGTAACAGAAAAGTGATCAAACTGGTGAGAAATAAAAAGGGTTCAATTAAATCTACCAATCTAGTGAGTATAGCTTGTCAACCTCGAAACTCACCAGTGTCTCCTGTTATCTCCACAAGGTTAGCTCTACTTAATATCAGATCACTAGCCAACAAATCCTTGTTAGTAAATGACATCATTATGACCTATAATCTAGACTTCTTACTTCTTAGTGAAACATGGCTGACTGAATGTAGCTGTGCTACCATTCTCAATGAGGCTGCACCAACAAATTTCAGTTTTATGAATAAGTGTCGAAGTGGTAAGAAAGGCGGGGGAGTTGCTGCCATTTTTAAATCTGTATTTCAGTGCAAGGAAACTATATTTGGTGATTTTAGCTCTTTTGAATATCTATGTTTTTTAGTAAAGGGTGATCCAAAAGTTCTCTTCCTAATTATTTACAGACCACCAAGATACCCAGGAAAATTCTTTGATGAGTTTGCCGAACTGCTGTCAGTTATCTGCACTGACTACAACTTTTTTATCATAACAGGGGATTTTAACATTCACATAGACAATAACATGGACACAAATGCCAAAGAACTATGCTCTCTTCTTGACACTTTTGGCCTCTCCCAACATGTGAAAGGGCCCACACACACCCGAGGCCACACTCTGGATCTGGTTATCTGTAGAGGTGTTGACATTACATCTGTTGATATCAAGGACTTGGCTCTTTCTGATCATTTCTGTGTGTTCTTTGACTTACAGATAACTCCGGACATGCAGTTACCCTCTGTATCTGTTAGGAAAAGGTTCATAAATGAGAATACCAGTGTTAAGTTTATGGAGGCTATAGTCATGTCACCAACTGTGAGTGCAGAGACAGTTGATGAACTCCTGGATAATTTCAACTGCAAAATCTCAAATGTCATTGATACCATTGCACCCATTAAAACTAAGATGACCTTGGCCAGACAGAGAACACCATGGAGGAACACTTTGATGGTAAAGGCTCTGAAAACAGAATGCAGGAAAGCTGAGCGTAAATGGAGAAAAACTAAACTTCAAATCCACCATGACCTCTACAAACAAAGTCTTTGTAATTTTAACCATGGGCTATTCAAGGCTAGACAGCAACACTTTACTGAAATGATTAATAAGAACATCAACAACACTCGTGCTCTGTTTGCTATGGTTGATAAGCTTACAACCCCCCCAAAAGAGATAGTTTCAGAACTCTTTTCCACAGAAAAATGCAATGAATTTGCTTACTTCTTCAATGAAAAAAATCAAATCCATAAGGCTAAATATCAACACAAATCAGCAAAATAATACAATGATGCAATCCCTAAAATCACCTAGGAATAAATCAACTGTAATGTCAGAGTTTAATACAGTTGACCAAAAAACCTTAGAAGAAACAGTTCAGCATCTTAAAACATCGACATGTTGTCTTGACACAATACCATCTGACTTTTTTTTAAAACTATTATAAGCTCTCTCCAAACAGATCTGCAGCAAATAATAAATTGCTCACTTCAATCAGGCACGTTTCCTAAACCCCTGAAAGTAGCTGCCATCAAGCCGCTCTTAAAAAAGAGAACATTGGATACTACCATTTTAACCAATTACAGACCCATCTCAAATCTTCCCTTTATAGCCAAGATCGTTGAGAAAGTGGTTTTTAATCAACTCAGCAACTTCGTAAACTCCAGTGGACTCTTTGACAAATTTTCAATCAGGCTTCCGACCTCACCACAGTACAGAAACAGCTCTTATTAGAGTGTTAAATGACATAAGGTTGAACACTGACTCAGGCAAGGTGTCAGTTCTGGTCATGTTGGATCTCAGTGCTGCGTTTGACACTGTGGATCACAGTATACTGCTGGACAGGTTGGAACCTGGGCAGGACTCAGCGGGACAGTCCTAAAATGGTTCAGGTCCCTACTTAGAGGAACGGAGTTATTTTGTGACCATTGGTAGTTATCAATCCGATCGAGTGGCTATGACGTGTGGAGTTCCTCAGGGGTCAGTCCTTGGACCCCTTCTGTTTAACATGTATATGCTGCCTTTTGTGTCAAATTCTACAGAACTCTAATGTCAACTATCATAGTTATGCAGATGACACACAGATATATCTTGCACTGTCTCCAGATGACTGCAGTCCAATAGAGTCATTATGTCACTGTTTAGAGCAAGTCAAAAATTGGATGAGCCAAAATTTCCTTCAGTTAAATCAAGAAAAAACTGAGGTCATTGTTTATGGAAATAAAGAGAAGAGGGTTGCTGTCAGTAAACACCTTGAGTCCACTGTCTTTAGAAACTAAAGACCAAGTCCGAAACCTTGGCGTGCTGATAGACTCAGATCTGACCTTCAACAGCCATATCAAATCAGTTACCAAATCAGCCTTTTATCAACTGAAGAACATATCCAGAATTAAGGGTTTTATGTCCCAAACTGATCAGGAGAAGCTGATTCATGCTTTTATCTCCAGTAGACTTGACTACTGTAACGGTCTTCTGACTGGTCTCCCCCAAAAAAGTATCAAACAGCTGCAGCTCATTCAGAACGCTGCAGCTCGAGTTTTAACCAGAACAAAGAGATCAGATCACATCACCCCGGTTCTTAAGACCTTACACTGGCTCCCAGTCAGCTACAGACTAGATTTTAAAGTTCTGCTCCTGGTTTACAAATCACTGAATGGTTTAGGTCCAGAATACATGAAAGACATGTTAGTAGAGTATAAACCCAGTAGAGCTCTGAGATCTACTGACTCAGGTCAGATAGTGGAGCTCAGAGTTCAGACCAGACATGGTGAAGCAGCATTTAGCTGTTATGCTGCTCACAAGTGGAACAAACTACCAACAGAACTGAGATCAGCCCCAACTGTGAGCACTTTTAAATCCAGGTTAAAAACATTTCTCTTTTCATGTGCTTATAGCTGAGAACTTTAAACTTATCTATTTTTTTTTCTTTTACTTTTATTTGCTCTTGCTTTTAACTCTGTTTTTAGTGTTTTGTTTGTTTTTATTCTGTCTTATGCTTCTTTTTTTAATGTTTTGTCTTTATGTAAAGCACATTGAGTTGCCTTGGTATGAAATGCGCTATATAAATAAAGATGCCTTGCCTTGCCTTGCCAAGTAATGGCGGCGGCGCGGAGAGGTGTGTTTTTTTTCTGTGAGAGAGACGAGGCGCATGCGAAAAAGTTACCAACAACAACAGACAATGACCCTACAGTAAAAACAAAGTCAGTCATGCACTAATTCAGCGTGATGGAAGTAAAAACACGTTTAGCTTACCTGCTAGAGCGAAAGTTTGGCCAGCTCCCACCACACGGTTTCTGCTCCACAAAATGTCGGACGGGCACACCATCAGCAAAGCTGTTAAAACCGGTTCAAACTGGTCCAGGCTTGTGCGCATGCGCAAAAGAGCAAATGACTGAGTTGGCCCAACTCAACTCAAAAATCTGCTCATAGATTTACAATTTCTTGTTGAGCTGACTTAAAAATAGTAGTTAAGTCAACAATGGGAGAAATTTGCTGGGCAGACAAGAGTTTATAGATTACTTATTGCAAAGCCATATTTCTGAGTCAGTTTAATTTCAAAATTATAATGAGATCAACAATTGCTAGTTATCATTTTTACAGTG
>NW_028219783.1:0-31847 GCF_045865225.1 Trachurus japonicus | reverse complement strand
CCCCCCCACAAAAAAAACAACAAAACGGCTGTATCGGCTGCATTTAGAGAGGAGTTGTGAGGAGCTGTGGCACAGACAGACAGACAGACAGGGCAGGTTGCGCTGGAAAGCCACACACACGCACACAACCCCAGTTGACATGGCTCTGGTTGTGAGGACTTGAGAGGAGTGGTGGAGCAACCGTTAGCAGAACGGTTTTGTTCGCTGCCACTGGGGGGCTGGATGAGAGAACTGACGTGGCGATTTATGAGTGGTTAGGATTTATTGCGTGATAAATCCCAGTGATAACTCCGCCCAATTCAAACCTACTGTACAAAACCTTAAAAGACAAATATTTTGAATTTGGATGGAAACTTTTTTCTAATTATTTTTACATGTTTAATAATATGTACATAAGACCCTAAAATACATAGCCTAGTTGGGGGGCGACCGCCATTCCGACGGTCTGCCAGTCCGAAAATTCCCGAAGGTCCGTCATTTCGAACTTCCCGAGGGGCCGCCGTTCCGAATGTGTTTTATTTTGAAAATTGACCGGATTCTCTCGTGGTTTGACTTCCTGCCCGGCTTGACACGACGCGCCGCGGGGACAGCACCCGACCGGCCCCTCCCCCTCCCCCTCCCCCTCCGCCTCCAAAGTTTCACCCAGGTGCGAGTCTGATGCATTACATCCATGGTCTGATGTAGCCGCGGCACTCCTGCTGAAAATAAATGTCCTTGCTCTGTGCTTTGGTTAGGTTTAAGCAATGTAGAAAGGAGTTGGTTAAGTTTAGTAAAAAGGTTAGGTAGAGGCCAATAAAATCGCAGTTAATATGTATCTCCCCTGGGAGTCGAACCCTGATCCACCGCGTCAAAAGCAGATGCTCTGACCACAATGCTACCACCGCAATTAGGCTTGTTTACTCCGTGCCGTAAACCATTCAAGATTTTTTCAGGTTCGGAATGGCATCCTTTCTTTCAGGTTCGTAATGGCACCCTTTTCCCATAAATAATTAAGGGTCGGCATTCCGACAAATTAAAGTAAACGTTCGGAGTGGCGGCCCTTCGGAATGGCACCCTGGAACCAGCCTAGTTAGGAGGCTTTGGTGGATTTGGGTTTCCAGAGGCTTTAACTCCGAATTTTTTCTGCATTCTGTTTCCCATCTGTAGCGGATACCAAAATCACCAAATTCACCAAAATAAAAGTGTTCACCAACATAAAACGTATAAAATAGACATTAACTTGTAATACAATAGAAGCAAAAATGTTAACTTAATGGCCCTGGGACTTTCTTGTAAATTATATTCCTTAAATTAAAGAGTTTTACCGCATTTTATTAGCTGGTGCTTTTATTTTGACGGAAAGGCCTGTGTCTCTCTCCCTGGTTCCGTTTCCTACCAAAACAGTGAGGCAACGGCCCCAGACTAGGTGTGTGGGGGGATGGGGTGGCATAACGGTGCGTTCACACCGGGAGCGAGTAAAATATTTGCCTTGCTCGAGTTTGCCCGCTGGAATATTTGTTTTTACTCGCAGCATTCGCGCGAACGGGCGAATTTTGCGTTTTCGCTTCGTTCACGTCGCGCCGTTCGCGTCCATTCACGCCACTGGCACAAATTTGCGTCCATTTGCGTCTGTACATTGACTTTATATGTAATCTGGTCGCGCGAAAAATTTGCCTCGCGCCGGGTGTGAACCCGCCGTAAGAAGGAAAGGGTGAACTCAATGAGCCAATGTAACTGAAGAACAACATGCATGTGCTGTATTCTTGTGGGGTAAAAAGTTCCAGATAATCAATAAAACACATTTACAAAAAAAAACTGACTGGAGAAAAGTAAGTTTCATTGGTATCCACGGGTCATTCCGACATACCGCCACTCCGACATTGACGTCTAATTGTCGTAATGGCGGCACTTCCATTAATTGAAAACGTCCCACCACTCCGACAATTTTTGTTTCCATTGTCGGAATCACAGTGGTTACAGTACGTTCAACAGGATCAGTGGTTCTCATGGGGGTCCTGGACCCCTGCATATTTTTGATCTCTCCTGTAGCCTGGACGGGTCTGGCTCCAAGTTTAATTATAGACAATTTGATCTGCAGACGCACAGAGGCATGCGTAAAACACATATTTTGACTACTTCGTGCTGTTGCTATTTTTTTTAAAGTTACCTTTCGTTTCCTTTGGATTTTTGTGCGTATTATGGAGCCGTCCTGGTCCATGTTTGTAAGCCTTTTACCAGGAGTAAATTCCCAAAAGCTGCAACAACTTGTAGTGATCCACTGGGTTTTGCCTGGCCAGCTGGGGTAGTTGATTTGCAGGATTGCTCCCCAGGTTTTTTTCATTGTGTATTAGGCCAGGGAAATGATCAATTATCCTTGTGGTTTGCGCACTGGGACGTGCGGACCTTTAATGAATGAATGAATGTTTCTTTTTTTGCTGTAAGTTGTGTGCGTAATGCGTAAAAGTGCATTAGTGGGACCGAGGGTTTAAATGGAGAAGTGACGTGGTGAGAGGGGAGGAGAGGCGGCATAGTGGATTATTTTTCCCAGTGGATTACCCTGTGGATCATAAAGGCCCGTTTGGACACCTCACAGCACGTTCTCAGCCAAGCGGGACGAGGGAGAGGACTGGTGGTCGTCTCTCCCGTGTGGACAGTAGGACAAACAAACTCTCCTCACCACGCACCAACACACACACACACACACACATACGCACGCCACACACACACACACACACACACACACATTGACTGTGAGCTCGCGCACCCCCGCACACACACATACACGCCGGCACGGACAGTGACAGTGCGCTCGTGCACCCACACACACACTCATTCCCACTCGGACTTAATGGACAGTGGGAGGGGGGAGGGCTTTCGGGTTCTGTTGATCTGTGTGTAATTGTTTATTATATGCCGCCTGTGATGGGCGCGTTTTGAGTAGAGTGAAATACAGAGACTCTAAGTAGCAACTTTGATTATTGCTTCCCTGGACACACCAGTAGCGCGAGCCTAGATCCGCCTGCAGCAGTTGTGTCAGTTCCCCTTATATCCTTATTGTAAGGGAAATTGTTACAAACTGACATCGGAGTGTGTGATTGTACATGGCGAGACTTTGTGTTTGTTTATTAATTAAGCTTCCACTGACTGTATCACATCTGTACACATGTCTTAAAACATGAAAAAAACAAAAAAAAAAACATACACCTAACCACCGCTCGGAGTAACGCACATTTCCTTATGGAAATTAAAGCCTTGTCGGAATGGCGGGACAAAACTGTCGGAATGGCAGGACGTTTACATGTCGGAATGGTGACATGTCTGAATAGTAAAATGTCGGAATGGCGATATGTCGGAGTGGCAGCATGTCGGAATGGCAGCATGTAACCAGTTATATCTCACACAGGCTTCGCCCTCTACTGGACTCTATGGGTATATCTCTCCTCCAATCGCGTACGCGCGATGGCCCACTGAAATTTGCATGTATGTAGCCGGCCAGTATGGCGTGCCTACCTTTCCCGCCCTTTAGCGGGCTATATAAGCAGATGCACCGCCAGCTGCCCTCATTCCTTTTTACTTCAGCGTCGGCGAGTGCCCACTGTCACACTAGCTCCTAGGATGGAGTCGCCGCTTCAGGAACAACGCCTCTGCCGGCATCAGCGCCCCGGCAGACCTACATCTTCTTTGCTTCGAGCGTCTCGGGAGGAAGCGCGCCACCGCCGGGCTGGAGCAGCGACGGCAGGAGGAGGACGCCGCTCCAGCGTACACCACCTCCACGCCGCCTGATGAAGCTTCGCCGCCCAGACCCGCCTCAGCCTCTGCTGCAGACTCGCCGCCGCTACGAGACGAGGAGGATGAATTCTCCCTCTCCGACGGCTCGACGGTGTTTGGCGCCGCTTCTATCAAGCTCAACTTCCCGTAAGTCATGACGACTGCAGCGGAGTGTGTCGGGCTTCCCCTGCCCCCCCCCCACTGCCCCCGAAGCCGGTGAGCCGCCTCCGCGTGTGCAGGGCGAGACGGAGACTGTGTTCCCCGGTGTGCCCCCGCTCGAAGACGCTCTGGCTGTGCTCATTATCCCACACTCAGCCGGCTGGTCAGGACACAGAAAGCCACTACCACCGCTGCTGCAGGATAAGGACACGCTGGAATATTTTGACTAGATATTCCAGCTGGGCGTGCAACTAGCAGCAGCAGCAACAACCTCGGTGTGCTGGGCGTAGCAGCGGCGGCTTCACTCCCGCGCGACGCCCCCCCTTCCCCTGACACTATGGAGTATCTCGGCCGGACCATCGGTCAGATGAACAGGACAGGGAGTTGCTACTGCTGCCGGACGAGTGATGTCACTGTCGGGCGTCGGCTCTCGCCACGTCTGGCTAGGTCTCACCGCCCTCCCCAGAAGGGACCGAGAGGATCTTCTGGCTGCACCGGTCTCTTTGGCTCCTCACTACGGTGACGCAGCGGCTAAAGAGGCTGGAGGAGGAAAAGGCGCAGCTGAGCCGTCATCTACCGCTCGCTGTCGCCGCCAAGCAGAAGGGAGAGGTCAAGCTGCCCCGCCGCTACGCTACGGCGAGGCGGAGAGATCGCCGCCAGCGAAGAGGCTTCTCCGCGGCGGATCCCCCAGCTGACCCACAGCCGGCCCCAGCGGGCCCGCCGCAGCAGCGCCCCGCACGGGACCCCAGGGCGTCCCGTCCCGCGGCGGCTCGCAGCACACCCAGGACGAAGCTGTCCTGGGGCACACAGCGACCAGAGTGGCAGTTAACGGGAGGGACGGCACCGGCAGACTGCCTCGCCGCCCTCCCTCATTGTTCATATGGTTCTGTATGTTCTGCTTGTGTTCACTGTTCTGTGGATGTGAAAAATGTTTTTATTAAAACATGTTACTTCACTAACAGAGCAAAAATTCCCCCTCCCACCTCCACCATGCTCCCCGCTTGCCGCGCAGCCCCGGCCGGTGTAGTCACCGCTACACCGTCGGTCAGGCTGCCGGTGGCTTGTTACACCGTCACATCCCCGCAGCGGGCCCGGCAAGCAAGGCCCCCCCCGGTCACGGTTTCACAAGCACACTCACACAACACACCCTCTACCGTCCCCGTTGTGGGAGACGCGGTAGAGCGGAACACCGTTGTCAACCGGGTAAAAGCTACCGTTGTCCCTCTCTATGAGCGCTACAACCGGCGAGGCTGCACAAGAAAACATCGCTCCCCACTGGTTGTAGCGACCACACAGTTAGCCCCGCGCGCTGCTAGCCGACACCGTGTCACTTCCACGGTGCGTCCGGCTCAGCGTGTTGACCGGCTGACGAGCGATGGTTGTCACCGCCGAGCTAACGGCTACAGCGGTGACAAGCATCGTTCACAGCAGCACGGCAGGGCTGTGTTTCCGGACAATGAGACGGCTGCCTCATGCTCGTTTAACCCGCGCCGCTCCAGTGAAGCGGCCGGGCTAACACGAACTGTTTCCCCGGTAAACAGCAGTGGAGCGGCCAACGTGTCTGACCGCTCTAGTCCTGTGGCTGTTATTTCCACGGGCGGATCTAACAGCAGCAGGGACGTCATGACGGTGAGGTGCCGGGCGGCGGTGGTGCGTTCAGGTGACACCACGCCGGCTCGGACAACAGAGATGCGTTCACGGACGGCCCCGCGAGCTCGGACAACGGGCTTGGTGCGTTCAGGGACGACTCAGCCCTTTCACAGAGGGCCCCCCATGGGCCAAACTCCCGTTTATGGCGGGTTTGGCGGCGGAGAGGGCCGAAATTGTGTACCACAGCTTTCTAGAAGCTGCTCCACAGCTGTCTGCGCGTCCTCTCACGTGTTTTTACGAAGCATGGCAGAGCAGCTGCGTACTGACAGACTGGCTGGACAGGACCCTCAGACTAGGATATTCTCTCCAGTTCTGCGGGCTCCCCCCAGCGTTCAGGGGCATACAAGAGATGAATCTATCCTCTCAACATGAGATAGAGTTCCTCGAGGGGGAAATTCAGGACCTGCTATCAAAACAGGCCGTGTCAATTGTCCCTCTTCACGACAAGGAACGAGGTTTTTACTCCCCATACTTTTTGGTTCCCAAAAAGACAGGGGGCTACAGACCCATCCTGGACCTCCGTGCCCTGAACACACGTATCGGTCGCAAAACGTTCCGCATTCTAACCACAAGGAGGCTGCTGGTACTCGTCCAACCAGGCGATTGGTTCTCTACCATCGACTTGAAGGACGCTTATTTTCACGTCGAGGTGGCACCAAAACACAGGAAGTTCCTGCGTTTTGCATTTCAGGGAACAGCCTACGAATACAACAGGCTGCCATTTGGCTATTCCCTGGCCCCTAGTACGTTCAGCAAATGTGTGGACGCAGCGCTACAACCGCTGCGCAGCCAGGGGATGAGGGTCTTCTTTTATCTGGACGACCTCATCGTGATGGCCAGGTCCAAACAATGGGCCATTTTTCACACAGTTCAGTTGATACTTCACCTGACCAAGTTGGGTTTTGCCATCAACTGGAAGAAGAGCAACCCCCAACCAAACCAGCGGGTCGAATACTTGGGGATTGTGCTCGACTCTGTCAGCCTGAGAGCCACTCTGTCGGAGTCCAGACGGACAGCCCTACAGCAGGAGGTTCTCAAGCTGCAACAGGTTCCACGTGTCACAGCCTTGGCCGTCATGCAAGCACTGGGGCACATGGCAGCAGCTCACCCGGTGGTTCCACTAGGACTGCTGCACATGCGTCGCCTGCAGAGATGGTTCGCCAGCCTACGCTTAGACCTCAAGAGGCAGAAGTTTCGGCTGCTGACAGTCCCCCCAACAGTGCGGGGCAACCTGCAGTACTGGGGGTCCCCACGACATTTGTTGACCGGATCACCACTAGGACGAGTGACCTCGTACACGTCGGTGTTCACGAACGCCTCCATGATGGGGTGGGGAGGCACCTGCCTGGGGAGGGCAATAGGTGGTGTGTGGCCTCCGGGGGAGGACCGCCACATCAACCTCCTCGAGTTACAGGCAGTGTTCCTGGTTCTCCAACACTTCAGTCACCTGTTAAGGGGGAGACAGGTGTTGGTGAGGACCGACAATCGCACCACAGTCGTTTACATCAACAGACAGGGCGGTGTACATTCCGCTGCCCTGTTAGCGATGGCGGAGAACCTGTGGTCATGGGCTTCAGAGCACCTACAATCTCTGAGAGCCCTCCACGTTCCAGGAATCGAGAACAGGGGGGCCGACCTCATGTCAAGGGGCGGCCCCCTGGAAGACGAGTGGAGACTGCAACCAGAAGTGGTACAGCAGATCTGGACACGATTCGGGAGGGCAACGGTGGACCTGTTTGCCAACAGGTCGAACACCCACTGCCCCCATTGGTTCTCCCTGAGCCCGCAAGACCATCCACCCTTGGGGGTGGACGCATTTGCACACGCTCCATGGCCAAGAGGGCTACTTTATGCCTTCCCCCCCCTCCGTCTCATCCCCCAGCTACTGGAGAGAGTGAGAGTGGAGCGGCTGAGGGTCATTCTGGTGGCTCCCGACCGGCGGTCGGCTCTTTGGTACGCAGAGCTGACCACAATGATGGCGGCCCCACCATGGCCCATTCCCTAAATCCGGGGGGCGCTGTCACAGGAGGCAGGCGCGATACAGGCGCTGCCGATCCTGGGCCAGTCGCTTCAAGCCTGGGCCCTGAAAGGGACAGGTTAAGGCGGACTGGGCTGACTGCGCAGGTGGTGAAAACCATCCAAGCGGTTAGGGCTGGATCCACCATTGCCTGTTACAGGGCTAAGTGGTTAGGTTTCCAGCATTGGTGCGAAGAGAGGGAAGTGGACCCACTGACATGCTCAGTGGGAGACACTCTTTCCTTTCTACAGCTTTTGGTTGATAGAGGGCTGTCTCACGCGACTGTTAAGGTTTACGCTGCAGCCATCTCATCATGCCATGAAGGGTTGGGCGGAGGTCCAGTCTTCGCCCACCCTCTGGTAAAACGGTTCCTGCAGGGGGTCAGAAGGCTACGACCAGTGGCACGCACTTCTGTACCACAGTGGGAATTGCCACTGGTACTCGAGGCCCTCACAAGGGACCCCTATGAGCCTTTGGAACGCTCCTCCTTAAAGGTGTTGTTGTTCAAGACAGCGTTGCTTCTTGCTCTGACGTCAGCCAAGAGAGTGAGCGAATTGTGTGCCCTGTCAGTCCACCCGAGTTGTTTACTCCTTCGCGGGGACCGCAGTGGTGCCATCCTTAAACCGAACCCCTCCTTTCTTCCTAAGAACATAAGGAGCTCATTTCGGTCCAGAATCATCCAGTTGGAGGCTTTTCACCCTCCCCCTCATGAGGATTCGAGGGAGGCGAAACTGCATCTCCTATGCCCTGTGCGTGTGTTGACATACTATGTCGACCGAACAGCCACTGTCAGGAACACCGACCAGTTGTTTGTGTGTTATGGTGACGGGACGGCTGGCAGAGCCCTGTCCAAGAAACGCTTGGCGAGGTGGATGTGTAAATGCATCCTCTCAGCCTACAGTCAAGCGGGTCGAGAACCGCCCACTGTGGTCCGGGCGCACTCCACAAGAAGTGTGGCGACGTCTACGGCCCTGTTCAGTGGTGCGAGTGTTGAGGACATATGTACGGCGGCATCGTGGTCTTCACCCTGCCCGTTCATAAGGTTCTATCTCTTGGATGTATCAGGCTCCTTCTCCAGGTCTGTGCTCACTGTAGGGTCACAGGACATGTGAGAGGAAGGATGTGTCAAGTGTTTTTAAATACTTGATCCCCACAGGGTGTCATGCACCTGCATTGGACTGTGCTCTGCTAGGACACTGTCAATGAGGTGCGCAGGAGGTCTAGGGTTGAGACCCCTGCGAGGTTAGACCACAACTTCACCCAGCCTAGTCAGGTGCTGCTAACTGGGATGAAGTTGTACCCGTTATCACTCCATACGGTGGTTAAGATTAATAAAGTGGTGACTGGGTCTTGGTACCTAACCGGTAGCTGGTGTGGTCAGTGGGCGGAGCCTCTCCCGCGGCAGGGAGTACATAAATCGGGGCTTCGCCTACTGTACCCATAGAGTCCAGTAGAGGGCGAAGCCTGTGTGAGATATAACGAAGGTTACGATATTGTAACCCTAGTTATATTAACACAGGCGGAGCCCTCTACTTAGGGCCCTGCCGCTCTTTCGCCTTACGCTGAAGTTTGGTGGAATGAGGGCAGCTGGCGGTGCATCTGCTTATATAGCCCGCTAAAGGGCGGGAAAGGTAGGCACGCCATACTGGCCGGCTACGTACATGCAAATTTCAGTGGGCCATCGCGCGTACGCGATTGGAGGAGAGATATACCCATAGAGTCCAGTAGAGGGCTCCGCCTGTGTTAATATAACTAGGGTTACAATATCGTAACCTTCGTTTCATTACCTTATATAAGTGGAAGGCAAAATATCTAATAGAGGTAACAACCAAAACAATGAAAATGTGACATGAAATAATAATGCAGGAGTGTTCCTTCTCTGCGTGTTAGGCTGGACTTTTTCCTTTCAGTCAGGCTCCAGTGCTTCTTGGCAGGGCTGTGAGAAATTGTGATACCTGTAAGTACAGGAGATATACGGCCTGTGCTCTTCTGCTGAGAGAGAGCAGCGTGTGAGCAGACGCGCACACACACACACACACACACACACACACACACACACACACACACACGGATAAACACAAGCACTATGGACACTCTCACACACACACACAAACACATGCACACACGCCGCGCGGCAGCCCTGAGCTGGACATTCTCCTCACTGGCTATAACAATGATGGATGTGGAGGGCAGCAACAGCAGATTGCTTAACCAGACATGAAGGCAGAAAAGCTGAATTTAAAAAAAACTGATTTTTCATCCCCTCCTTTCTTTCTCTCTGTCTTCTTCTTATTTTCACCTATTCCCTCACGACTGCCACTCCGCAGGCCCACACACACACACACACACACACACACACACACACACACACACACACACACACACACACACACACACACACACACACACACACACACTCTCTCACAGATATCTTTTCTAGTCCACTCTACATTGTTTTTCTCACCTTTTCAGCCACTCTACGAACAATGACCTGTGAATCTGGGCTGAGCCTCGGAGGTTTACATGACATATCAGCAGATCGATACTCGCCGTGCTCTGAAAGGCCTCCGGGGTTTCTTATCGCCATGGAAATGCCGAAGCCGAGGCAGCAGCGGGGACATGCATCGCGGCGACTAAATAAAATAGCCTTTGACCGCTTTGACACATCTTTCTGCTTCTAAGCTGCAGTCATTTTCCCGCCTGACATGCTGCAAACTTGTGTTTTCACCCTTCGGCATGAATTGAAATTCTCTTGTGTGGCTCAGTTATGTTGCACCTTTTGTTTTGAGCATTCATCCTCTGCTACTTCTGCTGCAAAGTAGAAACTACTATTTCTTTGGATGAAAAATAGGCCCAATGACTGAATGGGTTACATGCTGCTATTCAGACATGCCGCTATTTCGACATTGACTTCTAATTGTCGGAATAGCGGCATTAACATTATTTTTTAAGCGTCCCACTATTCCGACATTTTTTTTTTTCATTGTCGGAGTAGCGGCACTTTACTATTTTTCAAACATTCCGCTTTTCCGACATTGATTGATTACGTTATAGTCAGAGTGTCCTTCTGATTTATTTTTATTTTTTCATCTGAGACACTGTTTCTCATACACAAATACCTAGGCCTATTAGAGAAGAAAAAACAAACCCTCCAAGTTTAAAAACACACCGGCAGAAGCGCACACTGATCTGCAGAGCTGAGACTGTTATTACTGTATTCTGTCACCTGAGTTTATCCTGCTGCTTTACATTGTTTTAACATAGGTAAAAGAAGAAAAAAAAGATTGTCTGGAATAAAGGGGCAGATTACATAAGATTATTCTTTTTTCTGCTCCCTTTTGTTGAGATTTGGGAGGTTTTTGCCTGATTTATTGCCCGATGCCATGTATCTCGCTTTCTTTCCCCCTCCCTCCGCCCGTTGTCTTCGTTGTCACTTTGTTGTCGCTCCACAGAGCGCACATGGCTAATTAATATGCACGTGCTGACCATATGGTTGTGTCTAGGCATTCCGGGGACGGAGGTGTGTTCACGTGCGCAACTGCGCACCATTCTTGGATCCAGTTATCAAAGTTGAGGTGCAGAGTTGTGCACGCACAGTTTGATAGATCTGAAAAAGGTGTAAATATTTTGGGTGTCTTTTCACCGTAGGCCTAAGCAAAACATTTAGTAGCAGCAGTTTTACACTGCTTACTTACAGTTTTGATAAATGAGGCCCCAGGCCCTGAGCCCAGAGCCCAGACGCTCACAGCTGCAGCTCCGCGGCTCATCCGCGGCACTGTCCGTGGTGCTGAAGGTCACAGGTTAACTTGACAAACAAACTGCAGCATAGTTCTGTTTGTTTATCATATGTGTCAGTTTTGTTTGCTTGATAGTTGAGTTGTTGAGATTAAGAACATCACTCCCTCATCAAACCAGTGATAGACATGCTGAAAAGAAAAGAGAGAGAGAGACGCGCCTGGGTATCGCAGCTGTAAAAAAAAAAAAAAAAAAAAAAAAGACGTGTCGGAATAGCGGTATCAAAAAGTGTCGGACTACCGGTATGTCTAGATAGAGGGATGTTGTAATAGCGGGATGTCTAAATAGTGACATGTCGGAATAGCGGGATGTCTGAATAGCGGGCGGACCCCGACTGAATGAACTGTGTTTGGGGTGTAAGGGTTTAGGGATGCTTTTGGTTCTGGGAGTGAATGAGTCTTGAATGAGAAAGAACATCACTTTTTAAAATCATCACATTATTCAAGCATGAATGTTCATTCTTGACCTTTGAATCAGCAGCTTCACACAAAATATTAACAAGGATGAAGTTTAGTTGATTTAGCAGTTGTTATTGTGCGGAATAGACACAAACTCAAAGGAACCATAACCCTGAGAAGACTGTATTTCTTAATATTCAACACCTTTTTACAACCCAAAACTAAATATCTCTCGTTTTTTCAGCTGATTAAAACTCAGATAATCATTTCATTTTAATTTTAATTTGCCAGATGAATGTCAGTCCACTTTTACAAAAATGACAAAGAGGAAGAGAGTGGAACGGAGTACAGTTAAATGCTGCAATATACATATATATAGGCTATATAGTATATATAATCAGCCCTCCTGTTTGATATTGTGTGATTGGTTTGTAAATGTGTATGTTATGTTACCATGCTAATAACATGTGTCAGATTAAAGTGGCAGCAGTTTCGTAGAGCTACTTCCAGGTGCACTCTAAACACTCCTACAGAACACACATCATGTAATCAACTTTTTTTTCCCCTTCAGCATTAATGTGGAGGAGCAGTTGACTGATTTGTGCGACTCCAGACCGGTGGCCGTTTTTAATGCAACGATATCTCAATAAAACTGTGACACGGTCTGTTGTGAATGTATGGAGATTGGCCCGGGCTGACGTTAGATTCCCGCTCTGAATTATTATCCCAGCCAGTCCCACCCGGACATGTGCAGTAAATACAGAAGTCAACTGTCAGCGGGGTGGAGAGCTTGGATTTCCAATTTGCAGAGACATTGAGAAATTGACAGTGTGTGACCAAGAGCAGTAGGAGCAGGACTATTACTGCTATTAATTGAGTGTACAGTAATGGTACATTGTCGATCAGTGATTCAGTGTTTTGCGGGTAGTACTAGTAGGTACATGCTCCTCGTATCCCCCATTCTGTCACTTACCACTGTCTCTGCTGCCTCCAGTGAAGCCTCTTTAACCAAACAGGAGGTTTGGATCCCCTGCATGGACAGTCAGGGAAGACTGAGGTCACTGTCAGTGGTTTCAACGTCAGTTGGTAAGAAATAGTGAAACACAACAACATAAGAACTGTTACGGCGTGTTCCCACCAAACGCGATGACGCTTCATCGCGCGTCGAGATTACATGTAAAGTCAATGCAAAGATGCGATTTGACGCCGGGCGATGCGATAGCGCGGCGCGATGGGCGCGTTGGCCGCGAAAAATCGCTTCTATCGCGCTGCCCGGCGCGATGACGCTTCATCGCTCGAGTTGAAATAATTGAACTTTTGCAGCAAATTCGCGTGAAGACCATAGACTGTAAAAAGAATGGACGTAGCACCCGTGACGTCACCCATTGGTTTTGGTGAGTCTGTTTTGTGCCGCTACTACGGGGGTTTGAACCGTGCCATGTTGGATTCTACTTGCCATATTTGGAGCGGTGCGGCCGTTAGCCGGCCGAGAGCCCGCCCACTGGCCTCGAAGCAGCGGTCTCCGGACCTGTCACTCAATGTTTCCGCGCCCTGATTGGCCAGAACTTTAAACCTAATAATAGTAAAACAGTAGAGTTTAAAACAATTCACCCCCCTCAGAGTGTGTGCGGGGGTAGAAACTATCGGTTGAGAACAAAAAAATGAAATGTACCAGGCTGTAAATATGTTTTTTAAAGCTGTAAAGTCGGCTATTTTAACATGGGGCTCAACTGGAGTTGCTCCCTTCTGGAGCCAGCCCCCAGCGACAGCCGAGGGGATTGCAGTTTTTTGAACGCGGAAGTGAGCTTCACTTCTCAGACTGACAACTGCCCCCTTGGTGAAGATGTGCCGCGACAGCCTATCAGCTTTGAGATCGTCACCGACGTGCTGACATACGGACTGGTGTTCCCTTGGCAGTTTAGTCAGAGCCTATTGACAATATTAGAAGTTATTTGGTTTAGTTTAGTTTATTATTCAGATCCCCATTAGCTGCAGCAAAGCCACAGCTTTTCAGTGTTGCTTTTCCGGTGCTGTTACAAACGTTTCTGGTTTGGAGATTTGGACCTGAAAGCACGTTATCACTGCTGTTTTCAACCAGCGGGCGCTGTGAGCCGCCGCCCCGTCCCAAAGCACGCAACAGGCGGTCATTCACACAGTAGTGTCACGGAGCTGTCTCCGCTGCGGCCAGAGACCCGCACCGCTGTTCCTCTCCCATCTACAGGGACAGGAACAGTGCAGCGACGGTGGTTATCTCAGCCATGGTCGACGAGAGAATGAAATGGTGGAATAAATGTTGTTGTTTGGGCGGGCTCGTCACGCGATGAGGCGTTTTTTGCATATTGGACCAGCGTCAAAACTGGAGCGTCTAGCGCGACGCGATTTCATTTGACGCGCGATTACATCGCGTTTGGTGGGAACACGCTGTTAGGTTGTACATTATGGGCCAGATCTACTAAAGGTTTGCGTGTATTAAAACGTGTGCAAACGTGATTGCACGCGCAAACACATGTGGAACCTGATCTACTAACCGGACGCACCGAGGATTGCGTCTCTCAAACGGACAAAACAGCACGTGCGATCCATTTAGCGTGTTTGCCTTGATGAATATGTAAATATGGGCGTTTCTGCCAGAACCAGCAAAATACTGGGAGGAGTAGATGCAAATCTATTTATCTAGCGCACGAAATGTGATTTACCAAACCAGGAAGAGATTGCGGTGGCTGTTTTTGTGTCTTTATTTACCACGTCTGAAAACCATGTACTAACTGATACAACTTTGTGAAAACGTATGTGTTTATTGGTTTGATACCTGTCAGAGCCCCGTGATCTTACATCTCTGCATTTCCTCACGTCTGGGTAATTCTGTAACAGTTTTTCAGCCGTGTTAAAGGTCTTTTACGCGCCGTTATGCACGATGCACGTCTCTCCAGTGCGCTCCTCTCCTCTCCTCTCCAGTACCTGGCTGCTCTGCTCCGTCTCTCAGTCCCGGTCTCGGACTGAGACACGTCACCGCTGCCTTCACCCGTCTGTGATCCCTCTGGTCAGTGGTCAGAGCGTATAGATCCGTGTGTCCCACCTGAGCTCTCTATTAATCCACTGGATCATGGGTGGCACACACACACACACACACATTATAGGTGTGTGATTGTCGCTGCAGCTGCTGCCTGTTCATCACTATATGACGAGTTGGGCCCTGTAGCGATTTGTGTTTATTTATCTAAACAGAGCGCGAGAGAGATGAACACACATGTGCCCAATTCCGATTCTATTTTTTCATCCCTACCCCTACCCCTAGCCCTTAACCCTTGCCCTTGAAACGGAGCTACAAGGAGTAGGGTTGAAAGTCAACCCCTACGAATTGGGACACCACTTCAACAATCACATGCGTCATCAGTCGTCTCTGCTGGCTTTCACATAAGCAGACGTGACGAGCTTTTGCCACAAATCCTCTATTCAGAACCACGTTAACTTAATAAAATAAAATAAAATTTAATGAAGACTGATTGGTTCATTGTAAAACATTTATTTATTGATGTAAATGTGGTGATTTCTGTGTAGGCTACAGAGCCCCCAGGCAGTGCTGCTTCTGTGTCCAAAACACATGAAGCTTCACTTTTAATTCAAACAAATTAATGCGACAATTGTTACATTTCATCAATGAGACCAACATTTATCTCCTGAAAAGAATGTAACTACGCGGCGGTAAACCTTTAAAACCCTGCGGGTAAGTTAATTAGCGGTCGTCTTTTCTACCGGGACGAGGTCGGGTGGTTGGCCGGCTGACAAGCTCTCCGGACGGGGTGGTGTCTCCGTGACAAGCCGTTGATCTGCTCCACAGGTGGAGGCTCCAACGTGGAGCTTCACTTCTCCGAAAAACATCGGAGCAAACGTCTAAACAGCCTCATGTGGATAAACAGGCCGCACATTGGGGATCTAAACAGCTACTTTCTCACATGAAAAAACATTAAAACTTAACAAAGTGATGTAATAACAGCGCTACAGTGAGAAATAAATCAGCTGCCGGTTGCCGCAAGATGCATTCTGGGAAACTTGCCATAGCCCTCGTTCCGTAGTGTGCCCCTGAAAAATCTCCGTTTCGAGGGCGAGATGGCCCTACCACTTCCCCCTAACCCTCGTCTGAACCAGAATTGGGACACCCCTACCACTTCACGTGAACGCGCAAAACGGTTACACCCCGCCTTTCCGAAGCCCCGCCTTTCCGACAATAGACTTCCATTCATCGTAATAGCGGGGTTTTCTATTTTTTCTAAAGACCCCGCTACTCCGAAAAGGCTATTGGGGGAAACCCCCAGCGCGCAGTGCGCATTGATCCTTTTTTCCTTTTTGGGGTCAAACGGATCATGTGCATAATTAACTGCAAAACAAGCAAATACTTCATATTAATGACATATAACGTTCATTATGCTTCTAGCCTGTCTAGCCTCTACCTGGTCTTTTTTACTAAACTTAACCAACTCCTTTCTTCATTGCCTAAGCCCAACCAAAGCATCTCCCTCAGTCAGCTGTCAGTGCGAGCGGCGGCTGCAGCAGCCTCGCGCCCGTGTGAGCTCAAGCCGGCTTCAGCCGTGCTCGAGCGGAGCAAAAGAAAAAAAGTGTATTTCTATTACTGTGTGGGAGATCTCCAACAACGGAGTCGGGGAGAAAGCAAGTGGGACAGATCTGCCCAGTCCCTGAGCAGCGCACGTTTCACAGACAAGCCACAAAGCAGAATGTAAACAACGTCACGCGGTTCAGCACCTTGGACAGCTGCGGGGGGGAGGAGGGGGTGTCGGAGTAGCGGTGTTTCGAAGTGGGGCTATTTCGGAACAGCGGGGTGTCGAAGTGGAGGGGTGTCGGAATGGAGAGCTGTCCCCGCGCAAAACGAAGGGTTACAAGGGCTAGGGCTAAGGGGAGAATCGGAATTCGGCCATGCTGTCTTTGTATGCATCGGATCAAATGTAATTCTGTCCCTTCGTCCTTCCAGCTCTCTGTCCACTCTCTCCATGGCGGAAACGATTACCACGCGCAAAACCCTCATTTGAATACTGCGGTTTGCACGTGTTTTCATTTAGCGGGTTACTCTTAGTAGATCACCTGTTTTGCGTGCACTAACCAAACACGCAATATTTTAGCAGGCGCAAACAATTTAGCGCCCACTATCTGGGACCTTTGTAGATCCGGCCCTATGACACTATTCATATAGTACTAACATGTTGGTGTACATGAATCCCTTACATTCAGTAGCTAAGCTATTTGTGACAAATAGCATATAATGTATATTACATGGACATATATTTCAAATGGCATAAATCACAGGACATGGGGTCTTTGCCTTCAGCTCGCAATCAGCTTTCCACCTCATTCTTGCATCTAGTTTCAACACCGGAAACTAAGTTTTGATTTCCTGAGCTGAGCTGAGAGAGACACTTATATGCCTTGACTTCCAGTTAGCCTCTTTCTGTCGCTAACTTGTATAAACAATCTGATTATACTGATTGTGAGCACAGTTGTAACAACTTGATTTGGTTTTTCATCAGTTACAGTCATAGTGAGGCTCAGATGTTGTAGAGCTATACAATTGATTAAGTTGATCTGTTGTTCCACAAGTTATCCTGCAGACTTAAAGTTTTTGCATAATTTATATAATTAATAAAAACATGTAGCCTAATTAATCTTTAATTGCCTGTAATATTTTCTAAATGCTTCAATTTCAATTTTACAAATTTCCCTTTATATTTTTTGCAAATGGAAGATGAAATAGAGGTTCCACCCTTAACAAGAACAGACAGCATATTTGTAAGTAAAGCTTGTGTTGTACATGCTTAAGTGGCAAGCACAGTGGTCAATGTTATTTGCATTGGCCCTGGATAATCAGCTAAACAGATGAATCTGTTATAGAGAAGATACTTGTGTTATGAAGTTGCATTCCTTTTGATTCTCATGTAAAATAAATGGCTCTGTTCTATTGTAGCTTACCAAAGAAATGCTCGGATACAACTCTGATATGTCACTTTCCACTGTTTCCAGCAGTGACGATAATTATGTCCCAGCATCATCGGAGGCCAGTTCGGAAGAATCAGAACAAAGTGGTCAGAAACACAGTGTGCATTCCAAAGAAGCGGGTTCATACAAAAAGACATACAAGAAGAGTGAAAAACGAGGCACAACTTCTCCAGTAGAAGGTGAATCAGATGACTCTGCGTCTATCAAAAGAAGGAAAATTAGAAAGACTTACTCAAGATGTGAAAAAATCTTGAGTCTCTGTTAAGACGAGTGATTCTCTGGTGGTAACTGATGTTCCAAAAATAGATGGGTGCAAGAAATATCACCAAAAGAGAAACTACTGTATTTACTGCAGGGAACAACAATCAAAAATTGCACGCCACCTATAACGTAAACATGGGGATAAAAGGGAAGTTGCTAGTGCAATGATGTATGCAAAGAAGTCTAAAGAAAGGAGAAATCAGCTGGATCTCCTTCGCAAGCAAGGAAATCGGGCACACAACATTGGCGCACTCACAAAAGGAGAAGGGACACTGGTACCTTTTAAACAACAAAGTGATGGCAAAAGCAATCCAAAGGACTATCAGCACTGTTTTGCATGCTTTGGGTACTTCAAGCGCAAGTCTCTGTGGACGCATGCATTTGCTCAAAGTGTTCGCAGAACATTACCAGGAAAAACAAGAATACAAACACTCTGTGCTTCTGCTCAACCTGTACCTAAAGATGTGAACATGAAGGTATGGGCCCTTGTGAATGGCATGACTCAAGATGAAATTGCCCGTGCAGTAAAAGAAGACACAAGTTATTTAAATTTCAGATAAGCATTTTAGAATAAGTACTTTTGTTGTTTGTTTGTTTTTCTTACACATTTTCATGTATTGACAAATGTTAACATTAATGTAATTTTCACATTTTTACTGTATGTTTGGAAGAGATTGATCACTAAAGTTTTGAAAAGAAATGTATTATAATATCTGACCTTATTAGTCATGATAATATGTTATAGAGATAGGCGTCAATTAAAGTGTTAGCTTTTTTACCTCTTCTCATGAATGATTGTGACCTTTAATTTGCTTCAAAATTAAAATATTAAAAATTAAAGAAAAACTAAATCCAATATCCTCCAATAATGGTCCAGGTTTGAAATCACGAGTTTTCTCATAAACATGTTCCCTATGAGGGGTTAACTGTGCACCACTACCGTTTGAAGCTGTCAATCCCCATAGACTTTCATGTTTTTCATTAAAGTTTGATGATATGCATAATTCTGGGTATGGACCCTCTGAGTGACAGATGGGTGTCATCACAGGCTGCCTGTAATCTAAGTCCACCACCAGGACCTCCTGTGGTGTGTCTGCGGTGTCTTCGTCTTCTGCAGGATTTTTTATGCAGACAATATGACATATTTTGCTCCTAACAGATCAATGGAGGTCGATGCAATGCGGGTATTATTTCATTCATACGCCAACTCTAATCAGCAGCTATCAGTGTCTCTGCTCACCGTAGGCTACCTGACTTGATAGCTATTTAGCCGGTAAACAAATTAGCCTTGGGTTAGCTCAGACACCCTGCTGTGCTAACAGCGCTAACAGCGGTTTATCCTTGCCAGTGATTATCACACCAACATGCAACAAAGGATCAGCTCAGCTCAGCACACACACACACACACACACACACACACACACACCCCAGCACTTATAACCAGATTTTGGATCAGCTGGCACTGCTCAGATGGTGAAAGCTGAGCAGTCCATTCTTAGCTTCAGACCTGCCTCATTGCTAACAGTATTGGCAGCTGTATCCTTTCATTAAGTAACATTAAGAAGCACAGTCATCATGGAGCAGCATTAAAGAGCAGTATTTCCACTTTTTAGCTCTTTGCTCTCAAATACAGTGTATTTTCAGCTATATGAGTCTATAAGATAAAATTTAATAAAAAAGGTCAGGTCATCAGCAGAGCAGCTAAATAACAGCCACTGATTTACTGACTGCACATACTGGCTTGACCAGACCTCAGTGAGGGTGAGAGGCCCTGGTATTTGTGGCTTTTGAAGGCCAATGCATTCATTATGAATTGCAAGTTATAACTTTAACTAGAGAATTGCTGTGTTTGAAACACCCAAACAGCATCATGGGACATTGATAGGCTATACTAACGAGAAGGAAAAAAAAATCTATAGAGTCAATATGTCCTGTTGAATTCTCTCATTAGCAATCTCGATCAAAATATTACAGCATTGAATCCACTATGTTATAGATGGACAAAACGGGCAGGTCAATATGTGAATTTTAATTTGATTTGATTTAAATCCACCATTGATTAGACTCTAGGGTGAAAACTCATACACAAGTTAAAAACAGAAGACCTTATGGGAATAAAAAAAGAAACGTGAAGGAGAGACGGTGGAAACAGAGCATGTCTGTGGTGTGTTCAGGGACATCAGTGAATTCATGATTGCTGCAAATGTTAGATTTGCCGAGTGTAAAGGCTGCGGTCGATGGCGGCCCGCCCTGTCACGCATAAGTGACTCGCTCTCTGCCGATGGCGGGACGCAGAGGGGCCCTGAGCTACGGCGTGATCCAGGTCAAACAGCAGGTGCTGGCAGGTGACCCCAGAGAGGGAGGAGAGGAGAGGAGAGGAGAGGAGAGGAGAGGAGAGGAGAGGAGAGGAGAGGAAGGCAATATGAGGGAGAGGAAAGTGGAAACAGGATGAGAAAGAACAGAGGTGAGAGGAGGAGAAAAGAGAGGGAAGAACAGGAGAGGAAAATACAGCAGATATGAAAGAAAAGAGAGGATTGAAATGAAAACAAGTAAAAGAGGTAGGGAAAGAAGAGGATCAGGAAATGTATGACAGAGAAGTGGAAGAAAGGACAAGGATCAAAATGAAAAAGGGGAACCATAATAGAGGAAGGGAATAAATCAGTTGAGAGGAGAATAAAGGAAAGAGGGATATGAGAGGGGAAAGGAATGAAGGATGCTTCATGAAAAAAGGAGAAAAGAAAAGAGAATGAAATAAGAGTGGGGGAAATAAGAGTGAGAAGAATATTGGAATAAGTACAGACAAAGGAGGCATCGAAGAAATGCAAAATGGAAAAGAAGGGAGAAGCAGAGGACAGGAGAAAAGAAGAGAATAGATATAACAAAAGGAAGGTAGGGGGAGGAAATAAGGCACAACGAAGAAATGAATGGAAAGGAGAGGAGGAAATTAAAATGAAAAAAGTAGAAAACGAGGAATGGAAAGAAAATCAAAGAAAAGGAGAGGTGGCTGAGGGAGAGTGCTGAAGGTGTGTGTTTCAGAGCCGTGTGTGTGTGTGTGTGATCCGTCAGTCGGTCGGTCGGTTGAGTGTAGAGACAAACGCGCGCGCACACACACACCTGCACACACGCTCACATCTCCTGAGTGAAGGAGCGTAGTAATGTGTCAGCAGTGAACAGTGACCCTGGTGATGCACCAGGCGATTCTACTGCTGATCACACGCTTTCAAACACTTCCACACATATTTCTTCACCTCCCTCTGGACATTTCTTCGCTGTTCACAAATCGCTGTCCTATATTCCCCTGCAATGCTCCACAACAAAGCCTGGGAAAAGGGTTTTAGCATTTAAAGGGCTACATGAGAATTCGCATCACATCGCAGCCACTGATTAATGAGAGAACTCCAAATAATGAAGGTGTAAATGAAATGAATGTGGGTTTATGATGCACGTTGGCTCACTGTCACACCGACACACTCTGCTTTTGATTCTATCAACCGGTGGCTGCTGGTCAATAGGAACACACTTAGGATCTAAGCAGGATATGCTACATTTTTACCTTAATTAAAAAGCTCTGAGTAATTGTGGTCGTTAACTACATGACTTGTGACTTGTAGGAGTAAGAATGGAGGCTCTCTGTCTCCACCTGGCGTCTCACGGCTGAAAACCAACCTTCTAACATCAGTGTAGTACTCGGTCGCCGCCCCAGTGTCCCAGCTCTCGTCTCCGCACCCCGCGACACAAACGCACTACGTAACCCGCAATCTTTTGTTTATGGCGGTTAAGACTACGCAAACACACACATCATAACATCGTATATGTTATGTAACGTTTTCCACCGCTCCATTTATTGATTTTTTTTGCCGGCTTCGTTGTAAACAAATGCACATGGGCGAGAGGAGCGTCACCAAAACAGCAGAAAGGCGAGCAGACTTGCATAGTTCCCCTTTAAAATAAAAACACAAAGTTTATGTAGATGAGCCAGTTTAAAGTGAGTTTAATCATTTCATTTTCATTTATTGTTTATTTGTCGAGCACAGTGCACATTAATGAACAACGGCGTGGCATCTTGTACGTGTGCCGGATTTAGCTCAAAGCTAGTTTCCGTCCGTTTAATCTGGCAGCTCTCCTGCACCCAGAGCTGAATGCAGCTCATTGATGGTGCGTTCAGGTGTACTCGGAAGTCGGAATTTCTAACATCTACCGTCTACAAATATATAAACGTTATATTTTCGTTTAATTTAATCAATCGTCCATTTTTCCAACTTCCCGTGTTGGTTTTTCAACTGGAAAGCGCTCCATGTTCTCCCAAGCTCCAACTTCCAATGTAAATGAAACACACCATTACATAGGCTACTGGCATGTATTATAGTCTGGTATCAATTGAGAGACCAGGGCTGACATGTTCGATGTTTGAGTGCTCATGCCTGCATCATTCTCTTCTCTTGACGTTTCTCGTAAAGTTGAGCTGAGGTCAAAAAGTCAATACTGACTCCAAGAGTGTTATTTTATTGTAAGAACCCAAATGAACCACAACACATTCCACCACCACCCGCTATAATGACAGTGTATCTCAGCTGTTTAGAGTGTACAGCGGTGAGATAGAATCTGGGCCTACATGTGTGGTGTTGGTCTTTGACAGTGTTTTTAATGGTAGTAGTGTTGCATTGTGCAGACAAGTGAGGAACACACCTTAGAATGAGCCTATACTGTAACATTATTATAATATTATGTCTTATTGTGAAGTTTGGTATAGCCCCCCTGGGTGAAAACTACACTAGCTGCCACTGGTATCAACCATGGTGTTCTATTACTTCTGCATTGGCTAAACCAGCTGGTGTATTGTCTTCATCATTTTAACCACACATAGGAAGAGATCACACGTCTCACCAGCTCCATCCTCTCTCCACTGGCTCCCAGTCACACCCCGTATACCCTTATAATATAAATACTGGTGCTCACCTTTGGAGCGTTGCGAGGCCAAACACACCAATGCACTGCTGACCTCCTCCTCCCTTCTACAACAAATCCAGCTGTCAGGTCTGCTGAGCAGAAACTCACCGGCCGTCCCTGGAACCTGCTACAAGAGGAGAGGTGACCATGCTTCTTGGGCTGTGGCAGCTCAACTGTGCTCATATCTTTTTGATCCATAGGCTTCTGTGCAAAAGCAGCTTTAGGCCAGTTGGTCCCAATATTTTACTCCTTTTATTTTGTTGATCTTTATTCACAGTGACATGTTAAAGTTTGGGCACCCCTGGTCCACATTTCTGTTAAAGTGGAAGATGAAATGATCTCCAAAAGGCATTAAATTAAACACGAAACACTCCTTTGCAAAATATTAAGCAATATCAGTGTATTATTTTTGCTTTCTACAATTTTAGAGTGAAAAGGGGAAACAAAGCAGCACCCTGCAAAAGAATGGGAAACCCAGGAGACTTCAGCTCTCAGATAACTTGACCAAGGTATCAGACAAGATTTACTATTTATACGCTGTGATAGTTTGCCATTTTTTTTCCTTTTCTATCATTTTGAAAATGTAAAAGAGAGCGAGAGATAGAAAAATATGGCCAATCTTTTGCATGCCACTATATGTAAATTTGGGTAACACTTTATTTTAAGGGGTCCTTGTTCCTGTGTATCTACCTAATTAATTACAGTGTAATTACCTATGTAACCGTATGTAATAACATGTACTTACATTGTAAATACATAGTGTATTTTGGTGTACTTACAGGTCCTTGTTACACTTGTAATAAGAAATGCTTGTGCAAAGAGAGAGGACAACAAGCATTTCTTATTACAAGTGTAACAAGGACCTGTAAGTACACCAAAATACACTATGTATTTACAATGTAAGTACATGTTATTACATACGGTTACATAGGTAATTACACTGTAATTAATTAGGTAGATACACAGGAACAAGGACCCCTTAAAATAAAGTGTTACCTAAATTTGTTCTTTCTAGGGTGCATGATATCTTGTGTTTTATTTTTTTTTTTATCTATAAAAGGTGCTATATAAATGCAGTTCAACTAAGTGACTTACATAGCATGGATGGAGGCAGAGAGGCCCTTAAACATTAATCCCTGTGTCTCCACCCCTGCTACACACAAGAACAAGACCCCCACATCCCCCACCCCCCCAGCTGAAAGATATAGAAAAGGTTTTGGGTCATTTTATATCGGGGTGTCTGGCTCTATTCAGTTTCAAGTGCCCTGAAATAAGTGAGGCATATGAAGTGCAGCTTTAGAGCTGTAGCCTATACACCACCTCAACAAAAGCAGCATTAAACACACAAGGAGGGAAAAGAACCAGTGTGTGAACCTAATGTGACCGTTGCCACACAGTTGGTTTTATTCAAGCACAAACGTGTCTTGCAACCACATTGCATTATGGTCTGTTGAGTCTATTGACAGCTAAGAAGAGGCTCCCCTAGCCTCTGTATTATGGATTTGTCTCTGTATGGTTGTTAAACATAAAAAATAAAAAAAATAAAACAGTTGGGTCACATGTATTCAGGTATTTTAAATTATGCATTATAGGCGAAAACACTAAAATCGTATGATGATTCTATATCATAATGGTATCCACAATATCAAATATGTTTGGTTGTTTTGACACATTTCATTTCATTATTGTATTCAACAAAGCTTTGCGGTAGTTTTGTTACTGTACACTTTCAGTTCATTAAATGTAAAAAAAATCCTTCAAATCTGAATGCACTTATGTAACAAAGTATAATATCATCTGACATTATAATACTCCATGACGCTCTACATGTCATGTTAAAATGACTGAGGCTAGTTGTTGTGATTTTACCACGTTATGTAATATAGTTTAATTTTATGAGTGAGTCTTATAGTACATGAGTCAAAAACACAGTTTAGCCTCAAGTACTTGCAGCTGCAGCATACACACAATCTTCAACATCTGTAAAAGGAAAAGTATAGATAATATGAATGGATTAAAATCTGTGCAGTCCAGGTGATTTTTGTAGACCTATTCTGTATATGAACATCAGAGTGTGTGTCATGGTCTATCAAACAGCAGCTGAGTCCTGTGTGGTAGTTCACTCTTAATATTTCAACCGCTGCGAGCTGAGTGTAGAAACGGCCCCAGCTCACAGCAGGATATATTGTATTCCATTTCCTCTTTCCCGCATTATCATTGTAATTATGATCAGCAGCAAAGCTAATAAAGTCGAGCACCTCTCTTTCTTCGTCCTGCGGCCCGACGCCTGTGTTTTTCTGCCCAGTAATCCTGATTGTGCTATCTCAGCCTGCAAACAAAAGCTGGCCGCAAACTCACAGTCAAAGACGCCAAATAACAGCACGGCCTATCAGAGATTGACCATCAAGTGTGTGTGCGGTCATCTGGCAAATGTGAAAAAAACCACAAAAAAAACAAAAAAAATTCACATAAATGCCACATGACATTTTCACACTTATATACATACAGGAACGGGCAGGGTGGGAAGACTACTGCTTCCAAAGTCCTGTTTAACAAATGAGGGAGCGTTCAAGAGCAAACTCTAATTCACACCTCAGGAACAGACTAGAACAGCACATGATCCCGAGATCTCAGTGATAAAAGTGTTGCTGCAGTGTCAACACACTCCCAGGCCAGATTTCTGAGCAGTGTGTCTTATACACTGCAAAACAATAATAGTAATAATAATGTTATACAAACTGGAAGAATATCAGATGATTGTGTGTAGTTTTTATTTTTTTTAAAGATTGCATTGGGTGTTTCAATTGAAATTGAAAAAAAAACAAAAAAAAACACAAGCAAATATCTTTGGAGCATGAGACAAACAGGCAGTTTCCTATCAGCTCGGAGCTGCAGAGCACCAGATTGAATACGTTAGTGCAGCCCTGTCTCCTAAAAATTACATTGACATGTTAGGAAATTGTTTTCACCATTTCATTATTGTGGCAAACACCTAGATTGCAAAATTATATCCGGCCCACACTTGGGCCACCTGCTTGTTTTCGTCTGGCCCAGCCTACACCCAGCAGCATGACACAAATCTGGCCCACAGAGCGTCACTCAGTGTGTTTACATGCACAGCTACGTCCTCACAGCTTGAGCTGGGCGCCTCGTCGGAATTCTGTCCTAGTCCCAGTTTACATGCAACGGGGAAAATCCAATAGTTGACCGACATTTTTTCCAGGTCCTCAACATTAGGTGGCGATATGTGTCGTTTCAGAGGGTTAATATGGAACCCTTTCAGGTTGACCCATTACAACACCTACTGTATACTTATCAACAGACTGATCCAACCAACCTGAACAGAAGGACTGGTTCGGACCAGGTTCGGGCCTTACGGGTCCTTTATTTTTCCTATAAAAGACTTCTTCTTGCTAGTTATAATGTGTGATTATAATTGTGAAATGCATTGAATTAGCGCTGATGCATCAGGGAGAACATGAACAATCTGACGGTTCTGTTCCTTCCTCACGTACTGTACGTTATTTATAGTCCAGATGAGATGCATACTATCCCTCGTGGTTATGGCAGAATAAAACAATGGTCTTTCTTCTATGCTTTCTTCTTGTGCCATTGCTGACCCAGAGCCGGAACATGTGCATATGCATTGTCCAGTTTCAGTCAGAAAAATCTCTGACGGGAAATGCATCAGTGGTTCTGAGTGAATTTATCCCAAAAACAACTAATGTTCTGTTATTATCTCATAGCGTGGTGAATGTGCAGGTCACAACCTTTCCAGAAGAACGTTTTGGAGTTGTTGGATTGTGTATTTGATGAGTTTGATGAGGGAAACCAAGAAATCCCATTAGCCTCCGTAGCGTAGCTCTGAGCAGCTCACGGCTCTGCTCCGCCCTTCTAAAAACATCTTGCACCAACAATTAAAGGTAACAAACCTACTCCTATAGGGATTATGGCAATGGGCCAATTTGCCAAAATGTTGAACTATCCCTTTAAGGTGTATACATGCAGAAGAACATCGGTTTCCAATCAGATCATCTGGCCAACTGGAGAAGTCCAGGCTCAGTAGGAGGACGAACATGTTTACATGCACATTAGTTGTCCAGTTATAAAGTGATTGGGGCCATAATTCATTTTTTCAAGTGTCATGTAAATGTACTGACTATAAGATACTTCTTCTACATATTGACTAATTGACCCTCGCCATGCACCAATTTATTTATTTTTGTTTCAGTCACTGGTTTTGTTCCATGAATGTGTTCTTGTTTCCTGCACTACGTGTATACATGTATAATAGAGTCACCGTCACATGGTGTAGGTGTGACGGCAGGGTTTTCATCCTGAGACTAATCTGTGTCAGTTCCAGGCAACGCAAGTATCTTGGTTCTGGCTCTGGAGAGATTGTGGTTAAATGTTAATCAACACTTACACAATGTGCTGAGACAGTCTTAACAGAACCATTATAACTTCAGTAAGTGTGAGTGGATAGTGTGCTGTCAGGTTGGATATTTCAGGCTATAATAATAATTTGTTGAAGAACTTGCATCAGTATTGAGTTGTCAAATATGTTATTTGACATTTCCTCATTATATTATATAAAAAAATTGATGATTAAACCCCGGTTACATTTCCTTCCCAATATCATGGAGGTTAATGTGGTTCTACATAAATATACTCCCACTGAGCACTTTATAGACACAGCTGCACACCTGCTTATTCATGCACTTACGTTTCAGACTTTCCTATGTCAACAATGCGGAGGTTAAAATCATGGCCGACCATGAAGCTCTGGAGCCTCCTTCCTTTGAGGAAAAAAGTGCAAAAGCACAAGCTTCTTCCCCCAAGCTGTGTACACTTACACAGATGGATAGCACAGACATCAGCCCTTTAAAATACACCAGTGTACCATATTGCAGATTGTGTGGCAAATTACATAATACAAATTCAGAACTTGAGTTTATGTTCATGTCAAGAAGAATGAGGGGGGATCAGATCATGTTGTGATTGACACACAACACAGTCTGCGGTTTTTACTCAGGCCTTGTCTAACAGAGCTTCAACCAATACAATATTTTTCTTGTTTTTTTTTTAAAACCAGTATCCGTGTGGACGGTTACATGCTGTCATTCCAACATCTAGTTAGAGCAATTTAGCAGGATACTCTGACCATCTGTGAAAAAATTTATTACCACTAGCTTTCTTTACCATTGTGTTCCTGTAGGTGTCTAGTAACAGCTCTCAATTTATTTATTTCCAAATCCATTGGGAAAATTCTGGAGAGTCAATCAAAGTTAAGGTGCCCAGAGGGCTCGGGTGAAAAAAAAAAAAAAAAATGAAAATTCTAATTTAAGCTTGTGAGATGTCTAACTAGGGGTTTTAAGGGGTGCTGAGTTCATTTCAACCATTAGTTTTGAGTAAAAATGTTTCCCTGACCATATATTATTGGTATATTTGAGTTATAGTGTATGGCAAAGGGTATAGTAAAAGTCATTGTTGAACAGATTCTAGCCTATTCTAAATCTAAAGATTCCATTCTAAAAATAAATAAATAAATAAAATGAAAATAAAAAAGAAGAAAGAAATACAAAATACTTCAGAAGAGTACACTAGTTAGAAAAAAAAAAAACACAAATAGTGGGAACATACCGCACACTAGACTGGGTTATGAGGATCTTTAGTTTATTTCAGAGCAACGCGTTACGCTTGTGGCTTCTTCAGGCTCATGCTGAGACCAGGAAGTCAGGGGATTTTTAAAGGAAATGGTACTCAATCAATTTACATAAGTAATTGAACAAGGTGAAAACATATTTAACAATCAAACATCAATGGCTGGGGAGTACCATAGAAATGGATAAAACATATATTTAAGTGCATTCAGCAGCTTTACAGCAAATTTGAGTACAGGTGTACCTTCAGTGATTCACTTACAGAAAGGCAGTGTCTATACACAACAATACAACAATACAACACAAACAGGTCATATACAAATAGGCAATGTCATCCATCATAACATCAAAAATATATACATACCGAGGATGAACACAGGTGTTAATAGTGAGGATGATATCACTCAAGTAGAGCAACAATAGGCAGATCATCTTTTCGTCATTTTCAGTCAGACCAGACCAGTCATACTTCAGAAGAGTGATGACACCAACTGTGCACATGCATGATACCCAGTACATGAGTGTGGTTTCTATGGTCATGATGCCCTCTGGAAGGATTGAGAGGGAGCATTGCATCATGGCAAATATTTTTGGAGAACAGACACGATTTTAAGGTATGATAGTTACCTTTTGACATAATAATAGTTTTTCCTTCTGCTAGCACACGCTTTTATCTAGTAAATTAAGAAATGCATTAATATTCTCTTGTTTATTGCTTAAAAAGAACAACCATTCACCTAGCTAATGTTAGATAACTATCTAGTTAGCAAGCATGAGAGTCATTAGCAAATGTTGATAATGTCCATAGGAGCTAGTTTATGTTGTAATGTAGTGATGAGCTAGAGCTAATTTATGTAGTAATTCAGTTTCAATAGGTACACAACTGTCTTGATCGAGTCCATGGTCCATCATATTGGGGAAAAAATATATAACCAGTGTGATCTATTGAGTTGTGGCAACCTTCTCTACTATAGTAACCTTAGTCTAGTTGTATGGACCACCACAGTCTGTTTTGACAAAAACCATGACACTTGTCTATTTTAGCAGGTACAACATGTGCATGATTAAATTATCTGACTTTGAGTAATTTAATCATGCACATATGTGTCTACCTATTATCCAGACATGGCTCAGGAGTTGTATCATGCACCTGATAATTTCTACCAAGACCGACTAAAAAACAGTTTGTTGGACACAGCACCGAGACAAAGAGTCCTCTTGCAGTCTTCTGATTAATTCTGCATCATCCACACCCTCAGAATAAGCTAAAATCTGAGGATGGCCTTTTGAGGTGACTTTTGAGAGCATTTGAATCTCAGTCCCAGGACCATCACAAATGAAGCACCTCAAGCCATAAACTCCATGTTGTACCTGCTAAAATAGACAAGTGTCATGGTTTTTGTCAAAACAGACTGTGGTGGTCCATACAACTAGACTAAGGTTACTATAGTAGAGAAGGTTGCCACAACTCAACTCAATATTTTTTCCCCAATATGATGGACCATGGACTCGATCAAGACAGTTGTGTACCTATTGAAACTGAATTACTACATAAATTAGCTGTATACATTACAACATAAACTAGCTCCTATGGACATTATCAACATTTGCTAATGACTCTCATGCTTGCTAACTAGATAGTTATCTAACATTAGCTAGGTGAATGGTTGTTCTTTTTAAGCAATAAACAAGAGAATATTAATGCATTTCTTAATTTACTAGATAAAAGCGTGTGCTAGCAGAAGGAAAAACTATTATTATGTCAAAAGGTAACTATCATACCTTAAAATCGTGTCTGTTCTCCAAAAATATTTGCCATGATGCAATGCTCCCTCTCAATCCTTCCAGAGGGCATCATGACCATAGAAACCACACTCATGTACTGGGTATCATGCATGTGCACAGTTGGTGTCATCACTCTTCTGAAGTATGACTGGTCTGGTCTGACTGAAAATGACGAAAAGATGATCTGCCTATTGTTGCTCTACTTGAGTGATATCATCCTCACTATTAACACCTGTGTTCATCCTCGGTATGTATATATTTTTGATGTTATGATGGATGACATTGCCTATTTGTATATGACCTGTTTGTGTTGTATTGTTGTATTGTTGTGTATAGACACTGCCTTTTTGTAAGTGAATCACTGAAGGTACACCTGTACTCAAATTTGCTGTAAAGCTGCTGAATGCACTTAAATATATGTTTTATCCATTTCTATGGTACTCCCCAGCCATTGATGTTTGATTGTTAAATATGTTTTCACCTTGTTCAATTACTTATGTAAATTGATTGAGTACCATTTCCTTTAAAAATCCCCTGACTTCCTGGTCTCAGCATGAGCCTGAAGAAGCCACAAGCGTAACGCGTTGCTCTGAAATAAACTAAAGATCCTCATAACCCAGTCTAGTGTGCGGTATGTTCCCACTATTTGTGTTTTTTTTTTTTCTAACTAGTGTACTCTTCTGAAGTATTTTGTATTTCTTTCTTCTTTTTTATTTTCATTTTATTTATTTATTTATTTTTAGAATGGAATCTTTAGATTTAGAATAGGCTAGAATCTGTTCAACAATGACTTTTACTATACCCTTTGCCATACACTATAACTCAAATATACCAATAATATATGGTCAGGGAAACATTTTTACTCAAAACTAATGGTTGAAATGAACTCAGCACCCCTTAAAACCCCTAGTTAGACATCTCACAAGCTTAAATTAGAATTTTCATTTTTTTTCTTTTTTTTCACCCGAGCCCTCTGGGCACCTTAACTTTGATTGACTCTCCAGAATTTTCCCAATGGATTTGGAAATAAATAAATTGAGAGCTGTTACTAGACACCTACAGGAACACAATGGTAAAGAAAGCTAGTGGTAATAATTTTTTTCACAGATGGTCAGAGTATCCTGCTAAATTGCTCTAACTAATCCCACCATTCCAACATACCGCTATTCTGACATGCCATTGTCCCATCATTCCAACAAGGCTTTCAATATAAGGAAATGTGCGATACTCAACTTCTGGATTCTCTCTATCTATCTGGCCTGTCTAGCCTCTACCTGGTCTTTTTACTAAACTTAACCAACTCATTTCATCATTGCCCAACCAGTGCAAAATCTTTTGGGGAAAAAATATGATATTAAATGAATTGTCGGAAAGGCAGGATGTTTAAAAAAAGAAAAAAATACCGTCATTCCGACCATAGGA
>NW_028219782.1:0-8694 GCF_045865225.1 Trachurus japonicus | reverse complement strand
AGGGATAGTTCAACATTTTGGCAAATTGGCCCATTGCCATAATTGCTATAGTCATAACAGTAGGTTCGTTACCTTTAATTGTAGGTGTAAGCTATTTTTAGTACAGCGGAGCGCAGCAGCTGGCTGCTCAGAGCTACGCTATGGAGGCTAAGGGAATTTCTTGGTTTCCCTCATTAAACTCATCAAATACAAAATCCCAAAACTCCACAGCGCTTTTGTAGACAAGTTGTGAGCTGCACAACCACCACGCTATGAGATAATGACGGAACGATACGAAACGGAGCCGTTTTCGAGGTAAATTCATACAAAAACCGCTGATGCGCGTTGCGTTCAGGGACAGTTTTTCAGCAAGCAGTCTCCGTATTTACCCTGTATTTACCTCGAAAACGGCTCCGTTTCGTATCGTTCCGTCATTATCTCATAGCGTGGTGGTTGTGCAGGTCACAACTTGTCTACAAAGCGCTGTGGAGTTTTGGGATGTTGAATTTGATGAGTTTAATGAGGGAAACCAAGAAATTCCCTTAGCCTCCATAGCGTAGCTCTGAGCAGCCAGCTGCTGCGCTCCGCCGTACTGAAAATAGCTTACACCTACAATTAAAGGTAATGAACCTACTGCTATGACTATAGCGATTATGGCAATGGGCCAATTTGCCAAAATGTTGAACTATCCCTTTAACCTGCCAATTTTGGTATAGTCCCCTCTGTTGCAATGTAAAATACACAGGAAAGCCCATAGTTGCTCTTGCTGCAGCCCCATTAGAGGAGAACTCCCCCCACGCCGATCGTGTGTGCATACTAGTTGGGTCCTGAGGCATTTTGAACCATAAAAATTTGAAATCTCAGAAAAGCCCAGAGTCATACAGTCTTTTCTACTTTTGTGGGATGCAAGCAAATAAAGATGATGAGTGCACTTCTTTGGCTGATACCATGCTTGCAGTGGAAAATGAGGTGTAGAAAAAGGCGGAGGTGGCTGCTGCTTCTCCTCAAGAAGGTACCGCTGATCTGATGTGGTCCATGTCAGATCCACCCTCTCCTAACAGTCTGCTGCTCGGACGGCTGATTAGATGTTGAGTAAATGCTTTACAGATGTGGTGGTTTCAGTTGGTCAGGTTGTTGTCCCTTCTGTGCACATGAATTGGTCAGGACATCCAGGCTTAAGAAGAACGTATGAGCTTTTCCTCAGACATTTTCTTCACAATTAAAAATTCAAACAGATGTGACCAATATACGGTTTTCATCCATTCAGTCCCTCTGCATCCTGTCCCTGCTAGAGCCATTTGAGCCAGTAATGGTTAACTGTGTTAATCTCCTGCCCTGTACAAAAAGTGGAAATGAGCACTTGAGCCGCCACTTGATTTCCAGAAGTGATTCCACTGCACAAAATCACCACCCACCTCTTGGTGAGAACCGATTTCCAGTGCAATCTCTTCAAATAGATCCTCAAGATATTAGATGTTAAGCACATAGTCTCCAGTACTTATCATCCTAAAATGCAAGGCGTAGTAGCGCAGTGGCCAACAGATGTTAAAGTCTACGCTCTGTCGACATTGTCTGGAGGCAACAGGAACATGAGATGAAGGAATCCCATTTGTGTTGTTTGCTGCCTGTGAAGCTGTGAATCTTTGAGATTCTCCAGGACACAGTTTGTCTTTGGTCACACATCCCGCAGTCCCATAAAAGCCCTGCATATATTCCTGCAAATTCCTGTCAAGAGTCCTCTGCTGAGAAAAATGTGCTTGACTACGTTTGCCAAGTCTGTGAGTGCTTGCACCATGCCAAAATTCTCATCACAGAGTCTCTTTCCTCTTCCCAAACAGTGAAGAAATGAAGAATGACTACGACCGCTCCGTCACCTCCGGGTTGGTGATAAGGTTTTGCCATTGCTTCCCAATCCCAGCTCTGCGCTCTCTGTAAAGTTTTCCCTTCCATATGAAATCTGTGACTGTCTCAGCGACACAGATTACATCACTGGCACTTCAGATACATGGTGGAAAACCTGTTTGAAGGCATACTCTCATACAGAGAGACACCAGAACTAGCCCAAACTTCAAGTTCCTAATCGTGAAAGAGGACTCCAACGTACCAGATGGTGATGACAGCTTGACAAAACATCATTCCTCACATCAAGGTGCATGACTGCCTGATTCTGACATGCTCGACATACTACCCTCAAAATTGTCTCACTCTTCTGATGAAAAGTGACATAGTTAGGTTCGCTGATCATTTCTCATGTCTTTTTGGTGTTGTTCTGACTTCACCACCTGGGAGAAGTATATTAACTTACTTGAGAAGATTTTCACTCATTCAGCTGATGCTTCCTCTGAATCTGGTCCAATCTGAGTTCAATCCAGATTCTACCTGGCAGGCCAACACCAAGTGCACCCTGAGTGTTGAGGACTGGTGTAATTTTATTCTGCCCTTACAGAGAATCTGTTTTTAAATCTGGTTTTAAAGGGACAACGAGGAGTTTTGGAAAAGCGAAACGTTTTCACGCTACATTTTGAGCCTCCGCGCGCACCGTGAAATTCTTTGACCGGCGCAAGATGGACTCATGTTTTCATTCATCAAGAATTAAAGTCAGAGGTTCGAAGACGATCAGATACCGTCGTAGTTCCGGCCATAAACGGCGATTCGGCGGCGTTATTCTCATGACTCACCGCGAAACCGAAAGTAAAGAAAGCTGGTCGGCTCAACCAGCGTTTCCGCCACCACTAATAATAACAAAACAACGATAGAGACAAAACGATATATTTATCGAAAATGGGCCCATTAACAAGTGTGGGTAGCGGAGATTCATCCACATTAATATGAGACTTTTTTATTGTTGCGGAATTTTTCGTTCTGCCGATGGAGAAACTCCTCGTTGTCCCTTTAAAATCTATTCTGCTTTATTTCAGCTTTAGGTTGGACATTGAGTAGCCTATGTTTACTCCCAACAAAGCAGAATCCTTGTTTGCTATCCTTTTCCCTTCCTTCAGTGATCCTCTTACCTTGTTTGAACCATTATTTCCTTATGTACCCTCCTGATTATGCAATTAATTTACTTTACCTACAACACTTGGCTTAATTATGCAGTATATATTGTGTATACAGTGTCTTCCAAAAATATTTTTCCTAAAAAAAAAAAAAAAACAGCTGTGTGAGGAAACAATGGTGATGATTATGGTTGGAGTAAACTAAAGTTGTGGTCTGTACAAACAAAACAATGAGCTGAAGGAGGGGGGAGAGCAGATCTAAATTCTATGCATGTCCATGCCTCTGAGCAACCCCTTGCCCATATTCATTTGATTCATTTTAAAATGTAAATGTAAGTTAATATAGCTTAAAGCTAAATGCTGAGGTGTCTTTGATGTACCCCGATGCAACACTTCAAACTGAAATATCTCACAATGCCAGTCTAAACTTTACATTATCACATAGGCCCATGTCATTAGACAAACAAGGCCACTTTGTTTTAAAGATAGTATTTCACTCAGTCATCTCATCTGTGCCCTGGTGAAAAAATAATGTACTAAGTGTACTAAAATTTAGCATACTTTTGTGTACTTCAAGCCACACTAAACATAATTATATTTCAAGTGTGTTTATGATTAGTTAACTTGAAGAGTGCTAAATTGGAACAACTAATTTTGTGTTAAGTATATTTAAATTGTAATTAAATTGTAGAAAAGCTCAACTTAAAGTGTATTTAGTGTACTTTTGTGTGCTAAAGTGGAACAACTTAAAGTATATTTAGTGCACTTCAAGTACATGACTTTTATGTACTAATACATGCCTAATTAGTTAAATTAAAGTGTACTTTGTTTGTATTATAAGTACATTAAAAATTAGATGTTAGTGTATTAAAATATATACTTAATTATACTTTTGGTATACTACTTTCTACCTTCATGCAAATGTGTTACAAGTATACTAAAGGCTGAAAGACTTGTGGACTACTTCCAGGTAAAAAAACATACTTTAATGTATTTAAACCACATCCAAATTATAATAATACATTGCAAATAATACAGAAACTTGTACTATCTCTAAATGTATAAACATTTACATATGGCTTTTAAACATTTTCAAAGGAAAACTTTAATAACACATTTAGGAAATAGAAAATAGAAATAGGTTTATTTCAGGCAGCAGACCTAAACATTACAAATAAACCTTTAAGGACAATTCCAGGTGAATTCAACTTGGGGGTGTATGTTCCTATCATTTTGGGTCTAAAAGAAGGAATGTGAAGATTTTCAGCTTAATCGCTCCTGTTTTGCGGTAGCTTGGTCTGTCCCCGCATCGCTACGGCAGCAATGAATGGGAGTGGATGCAAGTTCCGCTGGTTAGCCTGTTTACATCCCTCAAAGCCGCATTTTTTTCCACAGACAGCGTCAGATGGCGACTCAAACATGTACCGAGAAGTTTATTTACTTCAAGCAAGCTGACATTCTTGTAAAACTAGATCTAATTCAAAGTCTTGTGCGAGACCCTGCTGCCGTGCTCGGTGCATTCAGGTGCAGTAGGAGCTACCTTTTGTGTCATAAACACAGGAATATCGACTCTTTACTTGCTTCAAGTGTACATTTTTTTCAACAGACAGCGTCAGGTGGTGACTCAAACATGCGCCGATACGTTTTTTTTTACTTGAAGCAAGTCAAGAGTCGATATTCCTGTGTTTATGACACAAACGGTAGCTTTCTGACTACCCCTGAATGCACCGAGCACGGCAACAGGGTCTCGCGTGAGACTTTGAATTTAGATCTAGTTTTACAAGCATGTCGGCTTGCTTGAAGTAAAGAAACTTCTCAGTGCATGTTTGAGTAACCATCTGACGCTGTCTGTGGAAAAAAATTGCGGCTTTGAGGGCTGTAAACAGCCTAAGCAGCGGAACTTCAATCCACTCCCATTCATTGCTGCCGTAGCGATGCGGGGACAGACGCAGCTACCGCAAAACAGGAGACGTTAAACTGAAAATCTTCACATTCCTTCTTTTAGACTTAAAATGATACACCCTCAAGTTGAATTTGCCTGGAATTGTCCTTTAAAGAAGGATAAGCAAAACACATGTACATACACAGTGTAACACAATTCTTACCCAGGTAAGTAGGAACATAAAAAAAAAAAAAAAATTGCAGCTATGTTTGAAAGTTCAAGTCACCTCTTTTTTCAGTCACTCCCAGTATGAAATGTTCAGTCCACTGAGGAAGTGAAGAGGATCTATCCTACCGCATGGTTGAATGTGTTGGATATGTGTATGTGTGTGTGTGTGTAATGAAGTGATGAAAGGATCCAGGTTCTTGATTCTTTGCGGGCACCATATCTCTAGTTGTCCTCCAGGCTGTGGTTCGCCATCAAACGTCTCGATCCAGGCTCCAACATCCGGGTAGGTCCAAGGTTCAAAGGATCCAACAGGAAAACCTGACCTATGATGAGTAATGTCAGAACATTCTCTTAATTCTCTCAACTCTCAATCATGAAATACAATATATAAATCATGTTAAATCCACTCAATTCACAGAGAATATTTCTAACTGAATAAACATTGTAATATGACACCACACCCAATAATATCATAGCAACATTCTCAAAATATCAGAGATTAAGTTATTAAAATAACTTCTCCACATCAATAATATAAAAATAACGTCTTCACATAGTAATACGCATGCAAATATAACATTAATACCAGTAAGAAGACGTACAGTGTGCACCTTCTGCCATGTCTTAGCATAAAATAGTGACTCGGCGTGCTAAAAACGCAGATACTGTGCTAAATCATCAGATTTTACAGTTCAGTGTGCAACAAATTCTCAAAACGTCTCATATTGCACCTTCAAAATGAAGCTAGTGCTAGCTTTAACGCTAGTGATTCACACGAGTGGGTAAGGTCTCTGGTATTAGCACTGATTAGCACTGGCGGTTAGCATTTAGCATGGAAAAAACGATTTCTCACCGATGCGTTTTCTTCTTGGTGGAGATGTCGGGTCCCTCTAGCTTCACTCTCACAGGTCCAGGGCGTCACCGGAGTTATCCCGTAGTTTTTAATCACTTTTATCAACTTTTACTAGTGTCTCCTCTTCACAAGCTAAGTGTCGTGCTCGATGCGGGGCTGCTCGCTCTCCTGACAACGGCTCCGGAGGAAGTGAACCTTGTTCTGAGCAGGTCAAGGGGCGGGAGCTTCTTCCCGATTGGCTGACAGCTCATCTCCAGCCAATCTCTTTCAAAATAAACGTATAAAAAATATTTTATCACTGTTCAATTTCTTTTTATAGGTAAGTGTCTGTTTTTAAATATTAACATAACTTAGTATTTATTAATTAACTTTTTAAATATGAATTCAGCTGTTTTAATATGCAATCAACTAATTTTTAATACAGACTTTTAACCTTGGTTACAACAGACATTATAACCATAGACTGTAGGGTGACATCAGGTAAATTGGGCCATCAGGTAAAATGAGCCAGTTAAGGTTTGAGCCTCCTAGCTTTTTAAGTTTTAACAGGCAATGGCTGTAAATGATTTCAAATTGTTGCTACAACTGTACTTGAAAAAAAACAATTGATTTGAGTGGTCTCTGGTTGTTGTTGTGGATGGGACAATGCTTTATATCCAGCCTGCTGAGGAGAAGTGTGCGAAAAGTGGCCTGGCAAACAAATTTCACTTGAAACTGATAAGGTTGATAACTCCGTAAAAAAAACAGATCTACAATAAAAAATGTGATTTATAATACACATTGTGATTCCCCCCATTGGATAGAATGCAAAATTCTTGCTAAGCTTAAATGCATTTTTTGTGGGTGGCTCAATTTACCTTAATGCATCATGGTAAATTGAGCCATGCATTTCAGCTAAAATGGGCCACATACAAAACACAGTCTTACACTGAAGTTACACAGAAATTGAGGGTGCAAAACATGTTCAAAGTTAGATATATATCCAAGGTTGGTCAGTGCCACTCATGGTGCCATTCGCACTGTGGGGGGAAAAATGGCATCTATAATGTCACACACACACATACACACACAGTAAAAGAGCCTATAACATAGTCAGTTAACAAAGAGCATAGCAACAACATGATCATGCAATTTTAAAATGCATTTTAAGATTAAAAAATGTCTTCAACCTCTTATGTTTTTACTGCTAATGTTAAGTTTAGTGTTGTAGTTTAGTAGTAGTGTCAATTAATTATTAAAATTTAAATGATTTCTGCTAAAATTACTGTATTGTTCTCTCTTGGCCCAATTTAACTGAACGGCTGGCCCATTTTACCTGAACCTTCATCGTACCTCGAGAGGGAATATCCCGATACTTTAACTCTCATAATTCCAAAATAATTATACTTTTTAATTTTTTTTTTCACACAGAAACATTTAAGAGACCTATGTCGATTTTTAAAAATATCAATGGAGTTCATGCATAGCGTTTTTGATGGTCTTATTAATCGTTTACCAAAAAGTGGCCCATTTTACCTGACTTCACCCTATTATAACATTAAAGGTGTACAGAAAGAAAATTGAATTTGAGCCCACTCTGGGTCATAAAATTAGTGTAATAACTCATCTATCAGACGATATAGGCCAAACTTTGTGCAAAATTCTATTTTTGAGTAAATCCGTGATGAAAGTGTGTATTTTAGTGTAGTTTTTTTTTTCGTATTGGATAATGCAGGCGCACGGATTATACGTCAGCCTGTACACGATTCACTAGCCACTGATATTGGATCCGTAATCCGTCATTCAAACGTCTGAGACACGCACACACACACGGAGCTCGGGCTCGCCCCAAGCTTTGAATATCCCGCCCGCTCGATAACGACCAATCAAATTCATTTTCCTTACTCGGGTAAACTCGTGTTGCAGCTCGTGACAACTCGGCGCGACAAACGGGACAAACGGCCATTTCTGTACACCTTTAAAACAATGTGCTTAAAGGGATATTTCAACATTTTGGCAGATTTGCCCGTTAATCCCTAGTCTTAGGGATAGGGTTCGTTACTTTTACTGTAATTGACGGTAACCTACAAGCTGTTTTTAGATCGGCGGGGCAGAGACATGAGCTGCTCAGCTACCGCTACGGAGACTATCAAACACACAATCCAACAACTCTACAACGCTCTTGTGGATGATTGTTAAGTGTTAATTAAGTGTATTGTTTCATGTGATTTCATGCGTGTAAGGTTGTAGCCTATCTTTTTTTTTTTTGCCAAACACACAGCACAAAATTTAATAAACGGGTTTAGGTGCATAGGCTAATACCACTTTCCAAAATGTCCTGAAGTAGGCTACAAGCATAAATAACTTCACTTTATAAACTCAAATGTAACTTAAAATACACTCAAACTTAATATTACAGTGTTGATATTAAAATGTATACTTTCAAAATATGTTATCATTGTATTTTACAATGACAATTTTAGCATACATTTTAAAATATATCAAAAGTATGTGTGAAAACAAATTTCAAATAAGTACACTTTAGAAATTACACATAAATTTCACTTTAAGTATATTTTATTTTAATATATTTCTATAAAGTGTAATATAGTATAATTATTTTCAAGTGTGTTAAAAGTGTTAGCGTGAAAGTGTGATGTTAGTGTAATTTTTATATATTTATATAAAGTACAATTTGTATAATTACATTTTCAATATACTATTCAAAATACAAATATACTTGAAATACAATAAAGTACACTTTTTTTTCACCAGGG
>NW_028219781.1:0-15794 GCF_045865225.1 Trachurus japonicus | reverse complement strand
CAGACATCAGCTGGCTGCACAGGTGCGACACTGGTTGTTTTCTGGGGCGGCATTAGCACTTGTTTTGGTCTGGGCAGTGTTCAGGTCAGCTTAGTTGAATTTAAGGCCCGAGTGCAACAGACCGCGGCTACAGTCGAACTTTGGTGAGGTTCCTTTGTTATGTGAACGTGGCCGGACATTGATCTGCTCCAACTATTCCAGCCACATGATTGGTTTGGCGCAGCACAACAAAACTCTCATTATAACTGGCTATAATAAAACTCTCATTATAACTGGCTATAATAATATATAACTTAAAGCAGAAGTAAGCAGAATATTTGTGTTAATATAAGTCTTAAATAGTTATATCATCTGACAGTAATCACATATATAGACTGTTTGGTCTGAAACATAGGTTCGTCAGTTACTCTGCTCTGCTGTAAGCCGAGGAGAAAACTTTCTTTGTATCCTACAACCTTTATCCAATGAGGAGAGAGAACGGCATAAAGGGGCGGTCCTCTCTGTGTGTGCAGCCAAGGGATGCGCGTGACTGTGGTGACGTAGGGACGAGGGCGGGGACTGCTATCTCCATCAGCTGACAAGAAGTTAGCCAAAACGACCGGATCGCTTACTTGTGCTTTAATTGTTTTATTGAGCCCTAATCCGAAATGCAGATTTATCTAATTGTGAAACGACAGTTCCCCTACCCCCAAGGAGTGACACAGACTTGGAGATCTGGGAAATAGTTAGGCTACACTGTAAGAAAAAGCTGTGAATTTACAGCAGAATTCCAACAGTATTAACCTGTTATTTTTAAATACACCATTCTACTGTTAAAATAAACAAAAACTGTTAAATTTAGGTAATTTACTGTTCTTTTAACGGAACTATACTGTTTTCCTAATATACAGCACTTAACCGCTAATCTTTCATCTAAACCATCTAAGTCACGGTATCATGTTGTATTTTTTGCATTGTGGGAAATTTAACCGAAACTACACATGTGAAGCCGGATCTGTTCCTCTCTTTGTCGACCCTTCATCCACCCCCATCTAGCAAATTATTTGGTGAGTAGCAGTTTTATTTCATTTGTAAATTGGTACAAAGTAAATTGGCAGTGTTTTCAGTTTGTTTTCATCAGCCTATTGCAAATGTGCATGTCATGACAGAATGATTCGGTAGCTAGCTAAATTTTCACAGATGATAGATGAAGTGAATTCATGAAGCATTCATATAATGCCTTAATGGTGTAACACACCACAACATAAGAGGTCTGTTCATTCTGAGGTATTCCAGATTTTAAATTTTAGCTCAGAAATTTAGTGCTTTAGTACTTTTTCTAGTCAGTATAAGACCACTGTTGTTGCTGTTGTTGTTACCATGTTTGCCATTAATTAATGAATCTATGGGGGCTCATGATCCATAAGATGTTTGCTGAGTTCTTTGAGCATCATTTACGGTACAGTTTTTGACATATTTCTTTGACATTACACATAGGCCTACTGAAGACTATTTGCTGCTGCGCTACTGATCACAGTAAGTATTTGTGAGTTGTTGTTCATATTGCACGGTGCTTTCTGTTTGTTGAATCATGGTCAAGTTTGCAATAATCTTTTCTTTGTCAGGTATATGCACCTCAGTTGCCTATGTGGGGTACATGAAAAGTCACAGCAATATTAGACCTGTAGTGTTGTCTGCCTGATTGCAAACTGCAAAAATGTGCAGGTGAAAGCAGTGAGCACATCTTAATTTACCAGGGCAATTCTTGGTCAAGTTTCAGGTAAACAACAGGAAACTTCAGCGCTGGATGGTCAGCATCGAGGGCCAAGTCGTATGTGAGGGAATCCAACCCACCTTATTTTCCACCTTCTATCTTCAATCAGGAAGATGCCTCCTGTGCCCTTGAATTCACCCAAACGTCAGGTATTTTCACTATAACATGTGTTTTTTTCATCTTTTCAATAGCATGCTATTCTAAATTAACATTTGCTGCTTTTTATTGTGTTGTTAATGAATATGTGCAATGATTTTCCCACTGTCTGATGAGACACTATTAATTGCAGGTGCTTCATAAACCCTGAGAGGCACCAAAGGCTGGATGGGGCACCAGCACAAGCAAAAGGATGACAGCAGTCAAACCACATGTACTGTATCCACATGCTGAAAGACTCATGGAATTTCAGCAGGACTTCATTTAGGTGAGATTATTCAATCCCATAACACACACAGACCATCTTGTCTCATTGCTTTAATTCTTTCTCCCTCTCAATCTCACCCTCTTTCTCTCTCCTTTACAGAGTTGAAAGTCCCTTGCTGTTATTCTTGCCAAGTTATTTGTGTCTGTTTCTGAACATACAACTGTTTGAATGTTTCATTCTGGCATATTTTTGACTGTCTGAGGTCAGGACTTTGGATATTTTTTTCTGGACTTGTGGCTTTTCTTTGATTTTTATGTTCATAGACCACATTACAATAGCAGATTACAAGAGGATACAAAGGGCAGACACATCTGAGAGCTTTGTAAATTTATGACTTATCTATTGCTCAATTGTCTGTAACGTCTTTTTTTAAAGAAGGTGTCTGAATGTGGTCTGAATGTGGAGATTCTAAATAAAAGTCAAAGTGTATTAAGAAGCTGTGCTTTTTTCATATTGCAATTACATGCTGCTCTGTTTCTATTTTGTTGTAGTTTGTAGATTTTGTGAAGACTGATAATGTATTTTTAAACAAATCAGTTAACTGTAAAGTATTGTTAAAGTAATCTTAGAAAACAGTACACAGTGTAATTTTCAAATACAGTAAAAAGCTGTAAATTTCCATGACAGTAAAAAACTGTAAATTTTACAGTATCATAATGGTAACCCAGCTGCCAGTTGTTTACTGTTTTTATAATAAAAAAACAGTCCCATACTGTTTTCTTCATTAACAGTAAAAAGCTGTAAATTTCCATGACAGTAAAAAACTGTAAATTTTACAGTATCATAATGGTAACCCAGCTGCCAGTTCTTTACTGTTATTTTACAGGAAAATTCTTAACAGTGTACATATTAACGATCTACCCCTAAAATCTCATATTCCTGCACAAAGGAGAAACAATGGTACATTCCCAGAATACATACATGTATGTGCCACATTCCACACATCAGACATTAGTCATACTGTACAGTAGCTAATGTGGCTTTCATCAGCAGGTGTCAAACTGGTCCAGAATGATCTGCTGTGTGCCTTAACGTTTGTGGTGAACATTTAGAATGTTAAACAAAGTGCCCTGGAAAACCTTGAAAACAGTCGACCAGCTGTCCTGTCATGGAAAACACATGGAAAAATGAGAAACACAGTAAAATGCCATTGGAAACTGTTTCCACATTGTTTTTCCTCAGTCTATGTGAGGGTCGAAGGGCAGAGGATGTTGTTACGATGCCATGTAGAGCCCTTTGAGACAAACTGTTTGTAAAAATGGGTTATACAAATAGAATTGCCTTGCCTTGCCTTGCCTTATCCTTGGACAAAGTTGTGCTTATCATTTTGGATTTTGGATTGGCAGCTAGTTTATGGACAGTCGTACTTTGAGTATAGGCTGCTATGCTGCTTATGGTTTCCACAGTTTTCATCGGAGAGGCCTACAATATGCCAAAATTAAGATAGATCTTAAGGTTAGGATCTTTTAAATTGATCATTTCACTGATTGGTGGTCAGCACCAGTCACTGGGGAGAGACGTAGCTGCAGGCTGTATTTTAGTTAGAGGGAATAATATGTGTGGAAGCAGCTTCTATGACAGATGATGTGAGGTTTCAGGCTCTTGAGGGCTTGTCTTTGAAACCTTCAGCAGCAGCCTCCGAGTCCCAGCAGGCAGGTCAGTGTCTACTGATTTAACACCATTTCCCTGTTCTGTCATATCTACTCTCTGAGCTCCCTCTCTCCTCCCTCTGCTGCACATCCTTTATTCATGGGGAAACTTTTTTTGTGGGAATTCATGCATGTTCTCTGCGTTTTATTCTTACACGCTGTAGTGGTTTTTTTCTTTTTTCTTTCTCGTGTCAGGCTGGTTCCCCAAAAGTTAAAGAAGCTTTAACATAAAATGTGGCTGAAAAGATCAAAGCCACAGTAAATCTTCTTAGAGGGTCATGGATGGATTCAAAGACAAAATTTAACAGGCTTATGGTCTGTTATTCAACGAGAGCTGGTCCAGATCTGCATCCAGCTTGTCGGTCCTGTATAATACTCAAAGTCTTTGTTCACACCAGCACTGCTCCGAGTCCGCTGGAGACGTACAGTGAACAAGGTGGGAGGCAGGATTACAGTACGCTACACAGTGCACAGTGCTCAGCCATACACAGCAGAATATTAACCACAAGTTTAAGGTGATTGGTGGCTAGAAGCATTAATTCCTATGTTTCAATGAAAATCTGCCCATCATGATTATGGCCGATCAATCAGCACATCACTAGTTTCTTGTTGTATCTTCTTCTTGTGTAAAGGCAGACGGGCATTATCCATGGTCACTGCTCATATCATACTACAACAGTGGCTGAGCACCAATGCATTAGTTTAAGGAGACATATGCATTGAGCAGCTGTATCTTTATGTGCATATGTGCTTTGTCTTCAAGTTTATTTAACGGTTGATTTCATAAACAGCTTTCTCTAGGATCTGTGAGTTTCTGAGTGTCTGTGCTGTGTACAGCGTCTCCTCTCCTTTTAATGAAGCCGTGTTTACACATGGATACTGTAGCATCATGACCCTAATAGAACTGCTGGAGGGCTGTGTAACAGCACTGCCATGTCTGTTCTCCGACGTATGAACCAGGAGTTCACATAATCTGGTCTGAAACGTACCTACATTTTTATGAGCTTCAAGATTTGATCATCACTAAAGTGTAGCTAATAAAAACAATGAAGTGGTCAAAGGTGTCATATTGACATTTAAGGTGTATTGAAGGATTTCCTAACATCAAGAAGGCATTCGGTTACATGCAAGTAAACATTCCGCCTTAAAGGGATAGTTCACCCAAAATTCAAATTGCACTCCTTATCTACTCACCCTCATGTCGACCAAGGGCTGGGAGAAGTTTCAGAGTTATCCATGGCTTCTCTGAGTTACAGGGGGTCTCAGCGTAGCAGTGCATGTCCATATAACGGTTGCAAATGGATACCACTTTTCTTCGTAACAAAAAGACACACGAAAAAACATCCAAATACCTCCATGCTGCTCGTATGTAATGTCCGTCTTGTATTAAAGCCCCGAAATGCGAAATTGTTCTAAAAAAACTTAAATAAGTCTATATTTCAAGCTTGTTTGTAGCGGAAGCTCCTCTTCCTGGTTCGTCCAAATTGGACGGACCAGGGAGAGGGTCCATCCAAATTGGAGTAGATAATGAGTGCAATTTGAATTTTGAGTGAACTATCCCTTTAAAAGATGTTTGTAGCCTCTTAGCTGCACAGATTAGTGAAGATGTAGACAGTAGACGCCTGCAGTGTAAACCTCTGGTCTGATCACAGTGTCATTGTTGATGATGATGATGATGATGAGTTGTTGTTGTTGGATAAACTAGAAAAACACTGAGTAAAAACATTTGCAATCATTGCTCATGGATGGAACAGGCTTGCATGACTAATTGAGTCACTTGAGTTAATGGGTGAATGAGGATTAAAATGATTAGCTGACCATTGTTGCTCTGATCTCATCTGCTCTGTTTTGATGTCAGGCAGGAAGTGCTCAGCATAAGCCCTTTCAAATTAAACTTTTCCAAGTGGCTGTCCCAACTGCATTCAGTTTCAAGATAACATCTGCTGTGAAGTGACGCTTTACCTCCCTCAAACACCCGTCCTGTTGAAGGCTCAGTGTGTGTGCGCAGTGTGTATGTGATGAAGGTTTCCCTGGTGAAAAAAAAGTGTACTTTATTGTATTTCAAGTATATTTGTATTTTGAATAGTATATTGAAAATGTAATTATACAAATTGTACTTTATATAAATATATAAAAATTACACTAACATCACACTTTCACGCTAACACTTTTAACACACTTGAAAATAATTATACTATATTACACTTTATAGAAATATATTAAAATAAAATATACTTAAAGTGAAATTTATGTGTAATTTCTAAAGTGTACTTATTTGAAATTTGTTTTCACACATACTTTTGATATATTTTAAAATGTATGCTAAAATTGTCATTGTAAAATACAATGATAACATATTTTGAAAGTATACATTTTAATATCAACACTGTAATATTAAGTTTGAGTGTATTTTAAGTTACATTTGAGTTTAATTATAAAGTGAAGTTATTTATGCTTGTAGCCTACTTCAGGACATTTTGGAAAGTGGTATTAGCCTATGCACCTAAACCCGTTTATTAAATTTTGTGCTGTGTGTTTGGCAAAAAAAAAAAAAGATAGGCTACAACCTTACACGCATGAAATCACATGAAACAATACACTTAATTAACACTTAACAATCATCCACAAGAGCGTTGTAGAGTTGTTGGATTGTGTGTTTGATAGTCTCCGTAGCGGTAGCTGAGCAGCTCATGTCTCTGCCCCGCCGATCTAAAAACAGCTTGTAGGTTACCGTCAATTACAGTAAAAGTAACGAACCCTATCCCTAAGACTAGGGATTAACGGGCAAATCTGCCAAAATGTTGAAATATCCCTTTAAGCACATTGTTTTAATGTTATAATGTCTGTTGTAACCAAGGTTAAAAGTCTGTATTAAAAATTAGTTGATTGCATATTAAAACAGCTGAATTCATATTTAAAAAGTTAATTAATAAATACTAAGTTATGTTAATAATTAAAAACAGATACTTACCTATAAAAAGAAATTGAACAGTGATAAAATATTTTCTTATACGTTTATTTTGAAAGAGATTGGCTGGAGATGAGCTGTCAGCCAATCGGGAAGAAGCTCCCGCCCCTTGACCTGCTCAGAACAAGGTTCACTTCCTCGGAGCCGTTGTCAGGAGAGCGAGCAGCCCCGCATCGAGCACGACACTTAGCTTGTGAAGAGGAGACACTAGTAAAAGTTGATAAAAGTGATTAAAAACTACGGGATAACTCCGGTGACGCCCTGGACCTGTGAGAGTGAAGCTAGAGGGACCCGACATCTCCACCAAGAAGAAAACGCATCGGTGAGAAATCGTTTTTTTCCATGCTAAATGCTAACCGCCAGTGCTAATCAGTGCTAATACCAGAGACCTTACCCACTCGTGTGAATCACTAGCGTTAAAGCTAGCACTAGCTTCATTTTGAAGGTGCAATATGAGACGTTTTGAGAATTTGTTGCACACTGAACTGTAAAATCTGATGATTTAGCACAGTATCTGCGTTTTTAGCACGCCGAGTCACTATTTTATGCTATGACATGGCAGAAGGTGCACACTGTACTACGTCTTACTGGTATTAATGTTATATTTGCATGCTTATTACTATGTGAAGACGTTATTTTTATATTATTGATGTGGAGAAGTTATTTTAATAACTTAATCTCTGATATTTTGAGAATGTTGCTATGATATTATTGGGTGTGGTGTCATATTACAATGTTTATTCAGTTAGAAATATTCTCTGTGAATTGAGTGGATTTAACATGATTTATATATTGTATTTCATGATTGAGAGTTGAGAGAATTAAGAGAATGTTCTGACATTACTCATCATAGGTCAGGTTTTCCTGTTGGATCCTTTGAACCTTGGACCTACCCGGATGTTGGAGCCTGGATCGAGACGTTTGATGGCGAACCACAGCCTGGAGGACAACTAGAGATATGGTGCCCGCAAAGAATCAAGAACCTGGATCCTTTCATCACTTCATTACACACACACACACACATACACATATCCAACACATTCAACCATGCGGTAGGATAGATCCTCTTCACTTCCTCAGTGGACTGAACATTTCATACTGGGAGTGACTGAAAAAAGAGGTGACTTGAACTTTCAAACATAGCTGCAATTTTTTTTTTTTTTTTATGTTCCTACTTACCTGGGTAAGAATTGTGTTACACTGTGTATGTACATGTGTTTTGCTTATCCTTCTTTAAAGGACAATTCCAGGCAAATTCAACTTGAGGGTGTATGTTCTTATCATTTTAAGTCTAAAAGAAGGAATGTGAAGATTTTCAGTTTAACGTCTCCTGTTTTGCGGTAGCTGTGTCTGTCCCCGCATCGCTACGGCAGCAATGAATGGGAGTGGATGCAAGTTCCGCTGGTTAGGCTGTTTACATCCCTCAAAGCCGCAATTTTTTTCCACAGACAGCGTCAGATGGTTACTCAAACATGCACTGAGAAGTTTCTTTACTTCAAGCAAGCCGACATGCTTGTAAAACTAGATCTAAATTCAAAGTCTCACGCGAGACCCTGTTGCCGTGCTCGGTGCATTCAGGGGTAGTCAGAAAGCTACCGTTTGTGTCATAAACACAGGAATATCGACTCTTGACTTGCTTCAAGTAAAAAAAAACGTATCGGCGCATGTTTGAGTCGCCACCTGACGCTGTCTGTTGAAAAAAATGTACACTTGAAGCAAGTAAAGAGTCGATATTCCTGTGTTTATGACACAAAAGGTAGCTCCTACTGCACCTGAATGCACCGAGCACGGCAGCAGGGTCTCGCACAAGACTTTGAATTAGATCTAGTTTTACAAGCATGTCGGCTTGCTTGAAGTAAATAAACTTCTCGGTACATGTTTGAGTCGCCATCTGACGCTGTCTGTGGAAAAAAATCTGAAAAAAATGCGGCTTTGAGGGATGTAAACAGGCTAACCAGCGGAACTTGCATCCACTCCCATTCATTGCTGCCGTAGCGATGCGGGGACAGACCAAGCTACCGCAAAACAGGAGCGATTAAACTGAAAATCTTCACATTCCTTCTTTTAGACCCAAAATGATAGGAACATACACCCCCAAGTTGAATTTACCTGGAATTGTCCTTAAAGGTTTATTTGTAATGTTTAGGTCTGCTGCCTGAAATAAACCTATTTCTATTTTCTATTTCCTATGTACGAAAGAAGCAATATTTGAAAATGTGTTATTAAAGTTTTCCTTTGAAAATGTTTAAAAGCCATATGTAAATGTTTATACATTTAGAGATAGTACAAGTTTCTGTATTATTTGTAATGTATTATTATAATTTGGATGTGGTTTAAATACATTAAAGTATGTTTTTTTACCTGGAAGTAGTCCCACAAGTCTTTCAGCCTTTAGTATACTTGTAACACATTTGCATGAAGGTAGAAAGTAGTATACCAAAAGTATAATTAAGTATATATTTTAATACACTAACATCTAATTTTTAATGTACTTATAATACAAACAAAGTACACTTTAATTTAACTAATTAGGCATGTATTAGTACATGAAATGTCATGTACTTAAAGTGCACTAAATATACTTTAAGTTGTTCCACTTTAGTACACAAAAGTACACTAAATACACTTTAAGTTGAGCTTTTCTACAACTTAATTACAATTTAAATATACTTAACACAAAATTAGTTGTTCCAATTTAGCACTCTTCAAGTTAACTAATCTTAAGCACACTTGAAATATAATGATGATTAGTGCGGCTTGAAGTACACAAAAGTATGCTAAATTTTAGTACACTTAGTACATTAATTTTTCACCAGGGTTGCTTCAGCCTCTGAGGGATATCACAAAAAGCAGGACACATGGTTCACACAAGGTCCGGAGGCTCGTCATTCTTTCACATCAATTACCAACACGTGAGCTGGTGGAGTGCTCAAACTCAGTCAGCTCATATACTCTCTATTGATCCATCAGTTCAGAGCTGTTGGCTCAATCCAGTGAGATAAGAGTGATGCTGACAAAGTAGAAACAGGTGAATAAGACCATCTCAGATTTAATCGCTAAGACAGTTATGAGTTAAGTTTACACTGATGCCATTCACATGATGCGCATCAGGAAGCTGTGTATACCTGCTCATATAGTGTCATCATTGCACTGGTTTACATTAACCAGATGCATGTCTACAGTAAACTGTTGGTACTGTTAAATAGAGGGTAGCTGCATTCATAGTGTGAATGTTAATGTTTTTTTTTTTAAATGTACTAGATTAGACAGTCACTCAACTTCTCTGAGTGTCTCATCCACATACAAGTGAAATTGATTAAATATCTCTGGTTGAATCAATATCATTGTAAATTTCATGTTGAAACGTAGAAAACTTGGAGCATTCAGTTTGGAGGTGTGCCATCTCATCGGTAGAATAAAACAGCAGCAGTTGTAGAACAAGAGAACGGTGGAGTACAAAAACATCAAATTAGAAACAGACTTAACAGCATCGCATCTTTGTGACAATCACTTCGCCGTGACATTAATCACAGTTACTTAGCAACAAACGTTTCACTTACCTCTCAGACTTTTAGAAAGTTTTCTAGTCAAACTCACTTGTGAGTCCATCAGCAGTAATAATCTGCTGAAGGTAACGCTGCTGTTGTCTCAGGCTGTGTCACTGCATGGCATGTGTAAATAATGTAATGATGTAAAAAAAAAAAAAAAAAAAAAAAGTTGAAAAAAGTTCTAATTCATTATCTTTCAGTGTTTTGTGTTTATTGCACACGTTCATATCATGATGATAAAAATACATTTATTGATTATGGTTAGCACTATGTGTGACCCGTCTGTAAAAATGGCCGATGATCAGTTGACCAGTCTGTGCCATCACAACATAAGGTAAATACATATTCATATAACTGACTGAATAGCTGCCTGTGTTGTGTGCGTGTGTTCAGATATTTTGTGAATCAGTGAATCCAGGCTTGCTGCTATAGTTGTACGAGTATATCTACAAAAATATGAAAAAAACAAGAGTGTGTGCGTGTTGTAGTGGTGCATGTCACACTTGTTACTATTGAAGGAAACATTAGGCTGAAACCACAGTTAAGTGCTACTCTGCCCGCTGAGTGAGTTCGTGTTTGGGTCTCTGTATGTGTGTGTGTGTGTGTGTGTGTGTGTGTGTGTGTGTGTGTGTGTGTGTGCGTGTTGGTGGGTGGGGGGTGGGGGTGCGGGATGGGGGGTTCAGCCAAATGAACATTTGGCTAAAGGCTGTAGTCAACCCCATCCCTGTCACAGCACTGGTCTGTCCTAGGCTGAAAAGCCAAAAATACCCCAGGGTTAGCTTGGAAATGTAGTGGTTGTGATGTATGTGTTAATGCAGCAGCTAATTGGTCTGAACAAGTACTAGAGCTGCAAATAGACTGGAGGGGCCCCGCGCCAACACAAGAGGAGAGTAGTGGGGAGCCGCTCTCACATGAGTCCCCTTTACGGGCCAAGATGAGAAAATAAGTGTGAGACAGGGTCAGAGGTCACAGACGTCCATCCATACATGGTTAGTGAGTGTTTTGTTATTGGAGAAATCAACAACATGACAATTCAGTCAGATTTCTGTCGACAGCAGTGTGTTTCTTTTATACATTTACTCCACCTGTTTGTGGAGATAAGAGTTTAGATAATTGTGCATTTATGATTGTGCACGTACCTGAGGTAACAGCAGCCGACTGATGATCACATCTTCCAGAGCAGTGGCTGCGGCTGAAGACTGCGGTGGTGTCAGGACGCCAACTGATGACTGATTCCTCTCTGTGCTGTCAGGGACGCTAGGATAGTGAACCACTGGCAAATAATTTAATGTGCATGCATCCATATTTCAACACAGATTCAAACATGGAGACACGTCATCCAAAGTAGATGAAGATAAGGAACGACCTGTGTGTCTCTGCTCCCCCTCCATTAGTCTCTGAGTGTCTCCTCTTGTGCAGGACCAATTATACACCTTAAATACACCATACATACTCATACATACATACATACATACATACATACATACATGCACCATTTTTCTTGTATTGTTTCTTCTACTGTAAGAGGACAAGAGTGAGCGTCTGTCTGATAGCGCCACCATTGATCAGACGGATGCCACACATGTTAGCATTTCCTCACTGATCATTGCTCTTCTATAATGATTTTGGACCAACAGTTTACCTAAGGGGACATTTATAGCCTAAGTCTAACTCCCTATCTTTGATATATGGCCGGTTTGTATTTTATTATGTGTGTGGTGCTATAGTTTCTGTATTATGTGTTAATACATACTCAGTTCCTGGAACCTTTTCAAATTTGAAGCCTTTGCCTTTCAGGCGATAGAAACCCATGTCAGCATGTTATAATCCTTTTGTCATAATGATACATGTAAAGAAAGAATTGTATTAGCTGTAATGGAGGCGAGGCTCTGTAATATATCCAGAGCTGCCAGAAAACCAAAATGCTCTGGTAGACTGCTATAACAAGAAGTGGATCCACACATGGTCCAGACCTGCACTAGTATAATACCGTCTGTTTCAGTAATGTTTCACTGTTGAATGTTTGAGTCTTTACAGTAAATCCCTCATCAAGGATGATCAAGGTGATTTATTTTAATTGAGAGAGTGAAATGTTAGTAAAATGTGAAGGCGTAGGTCTCCAAGCTGCCAGGACTGTGTGGTTATTGAAATTAGTGCTTTGGAAGAAACACTCGAGATTCAAGGGATCTTTTAATCCATCCTGATCTCTAGGATGGACATGCTGGACTGGGAGAAAGGCTCCCCCTAAGAGAGCTCAATACGTAGACTGTATGTGAAGACAGAGGTAAAGAGAAAGTGAGCACGATAGGGTCAGAGAGAGCAGTGATGCTGATGATGAGAGCAGAGAGGTTGTTAGAAGCAGGAAGTTCTCGTATACATTATGTGCACAACTAAAGCTGCAAGGACAGATGCAGTGACACTTTTAAGCAACCTTGAGATTTTGACCATAGCATGGGCACAAAGGCCGCAGTGGCTCTAGGGCATCATGCGTTATCAGGGGCATCAGGTCAGGGCTCGACCGGAGGGGCATGCAGAGTTTGCCGATGAATAATCTGGCGAGGAGTACAGATCTGAACTGGCTTCATGTGCTGCCACAGATTCATTATTTGATCAAGCACAAGTGAAACAGATTGGTGAGTTGACTGAAGAGTCTGAAGCTGCTCTGCAGACACAGACACATGAGGAACCAGGAAAACATACAGCTGAGGAACAGGCCTGCCACACAGCTTTCTAGGTCTTATTTTAACTGTCGAATTCTCCAAACACACATGTAGCAAACCTTTGCTCAAATGAAATTATCAGTTCAAGGGGAAAGGCTACAGAGCAAAGTGTACGTGGTGGAAAAACAAATTAGCAATCCACCAAGAGATCTTTAGGAGATTGTTATCTGTCTGTGACAAAGCTGTGCGAGACAGGCCAGTTTTATTTCCTACTATTAAGTCCCTCCAGAAAAACATGATGATGCGATTGCATAATTCAACTCATAATCAGCCAAAGCGTATTGTGCAGGGGGTCGCAGAGACATTCAAGACATTTCAGTGCAAAATGCATAAAATATCTGGGGCTTGCTTGATTTTATAATCCCCACATATCCGTAGCAAAAAAAGTCACATACATATATCTTCACAGAAAGTTGAAAAAGGTTGCATGTTTACTTAACACAGGAGCAGCTATTTTCAGCCTGTTGCCTTGGGAACATTATGAAGTGACGTAAGTATGCGACGTAAAATATTATTGCCTCGCGTGAGAAGATAAATGAAACCGGGAAAGCTCAGTGCACACAAACCCTATGATGAATAAGGCAGAAGACAGCGCAAAGCAATGTCTTACATGAAGGTGGAGGCAAATAATTTTTCACTCCGTGCAGCGGCATGTTGCAACACAGGCGGAAGATTGATGGTGGACAACCACAAAATATAAAAAGGTGGATAGTTTTAGTGTTTTGTTTTTTTTTCATGAAATTGAATTTTTTTTCTAGCCCCTGCAGTTTTTGCAATTTCATCAAATTCCTTAAATTCCCCTGAATATTTCTTCACATAATTAAGGATTTTTGCACACAACTATTTCCTTGTCTTGTGATCTAACATGTCCTCAGACAAAATCAAAATGTGAAGAGTTGGCATCATGACTTGAAAATAAAGTTATCCAAATGCAAATAGTATTATTGAATTGACAGTATTAAAAATTGAAACCATCCGATCACTGATTCAGCTCTTGGAAATCAAAATTCATCTAATAACATTGGTAAAGGTTCTCCTTGACAGACTTGAAACTTGGATTAGTCAACCAGGCACAGCCCCAAACTGCTCAAAAACACCTATTGAAAAGACTTTATGATGTTCAATTTGACAGTTTGATAATTTGATACTCTGCAGGGATCACTTCTTGGTCCCTTATTGTTTTGTCTTTTCCCCCTTGGTAAAATTATTGGTGCTCACGATATGAATTATGATTGTTATGCTGACGACACTCAGTTCCATATAAATCTGTAGTGCCCAATGACTCAACTCATTCACTAAACCCCATTACACTTTTTTTCTCTGAACAGTGGATGAACAGGAACGTTCTTGAATTCACATAAGTGAAAGAGGAAAAGATTTTCAGTAAACAAGTCAGGGAACACAGAGCAAGAAGGAAGCAAAATCCTGGGTGTCTCGTTCAACCCACACAGGAAAAATGGTACAAAAATCACCCTTTATCATCTAAGAAATATCACTAGAAAACTGGAGGATGCCAAGAGGATTACTCTGCTTTTGTCTTTTGTTGCCTGGAGTGCACTTAAGTCCAGACTCCCAAGAAGAAGGGGAAAAAAACACACACACACTGAAAAGCTGCGGCTCATAAAAACCCCAGGAGCCAGGATTTTAAAAAAGAACATGGAAAAGAGACAACATCACAGTTTTGGAGAAGAAATATATTTAAATTAAATTATTTTACTTGTTTTTTTGCTTACCTGAACTGTTCAATACTGTCCCTTTAGACTGTGTAGCGCTGGCTTGCTGTTTGCTATACACTCAGCAGACAACAGACTGAAGTGTTGCAACGGGACACAAAAATCACGGTTTGGTATGTGCCTCAGGTTCGAGGTCACAGTTCAGTATGTTTTGAGTACGGCAGAAACAAGAAACAGAAAACATTGGAAGTATGTTTTCTCAAATGGATAATAATGGTTAAATAAATATCCATTAATTAGGTGCAACATGTAGAAGATTAACTGTACTAAACTGTTTATAACGACCTGGTATGACTTGTATGCAGAGATGCAGACCAGAGGGAACTTCGTAACAGGGCTCCATTGCTTACAGCATGTGTTTGAATGGTTGCATATCCGTAGATAGAAGGTATAATAACACGCTTGTAATTACTTTGGTCTGAATTATTAGCAAGCAGCTGCTTAAATACCACAGGGAGCTGGGTTTGCACCGTACTCCCCTGTCCCACTAATTTTGACACTCAGTCATGCTTCCACCTACAAACCTAAAATGTAGCACAACGTTGGCCCTACAGCTTTGGTACACTATCTCTTGAAATTTATATACGCAAAAAAGTTCTGCATGTGTACAGGCTGAAGGTTTTTAGCTGCCTCTTAAGCTACTTTTGTGACCTTTAATTACCTGCATTATGCTTTTACCTGATACATATTTTGTTCCTTTTGGACATTTTTATGAAGAAAAAAAAACATTATTGCCCTTTATGTCTGCTGCTATTTCATCAGTGTTTGATGTAATTTACTTTGAGTTGCAGTTCTGTACGTAAAACCTACTACTAAAACTGTATTTTCACTGATGATAAGACAATAAGAAGAAAGTGTATTTATACACACCTGCAAAAATGTATCAGCAGTCACTGGTTGTTGGATTGACAGGTAGAGAATTTAACATTTTAGCTAATCAGGAGCACTGACGACAGCTCCCCTCATCATAAACACAGTTATTGTGATGAGTACGACTCT
>NW_028219779.1:0-8883 GCF_045865225.1 Trachurus japonicus | reverse complement strand
TGTCTGCCTGCATGGGCTTTACTCTGGTATTCTGTCATATATCGTATTTCAGAGTGTTTTATTGTATCTGGTCCCACTTAGGATGAAAAGGTGCATTGACTTTAGACTTTAGACGGACTTCGTTGTCATTCAGTATACAGCATGTGTGAAAATTGGCTCAGTATAGAATAAAAATGTATAAAATATAAAGTATACTATACACACAAATGTTATTGTAAAGATGAGCTGAGGAGTGAAGTGAAGTTTTTTTTTTTTTTTTAGATCTTGCTACTTTTATCTACTTATTTATACTTTAACAAGTTGTGCAATATGTTGTGATTGTGTATTCCATGTTGCTTGCATGTGGTATTTTGTTTGGTGCTGCTGTGGTAACAATGGCATTTCCTGCAAAGGATTAAAAAAAGTATCTCTTTTTTTTCTTAAGACATGCAGTGCTATGTGAAAAAGTATCCAGAGCTAAAAAAAAAAAAAAAAAATCTAAAATCAGACATGTGCACATTATTTAATCCGCTAGTCAAGGCAAAAAAATAATAATTGTATAGCACAATTCATCAATTCAAAGTGCTTTACAGAGGCATAGAAATACATTCAAATCAAAAACAGACAAATACATTTAAAAGGGAAAGAAAGAAAGAAGACAGTCAAAGACAATAATAGCAATTAGGAGGATTAAAATCATTAGAAATGATGTGTTGAATTTTAAAAGCTGTAGCAAATAACATTTTCAACCCTGATTTGGCAGTTTGTGCATGGAGATTGTTCCACAGATGAGGAACATAATAACTGAATGCTGCTTCACCAAATCACGCCAACACACACTCATACTCTATCACCATGTTACGGGTCTTATTCAATTCTGTAACACAGAAAGAGGATGTTGCAACTATTTTCCGGTGACTCTGTCGTTTGATGGAGGCAAAACCTGCAAAGTGGTGATTCTGTGATAATTCTGCTGCTTTTCTGTTCTATCTCCTGCAGGAGTGACACATCTGGCTCCAATCTCCTGCTCATCACTCCGCCATATCACTCTATTCTTGACTCCACTCCTATGCCAGATAATTTCGTGTTGTTTGGGTAGTGCTCTTATCTTCAGTGGTTTTTCTGTGACCTCTTGCTTGTTGGGTTTTTCCCACCACTTCTTGCAGAATTCTTCACTCTGGTTTGAGATTTTGTCTTTAAGCTTGTTCATTTTTTGTGCCCAGGGAGTGTGAGCCTTGATGCATCACCAACCGTCATTTCATCTCCAGTATTTTTTTTGGACCAGTCAGCTGATGAATTCTAATCATTAAATGAATGAAGCACATTGTTAATCACTGTTTATTGTGTGGTTGATGCAATAATCGGTTTCCTTTTTGATATTTGTATTTTTTCAGACAGGCAGACAGGCAGTGTGGTGGTCTTGGCAGGCGACCTACAATCCAGGACCTGAAGCAGGGATCCAACCCCATCCCTTTGAGCTTGTCTTCAAAAATGGGTGGGGGGTTGAACGGTGTTAAATGCACTCAAGAAATCAAAGAACATAATCCTCATGTAACCACCTGGGTCTTCCATGTCAGAGTGGGGCCAGTGGAGCGTATAAAGAGGGTCAAAGAAACCGTCGGGGGTCTAGTGCATGTTCAACCTGCATGTGGCCTCAGAAAGGTGGAGAGGCAGCTGCTTGAGGGTCTCCATGATGTGTGATGTGAAAGCACTGGTCTTTAGAGATTCATCTAAGCTGATTGCTCTCCACTGATGTTGGCCGAGGCCAACTGTTCTGTCTTTTAAACCTTCATTTGCTGGCTTATTTCTCTCTTTTTCTTTTGAATGTATTCTTATTGTACATGATTTTAATGTGTTTCTATGCCTCTGTAAAGCACTTTGAATTGCCTGGTGCATCGTTCCACCCATTTCATGATACTTCTTAACCCCCCTCACCCCTTTTCTTTGTTTTTGTCTTTTTTTCCCCCTTCTTTTTAATATATTTATTTTTCTAATATTTATTTTTTCTTCTTTTGATCAAGAAGTAGAAAAGTTGTGCACATCCAATAAAAAGGTGCTGGCCTCAAAAATGAATGTACATAATGTGAATGTACATCTTTTCCTTTTTCTTCTTTTGATCATACTATGTGTATGTAAGTATATATGTATGTTTTTTCTTTTTCTTTGATATTGTATTATTATTATTACCGTGTTACAATTAGTTGTGGTAGTATTACCTATCAGTATTGTTATCCAGTGTTATCCTGACCCAGTTCTGTCACAGCATGGTTTTGTTTATTTGAATCCCCATCAGCTGTTACCCCTGCCACAGCTACTCTTCCTGGGGTCCATGTTAAAACTTGCATATAAATCCAAATTACAATAATATTTTGCATAATGAATACAATTACATCACTAATTTCCCCCCTACACACTCTCGCACACAAGCACACACACACACACACACACACACACACACACACACACACAACACCTGCCAACAATCAAATTTATTACAAGTTACCAAATATATTGAGATATATTGTTTTATTGTCATAAAACAACATCAGCAAACACAGGTCACGTGTTTTTTCTGTTGCATGTGTTGACTGTTGACACACTTTTTATGTTAAAAATGTCTTAATTGTCTCTGTGTCATGTGTTATTTTCACACTTGTTGCTGTCTTGTATTGTTTGTTTTTGCACAATAAAAAGAAAGAACTGCCTTATTGGCCTTGCCTCACCTCCCTTTTCCCTGCAGTGTGTGTGGCAGGAGGCGTGGCTGACTTCACTCTCCCTCTGCCATAGACCTGACTGCAATCAGCCATCCACATAAGCCTGGTTAGAGCTCTGCTCTGATGCTGGATAGTTGAGTGTTGTTCAGTAGTGCTGCTGCTGCTGCTGCTGCTGCTGGGCTCCGGTGTGCCGTCTCTGGTGTTCAGCCAGATCTCTGCCAGAGCTTAAGCTGCTCCTGGCTCCCAAGGCAGCCGGTCTCCTCTCACCTCCACCACCGACTATTTCTCCTTTTTTTTTTCTTCATATTATTAAAGTATGAATGGGATGGAACAGGAATCTCCTGTATCAGACAGTATTGATCGAACCGCATAAACAATACAAATGAGATTTAGAAACATCAATTTTTTAGAAAAATGTGTTTTTAAAAAGTGTGACTTCAATATGGATTGACTAGAAGTCTGATATCTGATCAGTCTTAGTAAGTAGAATGCCCCTAACTGCAAAGTTTGCAGAGTTTTTCGGCCTTAAAATAATGTTTCCAGACTCATTGCAATGGTAGAAAAATGGTTAATAGGATGAATGGTGCTGCCGCCGCAGCCTGAGCCGGGTCACGTCGGCTGAAACTGCACTATGTAACTTCTCTGCACGGGTACGAAACACTGCCCTCCCCTCCTCCGCCCCTCCCCTCTGCATCGAGAGAGAGACGTGGTGGGTTCTAGCGAAACTTACGGTTCCCCTCCGGTCGTTGTCGTCGCCGCTGCCGCTCCCCCCTCCACCCCCCTCCACCCGCCACACAGTCTCCTTGCAAACATATAAAATACTGTCGTTTATTAATGGGAATAAACGCTGGATGCGCTGGCTGATAAGTTTCGTTTTCGTTTCGTTTCGTTTTTCCCCCCAGACGATAGCGCTTCTCAACCAGATGGTGGAAGCACTGAGCTGAAACTCCGCAATGTTGCTTTAAAACAATTGTTTACAGTCACTGCTTACTGTGTATTCAAGACGTTTTTTGTCAGTAAACAAAGGTTAAAAACCATGCAGTGAAATGTGTTCTTGCATGCTTCCCTTCACATTACAAAAGATAGATAAAATAGGATAAAGAGATAAATAAAATAGACTAAGAAGACACTGAACTAAAAACAATCATAAACCTGAATTGAGAGATAAAGTGCACGGTGTGTGTGCATGAGTGTGTGTGCAGTCAGTAAATGTGTGAGGCTGCATGGACAGTGTGTTTGGACAACACGTTCTCACTCCCAGTGCGTTAACCCCCTGACGAACGGTCACTGTCCCTCCTCGTCACATGCCTGACTCATTAGGTACCCGTTTTTCGTCATGAGGTGACGAGCGGGGATTTCAATTCATTCCAATGCAACCCCCTTCGCGGCGATATGTGACGCTCAGAGTAAAGTGATCCAGCCGACCGGACGCGGCGCTGAACGACGCACTGAGCTGGAAAACTTTTTTTCCCCTTTGAAGCTTTATTGAACCTGGTGTGTCTGACATAGCTTTCATCCAAGCCGTCATTTTGGTTATTATTTATTTACTGATCTTGGCGTTGGTGCAGAATAATAAATAAACAAACAAACAAACAAATAAATAAATTACATCCTTGTCGGAAGACCAGACGGGGTGGGGGTGTGTAATAAATAAATAAATAAATAAATATTTTTGTCCCGTGCGTAATTGTCAAGATCCGCATTTCGATTAAACTCGCCTTTCTTCTTTTGTACGAGTTGTTGGACGACTGCATTTTCATTTTATTTACTTATTTCCCTGTCCTAAGTCATGTTTATGGATACACAGTTGAACATATTGTCATTTTACCCTCGGCATTTTCCCCTCACTTTGCTGAATATCTGTTGATTCATGTCATAAACACGTTTTGTTCATTAAAAATATGTGGTGTTTATTAAAAATATGTTGTTCATTCAAATCGGTTGTTGTTCATTGCAGAACAATAGAATATTAATACGGTGATTTATATACAGATATTGATCGCGCAGTGTGACCACAATCACTACGCACGGAGGCGTGAGGGACATTTGAAACAGCTGTATCAATCGTCCCTGCAGCGACTACTGACACTTCAACCTGTTTTGGCTCTAAACTTCAAACTATGACATTGCATAGTTTAGGACCTGTTTATGTACGAATTCATCTGTTGTTAGGTCATATTATTATTGCATGAAACACACAATACAACTTTTGATCACAAAAAAACTACCGCACGTAACATTTTACTTTCCGTAGTAAAAAAAACAGGTTCGCGCTAATAACTTTTGAATGGCGTGACGTAATTTCACAAGCTTTCCCAGGATTGGTCGGTGTTGAGTGCTGAACTAGAGGATGTGACGTCATTGCAACGGCGCCACCGGTCGCGACCATAGACTGCGACACTGCCATCTACGGCGTCTGGACGGAACTACAACACCTTAACAGTGTGTTTGTGATCATGAGGAGTGGAAATTAAGCCATGTTGATTTAATTCAACAGCATGTGAATAAACAGTGAGGAATCAGAACAGTTAGACAGCTCTTTTTCAACAAAGTCCAAATAATTCAAGTAACTCAAGTCATATAGGCCTTTTTTTTTTTAATTGCAGAAAACAACATTTCTCCCCCCTTCTCCCTCCTCCCGCCCAGGAACCTTAGTTTATAATATAGTGTAGAATGAACCCGTCCACTGTAGTAATGTTTATGCACAACTGCACCACTTTAGCCAGCTCCTTTATTTCTGGTTTTACATTGGACAAACTGATTAAGGCTCCATTTTCAGGAGACACAGCTATTCTTTAATAACTTCCACATTCGTTGGGTTACGTTCAGAGGTTTATCAGGGCAGGGCCTAGGGTCATCCAGTGTTAGCAATTACAGACCCATCTGACCTTCACAGGGGTCACAGGTCAACTTTTCATGTGAAATTTGACGATTTTTGCTATCAATTCAGGCATAAAACACCAATACTTGGAGCTGGGAAGCTGAAATCTTTAGATTCTAGTCCAGACCTTGGAGCAGATTGACGGTGCCAAATATCAGAGCTCTGCTCCACTCGGAAGTGTCCAAAATGGCCAAAAAGCAGTGTTCATTTCTAATCCCCCATTGTGTACAAGACTAAATTCAACAGATAGTCTAGTCTTTAATAACTTCCACATGCTTTGAGCTGGAAGTCTGAAAGTTTCAGGGTTTTGTCAGGGGCCTAGGGCCACCCATTATCTGCAATTTCAGACCAATCCCACATTCAGAAGGGGTCAAAGGTCAAGGTTTAGTGTGAAATTTGACGATTTTTGCTATCAATTCAGGCATAAAACACCAATACTTTGAGCTGGGAAGCTGAAATCTTTAGATTCTAGTCCAGACCTTGGAGCAGATTGAAGATCAGAGCTGTGCTCCACTCAGAAGTGTCCAAAATGGCCATGGTAAGTGTCAAAGGTCACAGGGGTCAAACATCAAAGTTAATCCTAACAAAACACACACGCTTTAAGTAATCATCATGAAATTTAGATGAGTTGTATATCAGAGAGTCCTCTATCATTATATTGTATTCCCATTGCTCTGGGGGCCACGGGGGGCCCCTGGGGGCCACTTCGCTTTCCCATGCTCTCACAGATTTGGGTGTCGGGTCAGTGGATAAGGGCCTCACAATGAGTCCACAGGCCAAGTTTCAAGTGATTTGGTTGGTTTCTATGGAAACAGCGGCCTCCTGGAGACAGAGGAATGCGGCTGTTTGAAGCCCCGCCTCTCGAAAAGTAATGGCTCAATCAGGACCGAACGCACATCAACGCGTTCGTCTTGGGCCCCCGGAACCACTGATATCAAATTCAGAGCTGTACGACTTTTAGAAATATATTTCATCCATTTCAGCTTTTCAGATTCAGAGCCTCTCAGACTTAATGCCTGAGAGACCTTCTGAGTCAGAAAAGCTGAAATGGATGAAATATATTTCTAAAAGTCGTACAGTTCTGAATTTGATATCAGTGGTTCCGGGGGCCCAAGACGAACGCGTTGATGTGCGTTCGGTCCTGATTGAGCCATTACTTTTCGAGAGGCGGGGCTTCAAACAGCCGCATTCCTCTGTCTCCAGGAGGCCGCTGTTTCCATAGAAACCAACCAAATCACTTGAAACTTGGCCTGTGGACTCATTGTGAGGCCCTTATCCACTGACCCGACACCCAAATCTGTGAGAGCATGGGAAAGCGAAGTGGCCCCCAGGGGCCCCCCGTGGCCCCCAGAGCAATGGGAATACAATATAATGATAGAGGACTCTCTGATATACAACTCATCTAAATTTCATGATGATTACTTAAAGCGTGTGTGTTTTGTTAGGATTAACTTTGATGTTTGACCCCTGTGACCTTTGACACTTACCATGGCCATTTTGGACACTTCTGAGTGGAGCACAGCTCTGATCTTCAATCTGCTCCAAGGTCTGGACTAGAATCTAAAGATTTCAGCTTCCCAGCTCCAAGTATTGGTGTTTTATGCCTGAATTGATAGCAAAAATCGTCAAATTTCACATGAAAAGTTGACCTGTGACCCCTGTGAAGGTCAGATGGGTCTGTAATTGCTAACACTGGATGACCCTAGGCCCTGCCCTGATAAACCTCTGAACGTAACCCAACGAATGTGGAAGTTATTAAAGAATAGCTGTGTCTCCTGAAAATGGAGCCTTAATCAGTTTGTCCAATGTAAAACCAGAAATAAAGGAGCTGGCTAAAGTGGTGCAGTTGTGCATAAACATTACTACAGTGGACGGGTTCATTCTACACTATATTATAAACTAAGGTTCCTGGGCGGGAGGAGGGAGAAGGGGGGAGAAATGTTGTTTTCTGCAATTAAAAAAAAAAGGCCTATATGACTTGAGTTACTTGAATTATTTGGACTTTGTTGAAAAAGAGCTGTCTAACTGTTCTGATTCCTCACTGTTTATTCACATGCTGTTGAATTAAATCAACATGGCTTAATTTCCACTCCTCATGATCACAAACACACTGTTAAGGTGTTGTAGTTCCGTCCAGACGCCGTAGATGGCAGTGTCGCAGTCTATGGTCGCGACCGGTGGCGCCGTTGCAATGACGTCACATCCTCTAGTTCAGCACTCAACACCGACCAATCCTGGGAAAGCTTGTGAAATTACGTCACGCCATTCAAAAGTTATTAGCGCGAACCTGTTTTTTTTACTACGGAAAGTAAAATGTTACGTGCGGTAGTTTTTTTGTGATCAAAAGTTGTATTGTGTGTTTCATGCAATAATAATATGACCTAACAACAGATGAATTCGTACATAAACAGGTCCTAAACTATGCAATGTCATAGTTTTGAAGTTTAGAGCCAAAACAGGTTGAAGTGTCAGTAGTCGCTGCAGGGACGATTGATACAGCTGTTTCAAATGTCCCTCACGCCTCCGTGCGTAGTGATTGTGGTCACACTGCGCGATCAATATCTGTATATAAATCACCGTATTAATATTCTATTGTTCTGCAATGAACAACAACCGATTTGAATGAACAACATATTTTTAATAAACACCACATATTTTTAATGAACAAAACGTGTTTATGACATGAATCAACAGAGCAAAGTGAGGGGAAAATGCCGAGGGTAAAATGACAATATGTTTAACTGTGTATCCATAAACATGACTTAGGACAGGGAAATAAGTAAATAAAATGAAAATGCAGTCGTCCAACAACTCGTACAAAAGAAGAAAGGCGAGTTTAATCGAAATGCGGATCTTGACAATTAGCACGGGACAAAAATATTTATTTATTTATTTATTTATTACACACCCCCACCCCGTCTGGTCTTCCGACAAGGATGTAATTTATTTATTTGTTTGTTTGTTTGTTTATTTATTATTCTGCACCAACGCCAAGATCAGTAAATAAATAATAACCAAAATGACGGCTTGGATGAAAGTTATGTCAGACACACCAGGTTCAATAAAGCTTCAAAGGGGAAAAAAAGTTTTCCAGCTCAGTGCGTCGTTCAGCGCCGCGTTCCGGTCGGCTGGATCACTTTACTCTGAGCGTCACATATCGCCGCGAAGGGGGTTGCATTGGAATGAATTGAAATCCCCGCTCGTCACCTCATGACGAAAAACGGGTACCTAATGAGTCAGGCATGTGACGAGGAGGGACAGTGACCGTTCGTCAGGGGGTTGACGCACTGGGAGTGAGAACGTGTTGGT